>NC_057723.1:35078754-35142324 GCF_004010195.1 Chiloscyllium plagiosum
AGGGCTTTTGCCCCAAATCATTGATTTTCCTGCTCCTCAGATGCTGCCTGACCTGCTGTGCTTTTCCAGCACCACTCTGATCTAAACTCTGGTTTCCAGCATCTGCAGTCCTCACTTTTGCCCAATTTTTAAACTTGCCTGTAGTTTTTTTTTCTCTGCATGATCCGCAATTGTCACATCTCTCCACTCGTTTATCAATGCAGGTTAACCAAGTATCCCGTTCTGACCGCTTGAGCTTTTGACATAATAACTCTGTCCTGTGTGCCATTATTTCTTACATTATCATTACCCAGCCCTTGATCTACCATATTCTGTTCCTCAGGATGTTCATTTCAAAACAAATGTGCACTTAAGTACAAGGTTCCTCAATTATTTTTATCAGTTGCTTGGAGTCCAAGCCTTTGAAATTACCTCTGATTAATTGTAAGAAACCAATGTTTTAATAGAATGATTGCCATGTTTGATAAATACTATTATCATGACTTGCCAAAGCCTTTCCAGATCCTCTCTTTTATTATCCTGAACTAAATGCTGTCCTGGATGGTATTAACATGATACATCAGAGATTTCTGAATTTTGTTCAAGACCTCAGCCTCAAAGAAAGCTTTCTTGCTTTTTGTAAAGCGTTCAATGTGCAACCAATATTGAACTAATTGTAGAACTTTCTAAAACTGGAAGACTATTGTGAAGTACAGAATTCAACTTCGGCTTTGTCCATAGAATAATTGATAGGTCGATCATAGCCCTCAACCACCTGGAGTGAATTCTCTGCATAAATCACTCATGTAAAGGTGGTTGTCAATTTGTAGTCTGGTCGATCAGTTAGAATATTATGCAGCATTTCATTAATCACAACATATTTCTTTTCAGAGATACTAATGGCAAAAGTTTCTTCAGAAAGGATTTTGAGATATAAGAATATAAGAGATGGAAATAGGAATAGGCTATTTGATTCCTCGAGCCTGCTGTAACATGACCATAGCTGACCTACTACCTCGATGCCACATTCCCATCTCTTCTCCATATCCCCTGAGTCTCTGGGAGCCAAAGCACCGCCTACTTCAGGTTAAATATAGTCAATGATAATCCATCCATAACCCTCTGGGATAGATAATTCCAAAGTTTACAATCCTTTGAAGAATGAAATTTCCCTGATCATGGTCCTAAATGACCAGGTCCTTATCCTGAGACTGGCTTTGTTTGCTAGATTCTCCAGCCAGAGGAAACAACCTCTTAGTCTCTGCCCTGCTGAGCTCCTCCACAATCTTGAGTATTCCAATGAAACTATCTCTCAACCTTCCAAAATCTGAAGTATAGATTCAATAACTCAGCCTCTCTGCAAAGCACAACATTCTGGAACCAATCTAGTAAACCTTTACTGTACCACCTTCAAAGCAAGTATATCCTTCACTAGATATAGAGAGCAAAACTGTGCCCAGTACTGCAGGTGCGATATGGTTAATGATTGTAGTTTTGCAGCAAGTCTACCTTCATCCTGTATTTCAATACTGTTGCAATGAAGGTCAATATGACTCCCTAATATTTAACTGTGCCTGCATGCTAACTTGTGTGTTTCTTGTACAAGGACATCCAAGCAATGGTTTTCAGGTTTCATGCCTTGGAAAAATATTCTGATTCTCTATTGTAATAACCAAAGTGAATAATCTTATACTTCCCCATACTGTATTCCATTTACAACCTTTACATTCACTCACCAATTTGTCTCAGACTCTTTGCGACCTCTTTGTGTTCATTGCACAATTTACATTCTCACTTAGGTTTTTACCATCAGCAAACCTAAATATATTTGTCACTATCTCTTTACCTAATCATTAATAAAATTTAAATAATGGAAGCCTCAGCATTGATCCTTGTGCATGCCACCTGTCACATCAAGCTGATTTAAAATTGGCTCGTTTATCCAGTCTCTGCCTGACTGATCTGTAGTTTCCTGTTTTATTTCTCCTTGCTTTCTTAACAACAGTGTTTACCATGATGCTCATGTTTTTATGTCTTTGAACTCATCAGTGGCAAACCCCCCTTTTCCTTTCCTAACCCACACCACCTCACATCCTCAATAACATTCTCAGTAAGAAACTTCACTGGTATCCCAACTCCTTATTCACTTTGGTTATTATAATAGAGAATCAGAATATTTTTCCAAGGCATGAAACTTGAAAACCATTGCTTGGATGTCCTTGTACAAGAAACACACAAGTTAGCATGCAGGTACGGTTAAATATTAGGGAGTCATGTTGACTTTCATTGCAACAGTTTTCAAATGCAGGATTAAGTAAGACTTTCTCCATTAATTTGTTCACATTCATCATTTTCTCCTTATTATTGTAGAAAGACTAAATTTGGCTGGTAAATTGACAAAACAGATCTCACACATCTCATTAATCTCTTCTGTTTGCTGAGTATACTCTTCGTCAATCATACCTCCACCTTTTAGTTGCATTTTTAACACTTGCCAAGTAGGGAGAACAATTTATCAATTAAAGTTCAGATGATTTGCTTTTTTTCACTTTATATTTTATTAAATGTCTAAAACTCTGATGAGGAACATCAGTTTTAGTTAAGGGAATACAATAATATCTAAACTGGGTAAATTTGGAGATCACTGACTTTCTTTAAATAATTGTCTTATCATGCTCCATGTTAATTTCATTCTGTCTTTTTCATAACATCTTTATTCGACAGCGTTGAGAAGTGCACTCGACATTACATGAGTACTTATAAAATGGCTTACTTCAAATATCTTACATTTCATTACAGCACCCTTTAGTGACCTTGATGTGTTGTCATCATCGAAACTAAAGGAGTGCTACCATCAGTTTTGAAGGAGAATCACCGGACCTGAAAAGCTCACTCTGCTTTCTCTCCACAGATGCTGCCAGACCTGCTGAGTTCTTCCAGCAATTTTGTGGTGCTAAAATAGTGCTGTATTGATCCTCAATGCTTAATGAATCAAAGCAACATCTTATCTAAGAAGAAGAGGTGAAAAGGCATTTCTCCTCTCAGAGGGTTAGTGGATCTGGAATTCTTTACTATAGAGAGCTGGGGTATTACGCGTGTTCAAGGCTGAGGTAGACAGACTCTTAATACTAAAGGCACCAAAGATTATGTGGAAAACACTGGAAAACTGAGTTGAGCTATTTCAGATCAGCCTGAGACTCGTTAGTCTAAATAGCTTATTTCAGTTTCTACATTTTCTGGACTTAACCAATAGGTTCCACATTCTATCAAAGGTAAACATGTTCTCAACATATAAATGTATCCTAGGGCTAAACCTCTTCAAAACCAGTATAATTTGTCAGGACACATCATTAACCTCATTCTCTCCCTCAGAATTCTCTGCATCATGTGTGATTTTGAGCATCCATTCTTTCTGCTTCTTATGTTTCTTTACATAATGGTACTTTGTGTCAGACCTGTAGTGCATATCAATTATTCCTTCAGCATTCCTGAGATTCATTCACCAATTATTCCTGGTCCAATTCTATCTTTTGCTACAACAGCCAGGTGTGTTAAAGGCACTTTCATCATCATTCTGTCTATCTTGAATACTTCCACTAAATAGACATCTGCATCCAGTATCTGATCTATTTTCAAATTAGGCAAACATTGCATCCTCTATTCTTTGTTCCCCCAAACAATTTATTTTATGAAAGTTGATTGTTTCCCTCAGAAAATTTTAAATACTGCGGATATTTGATCCAACAGGGTCACCTTCTCTGAGAACCTTGTAAGAACCAGAAGCCCATTCATTTGAGACAGCTTAGCGCAATCCAGAAATTGAAATGTGTTTACTGATCAAAAGATTTATTATACAATGTTTAAACTCTGTGATGTATTCTTCTGTGGAGTGACCATCTGTTTTTCACAATCTATCACTGTCTGCCCATGCCTCATAGAAATAACTGACAACTGTTTCATAAATTTATTCCAAAAACTCTAATAGAATGCCCAACCTTTGTCACAGTTCATTAGTTGGTATTCTGTTCATAAAGACCTTATGTCTGGTTGGAAGCAACAACACCAAAGCCATAAGATCATGAGACCATAAGCCATAGCAACAGCAAATTAGGCCATTCAGCCCATCAAGTCTGCCCCTTTGTTCAGTCATGACTGATAAGTTTCTCAATCTCATTCTCCCACTTTCTCCCCGTCACCCTTGATCCCTTTGACAATCAGGAACCTATCTATCTCTGTCTTAACTATACACAATGAGCTGGCCTCCACAGTCTTCTGTGGCAATGAATTTCATAGATTCACCACTCTCTGGCTAAAGCAGTTTCTCCTTATCTCCGTTATAAAACATCCCTTTACTCTAAGGCTGTGTCCTTGGGTCCTAGTCTCTTCTAACAATGCAAACATTCTCCGAACATCCACTTTGTCCAGGCTGTTCAGTATTCTATAACTTTCAATTAGATACCCCCTCATCCTTCTAAACTCTATCAAGTACAAAGCCAGAGTCCTCAAACGTTCCTCATACATTAAGCTTTTCATTCCTAGGATCATTCTTGTGCACCTCCTCTGGACCCACTCCAGTGCCAGTACATCCTCTCCGACGTATGAGTTTCCTCTATGGCAGGGCTGGATGTCCACATTATCATATCATTCTTCCATTACTGTATGGTTCAAACCCTGAGAATGTCAGAGGGTAATTGTAATCTCACAATTTACATTTACTTTCTACTATCTTTCTCAATAGCTACTAGGATTTGAGATGACTGTCTGATTTTTTTTCTCAGTTTTCAAAATTCACCTTTAGGCCACCATCCTATGCGATGATGTTCTCTTCCAGAAAGACAGGTGGTAAAGAATAGTGCCGGTGCTGGTCTTTACACACTTTTATATTCATTTAAAGAGTCACACATTAAAAGCTTTCAATGCACATTTTTACAGCATGCAACTATTTATAGAGGGCTCATGGGTACCACCACATAATTAAATTAAATACAATAAACATACAATTAAAACCCAGGGGCTATTTTGGTGCAATGGTGATGACCATGGAGGCTTGGTTCAAGTCCCAGCTGCTCCAGAGGAGTGCCATATCATATATCATCTCTGAGTAAACTGATGAGAAACTAACTGTAAAGGTGAGATGTATGTATACATATAATGTTCCCTCTGAATCTCACTGACCTTTGATAATTTGACAATCTGATAAATACATAGAAGTAACAGCCAATACCACGACATGAAGTGACTCCATGGGCTAGACTTTATGCCCTTTACTGGGTGTGTTTTTGGAGAGGAATCAGGTCAGTACTCCAGCACCTTTCCTCACAATTTCAATCTGGTGGTCATAATCCAGATTTGAATAAGGTGTCCAGCAGCCCACCATCCTTAGACCTATTGAAGGGTTACTCAAGGACCACAGTCTTCTCTAGTCTGGAGATTGGATGGTGGGCAAGAGGCCACTTGTTCACCAAAGTTGGTAGGACAGGAGGCTGGTGTAGTGTTTGTGTGGTGCTCTGTGCACAGCAGTGGCACCATCCTAAGATCCATGTCACTGTCGTTAAGGGGCACCTTGCAACCATAGCAGTGCCACTGATTGGATTCTGGTGCAGTTAGATTGCATGAGGTGACCAGCAACTCTGGAGAGTGGCACCTTCTTTCTCTGGCGAGTGAAAGGCCCACACTTTGCTTGTTAAATCCACACTTAACCCAATTGAACTGAAGGGACATCCTCATTAAAATTAGCCAGTTGGTTACTTACTTGCCTAATGGGGTGCGGAGGGAGCAAACAGTATGTTCTGCCCCATAAAATTCAGCACCATGCAAACTTCTGAAGCTTGTTTATGATCCTCCTTTTTTGGACTACGATTCAGAGTTCTACAAACAAAATAGTTATGATTGTCAATACTAAATGCCAAGGGAAAATTGTGTGGGATATAAGACCTTGTCAGCATGAGCATTTCTGACAAGGACAATATTTGGTGCCAATTCCTAATTGCTCTTGTGGAGTTGTAGTGACCTGTGTTCCTGTATTGCTGCAGTCCTTTACATGCATTGACATCCCTTCAGTTCAGTTGGACTAAGTGTGGCTTTTACAAGCAAACTGTGGGCCTTTCACTCACCAGAGAAAGAAAGTTCCATTCTCCAGAGCTGCTGGTCACTTCTTGCATTCTAACTGCACCAGAATCCAATCATTCGCACAGCTACAATTGCAGTGACATGGATCTTAGGGCGATGCTATTGCTGTGCACAGATCACCACACAGATGCTACACCAGCCCCCTGTCCTGCCAACTTTGGTAGGAATCCGTCGGAAAGCAACAGTAAATATCACGTTACAATTTTCAGCATGCAGCCCATCTCCGAATTCTTGCCTGTTGTTGGGATGGAAATTGACATGTTGTTTATTTTTAAAACTTTTATAATTTTGTGATTAATATTTATCATCAAGTCAAAGACATCTGTGCTGAGAGATTAAATGTTTTCCTTTTCTGGGACCCAGTAACAATATCAAGCTCTCCCAAGTGGATACAGTATGATTTGCTGCAGAATAAAGCTGCCTTAAAATTAATGTAACACGACAATGTCAAAGTTTCTAATTATACCACAGTTTGTTTATTTTTTCTATTTGTTTTATGTCAAGAAAATCTTCTACAAATGTTAGTAAGAATATAATGTGGTTCCCTATTAACATGAACATAGAAATTAAAAGGTTACAACCTTTATAATTTGTCCTTGTGATGTGAGCTGTTTATAACTGACAAGTTTCTTTCATTGTCCATCCCCAACTGACCTTGAGCAGGTGATGCTGAGCCACCTTCTTCAAACACTTTAGTCCATTCAGTCTGGTAGACCCCAATACTGCTTGGGAAATAAATCCAGGAATTTAACCTTGTGAGAAGAAAAGGACAGTGTATATTTCCAAGTCAGAATAGTGAATGATGTGGAGGGGCATTTATAGTTGTTGTGTTCCCATGTGTTAGCTGCCCTTGTTACTGAAGGTGGTAAGGTCATGGGTCTGGGACGTGCTGTTGATGGACCCTTGGTGAGTTGCTACAGTGCGTCCAGTAGATGGTATGCACACTGCTGATTCTGTCACTATTGGTGGAAGGACTGAATGCTTTAGGTAGTTTGTGGGATATCAGTCAAGTGGTTGCTTTGCCCTAGATGGCATTAAGCTTGTCTTATCCAGGCAAGTGGGGAGTGTTCCATCATATTCTAGACTTGAACTTTGTAAATGGTTGATCAGTTTTGAACAAACATCAATAATCTTTACTCCATAAAGTTGGAACCCAAATGCAAGCTACAATATGCAGATTACATTCTGATATTTACAGTTAACCTGAGGTAATTATGGGATGAACACTCCATAGAACACATCAACTAGCAAAGTGGTCAAGGTGATTTCATGGAATTCTCATTTCCCTCCTCCACCCCCCCCAACCCCATCCACCCAAACATTAGTTACACTGTGGATCATCAAATCTTATTCAAACTTTCAAAAGTCTAATTTTGGAAATCTTCTAAAAGATACTGTGTCTCACACTGCCTCAATGACTGCTCATGTTCCTTTTCTGAGTTGAGAGTGGTGCTGGAAAAGCACGGCAGTTCAGACAGCATCCGAGGAGCAGGAGAATCGATGTTTCTGGCATAAGCCCTTCATCAGGAGCAAATACAGCTCCTCTGATGCTGAAATAGGCCTTACCCATGTGCAGCAAGATTTAGACAATTTTCTGGGTCTACTCTCTTCTGGTTTCTGCGGGATGCAATATACTTCCTACTCACTGGCACAACCCTAGCTTTTCATAGCTTTATTTATCATGCCAGTATTTACTGAGTTTTTGATTTTTTTAAAACTCTAATCTTGCTCAATTGCACCAAGTGAGCTTTAGTTCCCCACTTTCAGCCGCACTGAATTACTAACTACTCGCTATCTCACAGGTTTCAGTACCTTCCTGAGCCTTAACCCCAACACATGCCTGTACCTACTGGCTCTTAGAATTTCTCCTGAGCCCTTACTGCATAAAACTATCCAATCACTCCAGGGACTTCTTTCTGAGTCAAACTACTTTGTTACCAGTGGCCTTCTCAACAGCACAGCTTAATAACTATAATTTTCTGCATAGTGCCTGATTCTGGTGTATTCACTCTCTCTCACGAACTGCAACTTTCTATCGTGCCTGAATAACTGACTTTTTAGAAAAAAATCATCACAAGGTCAACTCTTATTTCTAGAGAGTATTAAATCTAATTCATGTTTTGGAACAATCTAAAGTTGCAATCCTTTTGTACTTAATATTCCTCGAATATTCCACAAATATTCCAATTTTCACAGCTTGCTGGCTTACTCAGTAAGAAATGGATGCAAATTAAAATAAATTTCATCATAAGGAGAGGTGATTATATTCTTTCTTGTGAGAGATGGTCATTTTCTGATACTACTGTAGCCCAGATGTATATGCCACTGATCATTTGAAGCCTGAGTGTAGTCCAAATCTTGCTGCACATGGGTAAGGCCTACTTCAGCATCAGAAGATTGTGCATGCTGCTGATTACTTTAACATACCGACTTCTGACCTTGTGTTGGAGAGAAGGTCATTGATTATTCAGCTGAAGATAGTTGGGCTCAGGACTCCTGCTCTTGCAGCAATACTGGGACTATGACTCCAACCAGTGGAGACTTCACACCACATCCATCGCCCCTCAACCTCGCTTTCATGGACTTTAGTGTTTCTAGAGTTCCTTGATACCATGTTTGTCAAATGATTCGGAGATGCCGGTGTTGGACTGGGATGTACAAAGTTAAAAAGTCACACAACACCAGGTTATAGTCTAACACGTTTAATTGGAAGCACACTAGCTTTCGGAGCGACGCTCCTTCATCAGGTGAAAGTGGAGAGGATCTCCAAGAAGATTGCACATATCGACAGACAATCACCTGTTGAAGGAGCATCGCTCCGAAAGCTAGTGTGCTTCCAATTAGACATGTTGGACTATAACCTGGTGTTGTGTGATTTTTAACTATGTCTGTCAAATGCTGCCTTTACAGGTAAGTCGCTATCACCTCACCTTTTAAATTCAGCTCTTTGGACCATCTTTAGGCCTTGAAATGGAGCTTAGTGGTTCTGGAAGTACGCAAGCTGAACACCTCTGAGCCAGCTATTGTTGAGTAAGACTATCTGAGCAGCACTGTTGATGACACCCCTCATCATGTTGCTAATGATTGAGAGCAGACTGACATGGTAAGTGATAGGATTGGCTTTGTCCTGCTTTTGGATCTTTAGGGACAGGACATACTGTCAATTATCCCCATTGCTGGGTAGAGGCCATTGATGTAGCTCTATTGAAACAGTATGGCTAAGAGGTAGCTCTTATGTATAATTTGCGTATTTGGACAAAAACGAAAACAGAATTTGCACATAATAATATAAAGCTGAAATGTGAATGGTGAGTGTGTGTTAGAATATCCACAATGTCTGTTGAATTGACCACCAGGAAAACATACACATTATGCTGTTGATATTTGAGGTGACTTTTTTGTTGATGCATAAGCTTGTATCATTCTTTGATCTTGCCCTTGTCCTCTACTGTTATTATCTAACAAGTGCACTTCTAAAATAGGTGCTCCTTAAAACACATGGTAAATTATGGAAACTGTCCATAAAAAAAGCCACATGTTTGAGGATGGAATATGAAATCAGTGATGGGCACAGTTCAGCTCTCACTGAATAACAGCCTCATCAGTTTATGCTGTTTCAACGAATGTTTTATTCAAGCTCTGGTCTAATTTACTTTACAGTAGCTCTTTAATATGTACACGCGATTAACACATTGTGGGGCATAGGCATCAAATTTTGAAGTCCTGGCATAAATTATTCCCCAGGATTTCCAAAGCTAGGTCCTCTCACTTTTGGATAAATGCCAAATGTCACATAATCTACAGTTCTCTAAAATTACACTTGAATTTATCCTGCAAGAAAAATATTTGTATGTTATGTGATAGCAATAGTGTCACAGCAAGTGAAGTGGAAGGAACAGACACAAAGAGATCTGTGTGAAAAGTGTACGTGCATGGAGCTATAAAGCAATTCATAATTATTCAAAGCAGGGAGAGATCCGAGAGGGAACACAGATGTATTGATAATGACACTGTATGAGCAATCCAGAGGTCCACTCTAATGTTCTGGGACACAAGTTCAAATCCCACCATGGTAGTTGGTGGAACTTAAATTCAATTAATTATTAAAGATAATTGAAAGGTAATCTGGTAATGGTGACCATAAAACTATTGTTGCTAGTCATAAAAACTCCTCTTATTTACCAGTACACTTTTGTGAAGGAAATCTATCGTGCTAACCTTGTCTGGCCGCTATGTGACTCTAGGCACAGAGTTATATGATTACTCTTATTTGCTGTCAAGTGCACTTAGAAATGAGCAACTATCGCTGACTTTGCCAGTATCATCTATGTCTCATGAACAAATAAAAAAGGACAATAAGAGAGCAACTTGATTAGCACTGTTAGTGTGAGCTGCCTTGCATAGTTCCTGACCTTTGACCCAGACATGGCAGACAAGGAGAAATTGTCACCCCACTGTGCAGGCAAGACCCTGAAGGTCCTGCTGGGTGGGTGGTGCAGACACTAGACTTTTCTTCACCAGGACCTGCAGTGAAGGACACATCTGAATATACCAGACTTGCCCTGAGATTGGGTTAGTGCAGTCTTGCCAGTCTGGAGGAATGCTCAACTCTGTAGGAAGAAGGTCCTTGTCTTTCTCTATTCTGCCAACATAAATGTCACCATAATTTCTCTGCTACCGCACTCTCACTCTACCTCTGCTCCTGCACCCACTTCATACCAAGGCTCATGCTCCATCTAGTGCCTGCAACATCTACAAGCTCTCCAAATACTAATGAGGTAAGTTGAGGCATTATTAAAGCATTTAACAAGCAATAATCTCAACTTGCTGCTACCTAGTGAGAAACTCGTCACACAGCTTAGCAAAAGCATAAAAGATACGGCGAGTTGCTCTTGATGTCAAAATGGGCCTCAAGGACATCTTGTCGAATTCTGTCACAAATCTTACCATAGCCCCCTTGCTCAGACCCTATAAGAATTCTTCCATAGTGTTTATTGTTCTCAAAAGAATGATATTTGAACACTATCGGATGCTATCAGTAATTTAGCTTGCATATACCATATTCTTGTAACAAAAACTCTCTTGTGAATTTACATTGCTCACAAGTATACAAATAAAAACTTGCTTTCATTTAATAAGATGCATCATTTGAAATACTTTCTCTTCATTTAGAAGCAAAGATTATGAAAAATATTTTTAGAAAACTAACCAGCTACAAAAATATATTCATTTTTTTTTCTCATTGCTCACACATACAACATTGTTATTATTCTGGTATTGTGCTATTTTTGCTCGAAAACATCACTTCAGTGCTCAAATAAAGAAGTGCACTATATGACCCAGAAAGACATGAAAAGTGATTGAAAAGGAGTGAGGAATTTTCATGTTAACATGTTGATACTTAGTATGGATATACTACTATTCTCAATATGTAAATAAAATGTTTGAGTCATACATCCCAATGGCTTTATCTAATTGAATGGTAGTCCACATTAAGGGCCTATTAGTTTACACCTGCTCCTATTTCCTGCAATCTTAAGATTGCTTAATGTCTTGGTCAAATTGTTGAGTGTCGGCTCATTTTTGCTGAAATTAGCGATGTTCATTGACTGAAAATATAGTGACAACAGATTAGTGAAATTGATCCACACGGATGCACAGAGAGAGTAGATGCACTTTAAACACTTGTATTTATGCACATATATAGATGCTTCATTATAAAATACATTTTTATGTAAATCAAAGTTTTTGACCCCAAGCCAGCAAACCATGAGAAATTAGATCAATAATCAAACATCAGAATCCTATTATCACTGCTGAAAAAGATTTTAGATTACTCAGCAACTTCTCAACTTCTAGTGGGTAATTTGTAGCATTTAGTGCTTGAGAATACTTTCATTAAATAAGTTTTAATCTCATTTTCCAGCTGAAGAGTGTACCTAAGAATGAATGGAATTTGTTCATTTCCTTCTATACTAAATTGTTTCTTTACTGCTGCTTCTTTTATTGTTGACAACAGAGGTGTTACCAGTGATCATGAGAAATGACCTCGATTTTACTGGAATAGATGACAAATGACCCAGCACAAAAATATTTCTTTATCTTCACAAAAGATTTAACTTCTCAGAGGTCATTAATAGTGAGCCTTCTGCTCAAGGTTGGCTTATTTTGTATGAACAGCATTGCTTATGGTTAGAGAAATATGATACTGTTGGTCACAAGAAAATATGCCAGTTGTTCTTGTTTGAGTCCTGACTTGGATCAGTGGAAACTGTGTTGATCTATTTTAATAAGAAGGAACATGGATCCCTAAAAGTTGCTGCCTAGGTTGATAGGGTTGTTAAGAAGGCTTATGGTGTGTTAGCTTTTATTCATAGAAGGATTGAGTTTCGGAGCCATGAGGTCATGTTGCAATTGTACAAAACGCTGGTGCGGCCGCATTTGGAGTATTGTGTAGAGTTCTGGTCAGCGCATTATAGGAAGGATGTGAAAGCGTTGGAAAGGGTGCAGAGGAGATTTACCAGGATGTAGCCTGGTATGGAGGGAAGGTCTTATGAGGGAAGGCTGAGGATCTTGAGGTTGCTTTTGCTAGAGAGAAGAAGATTAAGAGATGACTTAATAAAGACATACAAAATGATCAGACGATTAGATAGGGTGGACACTGAGAGTCTTTTTCCTCAGATGGTGATGGCTATCATGAGGGGATATAGCTTTAAATTGAGGGGTGATAGATATAGGACAGATGTCAGAGGTAGGTTCTTTACTCAGAGAGTAGTAGGGGTGTGGAATGCCCTGCCTGAAACAGTAGTAGACTTGCCAAATGTAAGGGCATTTAAATGGTCATTGGATAAACATTTGGATAGTAATGGAATAGTGTAGGTTAGATGGGCTTCAGCTTGCTTTCACAGGTCGATGCAACATTGAGGGCCGAAGGGCCTGTACTGCGCTCATGTTCTATTGTGGCTGAGAGGGCCCTCATCCGTATCCAACCCAGTTCCCACACTTCTACCCTCACTGCATCCTCCCCTGCCACCACAATGATAGGATCCAGATTACATGGGAAATAGAATTACCGTTTGGAGCCTGCTATGATTCTTTTGCAGAACTGGCAGATGTAACTCTATTTCTGCTCACAGATGCTGACAGACCTGCTGAGTTTCCCCAGCATTCTCTGTGATTGTTTCAGATTTCCAGCAACCACAGTATTTTGCTTTTATTCTTGCTGTTTTGACAGTCGACTGGTTTCATGGTCATTATTAGCTGTCCAGTGACAACACCACGACATTCTCACCTCCCCCATATGGATGGATCTAGCTTGATATTAAATGAAGAGTCAAGGACAAGGTGTGGAACCTGTGACTAAGAGGACATGATAAAGAATGCTGTAACAGCTCTTGCATACTGAGTACACAACAGACTGAGCTGACAGCTGTAGCTTATGTGACCACATACCCTGAGGAATTCCCAAAGCGTGATGAAAATTGATGGCTTCTAGTTTATTTCCCTTGATAATTATGTTTGGTAGTCTGTATTATTGTTGTAATGCAGGCTGATGTAAAACTTCAGTTTTCTTTCAACTGACATTTTGCTTGAAGAGTTATGCTAGACAAGCAGGGGGCTGGAAGAACGCAGCAAGCCGGGCAGCATCAGGAGCTGGAGAAGTCAACGTTTCGGGTGGAACTCTTCTTCAGGACTGAGGTGTGTGTGGGGAGAGCTGCAGATAAAGGGGGTGGCGGGGACAAGGCAGTGAGGTGGGGATAGATGAACACAAGTAGAGTATGGCCTGGTTGGTCGATGGGAGGAATGAATCCAGTTGGTAGCTGGAAGGAAGGGTCGGTCAGAGAAATGAAAGGGAGGGGGATGGGCTGGGAAGAGAGTCAAGGGATGGGAAGGGAGTATATCTGAAATTGGAAAATTCAATGTTGAGTCCTCCAGGCTGTAGGCTGCCCAGCCGGAAGATGAGGTGTTGTTCCTTCAATTTGTGGTCTGAGTCACTATGGAAATGGAGGAGGCCAAGGATGGTCATGTCGGAAAAGGAGTAGGAAGAGGAATTAAAATGGGCGGTGACTGGGAGCACCTCTTGGACACCTCCCTCCCCTTTCTTTACTCAGATTCAAGACATTTTTCTTTTATTTGTCTGAGTATGAATACCATGCTTATGATGCCTGTATTTGGTCTGAAACTGTGGTGGCTCTCTGAGAGGCTCTCTTCTGCAGTGATAGGCATCAGCCAGTTTAGACATATTTGAACCAGGATACTTCTAGCAGTAGAATGAAGTGTGATCACATGGTAAGTGGAGCAGTCTGACCTTTCTTTGTTGTATTTGCTCATGGTGATGATACAGCTTCACACAGATCCTGTGGAACACCACATACTTGACCATCTCTGGCTTGGTTCTCTTGGCTGGCCCTCTGAGCTACGTGAGCTTGATGAGCTGGCCTTTTCATTGCTCAGAGGTCCTCCAAATCCTTATCCTTTTCATCAAATCAGTCCCTATTCTTCTTAGTGTTGGGTTTGATAACCTCAATGGAATTACCCAGGGTTGCAGCTTTGGGGATTGGAATGAACAGTGAGATCAGAACATTTCAGCTCGGTCTGTAAGCTTGCTCAATATCTAATTCTGCAAGATGAGATTTCCTGCTGTGTCCCAACCTTTGCAGGTCCTGACTCAAAATGTCTGTGCTGGGTTGTCTCTAAGTCCGTTCAAGGATTTAAGGCTTGAAATTGAGGCTCAACTTTGAGCAACTGAATGAGTCACCTGTATGATATTCAGCAATGGGCATGATTTTGTTATGTAGGATATCATTCAGTTCACAGTGCTGCACCAAGATGTTGTCTGTCAGATGGCAGAGCTTAGCCAGTAGGCAGGCATCCATGTGATCTGGATGCAATTTATTTTGTTGAGAGAAGATGCTGCTTGTAACACAGATGTTCTTCTGTACAGAGTCCCAGGAGCAGATGTCTGCTTTCATTATGATTTCCAACACCTTGGTTTCTGAGCACCCCCTTCCATGCCAGCCATCATGTTCACCATTTTTCCCCGCACCATATTTTCTCTGTCAGCTGAGATGATGTGCCAAGGTGTAGACCTTGGAGCCAGCAGTGAGAGTTGGGTGTCGGTGTAAATCAGTGATTCCAATTCATCCTACAAATGGTATTCAGCTGACAGAAAATACCAGGGCATTACCTCTATTAGAGCATCCCACATGGCCCTTATTGTAATGAAATGACCATGAATAATGTATAAAATAAAACTTAATTTTCAAAATTAAACATATACCAAAGAATTCTTATATATTTGATGAGACAATGATTTTCAGTTTCATATATACTGGGTTGCGAGACCACAGCCTTTAGCAGTAAATTAAAGATTTCAACAGCCGACACTTGGGTTATATATGACAAAATGGAAATCTATTTTGTTTCAAGCTATAACATTGATTTGTTGAACACTACCATTCTGCACTGACTTCACCATAAATTATTCGGAGGTAACTCATTTGCAATGGGTTTAACACGTATCCTGGGTGACACGAAAATCTTAATTTTAGAGGTGGTGAAATTCTCATTTTTAGTCTTTAAGAAAAACAGCAATTATTTTACATCTTCTGCTGTAGGCTGGGACAAACCAGGAAAATAGTGAACTTGATGAAATACTGAACTCAGTTGGTTGTTGTTTTGCATGTGAAACTAGGTTAATAGGGAGGCTGTGACTGAAGTGTGACATCTGGTCTATTGTGTCCTGCAGGGAGTGTCAACCATCTGCACTGCATGACCTGTGACAGTGATAAGAAATACTATCCTAAATTGTTATGTTAGAAAGTCCTTCCACCATTCCGTAGAGGACATACCGATGTCATCAATTTCAATTTCAACCACTGATGAATTAGGAGGTTGTTAAATATCTGCACACTACATATCCATTTACATATGCTTTGATAGTGGCCAGGAGCAGAGGCAACGATAGTTTTGTCAACTGTCTGCCTTCCTCCAAGTTGCAAAGCATAATTAACTGCATACACAGAGTCTTTCCCAGTTCTGTCAATAATCATGCAAGATACATATAATGAGATGAATGTTAGCAGAGATTTTCTGATCAGCAATGCCAATTATGCAGGTGCAGAATAGGGAATGGAGAGCATCACAAAGATGGACAAAAAGTCCTTACACGTCCTTTGTGCCGAATTCCTTTTGGCCCTGGATTTGTGTCCAGCTGTATGTTTTTGTGCTAAAGCTCTGGCACAAAGGTATAGTTTCACAGTGGCTCTAGAATTCATGTCTAAAATTGAAATGAATATCCTTTGTGTAAGTTGGTTGCTTTTGAGGTACGATTGTCTTCA
This sequence comes from Chiloscyllium plagiosum, assembly GCF_004010195.1. Taxonomy (NCBI): domain Eukaryota; kingdom Metazoa; phylum Chordata; class Chondrichthyes; order Orectolobiformes; family Hemiscylliidae; genus Chiloscyllium; species Chiloscyllium plagiosum. The sequence goes on from NC_057723.1 coordinate 35,095,203, forward strand.
AAGCACAGTTCAGACAAGTACAAAGGGAACCACATATACTGAGTCTCTAAAAAAAGCAGACTTCAGATGAGTTTTTTTCTGCAAAAACTGTGTTACTCCTTTGTCGTAAGCTGCTCTTATTAAATATTTTTTCAGTGTTAGAAATTCTTTTTAATAACTAGCTGTTCATTCATGTCACAGCTCAGGTATCAGCCTAAGAAGGAATTAAACCCATGTTGTTAGCACTGTTCAAAACCACACAAGAGGCCATTTAAACAAACCAGGTCTGATCAATTGACTGTTACCTTGTGATTTTACTATTAACGCATATTGAGGTGGCCAGGTCATACTTGGAACAGGTTCCAGAATCAAACAGCGGTTGAAAATGCACTGGATTATATGAGAATGAGGGTTATAGAAGCATCATAGAGATTCCCACACTGGGTGATTATTATCAGAGTTGTGCAAAGATCTGGGAATATTGATGAGGGAAGAATCAGTGGTGGTTGGGGGAGGTGGGAAGGCAGTATTTTCCCGGGAACTGAAACATTTTGAAAGAAATTTATTCAGCCAATTTTTTGGCATGTTTCAATCCTCCCGGACTTTCCTGGGCTCAATGCAATGTTAATGACATTGTGTGTGCTATCTAAAAGATGCACTGCAGAAATTCACCCAACATCTTCAGACAGCACTTTCCAAACTAATGGCATTGTGGGTCAACACATGGCAGGTAGACTACAATGGTTCATGAAGGCAGCTCACCACCACCACCTTCTCAAGGGCAATTAGGGGTGGGCAATAAATACTGGTCAGCCAGCGACACCCACGTCCCACAAATGAATTAAAAAAAACTGATGATCCTCACTGGAAAAGGCAGCAACCTTTACTTATCAGTTTTGCCAAAACTGAGAGAGCCACTGATGAGTGAGCAGGGTATCTGGGCATATATTCCTTGATGTTACTGCAAACTCTGGGACTTACAGCCATTTATGCAGAGTACTGAGGCTGTCCACTATCTAAAAGGCACAACTCAGGAGTGTGATGGAATACTCCCCACTTGCCTGGATTACTGCAGCACCAACACCCAAGAAACGTGACACCATCTAGGACAAAGCAGCCCAATTAATTGGCTCTATACCCACAAAATTTCAATCCCTCCAGTACTGAAGCTCAGTAGCAGCAATGTGTATCATCAACAAGATGCACTGCAGAAGTTTTCAAGCTCCCTCAACAGCTCCTTCTAAACCAATGACCAGAACATCTTGAAGGACAGGGGCAGCAGATACCTGGGAATACTACTCACTTTCAAGTTCCTCTTCAAGCCACTTGCTGTCATGATGTGGACATTTATCACTGTTCTGTCATTACCATTGGATTAAAGTCTTGGAATTCCTACCGAATGACATTGTGGATGTACCCATACCAAATGGACTGCAGTCATTCAAGAAGGCAGCTCAGCATCATTCACTCAATGCAACTAGGGATGAACAATAAACGCTGGCCTAGCCAGTGATGCCTACATCTCCTGAATAAATAATTAGAAAAGCTAGAAGTTGTGTCACTCTTCCGTCATACTTAAAAATTATTTTGGTAAAATTGAACTTCTTGGGTCTGAAGGTATTGGATGTAGTCCTGGGAGCAGGAAGCAACAGGATGGCTCACTAAGGATTGGGAATTCTGCATTTTGTTCTCCTCTAATGGAGATGATGAAGCCCTGATGTGAGTAATCTGAAGGTATCTTGATCAATATGAGGACTGAGAGGCCCAAGGAGTAACAGTACTGGAAGCTTGTACACTGCACAGAACCTTGGCAACTTTGACCTTGCATTCCCTCCGTCAGTCCTTGGTTTGCGCAATTCTCCCCACCAACCTCCTCCCCCCAAATCCCAGATATCTTCCCCTGCAATTGGAAAAGATGCAAAACCTGCTGGTACACCACCCCCCTCACTTCCTTGACAGTCCTGGCAAGTAAGTCAGAGATTCACCTGCCTCCCTTCCAACCTAGTTTACTGCATCAGGTGCTCCCCATGTGGTTTCTCTACATCAGGGAGACTGAATGTAAACTGAGGGAACGGTTTGCTGAGCATCGCAGCAGGGCTGACCTAACCTCCCAGTCACCGCACATTTCAATTCCCCTTTACACTCCTTTTCCGACAATGACCACCCTCGGCCTCCTCCAAAGCCACATCGAACCAAACCACAAACTGGAGGAACAACACTTCATCCTCTGTCTGGGCAGCCTACAGCCCAGAGGATTCAACATTGAGTTCTCCAGTTTCAAATGACCTCCCTTCCCATCCCCCATTCCTCCCATTGACCAACCATGTCGTGCCCTCTGCCTGTCTTCAGCTATCCTCACTTTACCACCCTTCACCCACCATCCCCTTCATCTGAAGCTCCCCCTACACCGACCCCCAGTCCTGGAGAATGGTTACACTTGAAAAGTTGACTTTTCCAGTTCCTGATGCTGCCTGGCCTGCTGTGTTCTTCCAGCCTCCTGCCTGTCTACTTTGTATTCCAGCATCTGCAGTTTTTTTGTCTCTAACCTAGACCTATCAGGCATGCAGTACTGCCATCTTCTGACAGGAGTGCACAAAACATTTGCAATCTTCCCAGAACCCACCTTGAGTGATCACTTATCCACATTACTAGTCATTAAATAAAGTGAGGAACTCTTCTACTTGTCCATAGCCTCTATTTATCTTACTACATGGGAGTTACTCAACTTAATTTTATCTAGTTAAAATTCACACAACACCAGGTTATAGTCCAACAGGTTTATTTGGAAGCACTAGCTTTCAGAGCGCTGCTCCTTCATCAGGAGGTTGTGTTCTATAAATCCATTCACCTATATTGCATGTGTGTGATAACAGGCAATCCTTTAATAATAGCTTGGAGTTATCAATCAAGCTGAGAAGCTACAACCCTCTACTGAGATTGTGCCAGATTGTGGAAGCAGTCCAGCAGTAATAATTCCACAACCACCTGAAGATGGAGCAGCACTCCAAAAGCTAGTGTTTCCAAATAAACTTGTTGGACTATAACCTGGTGTTGTGTGATTTTTAATTTTGTGCACCCCAATCCAACACTGGCATCTCTAAATCATAATATTATCTATCATTACAACTTGCTGCCCTATGCCCACTCCTGTTCATAGCGTTCAGGGAACATGTTATAAATTCATTTGCGTCTTTACCCAAATGCTTTCTCCCATATGAACTCAACTAGCTTTAAATGTCGCTTTGCTTTAAATTAGATCTGGAGCTTTCTAATGGGATTTTGTTCCTCAGCTGCTGCACAAATCAAACCTTTTAGAAAGCTCAGAATTATTTTTCATTGCCCTGAATAAAAGCTAAGTTGATGTCAACTCAGTCTGAAAGTGGTGTCTTTGGCATGTGGGAAATTGTTCATTCCAAAGTTCCTGTGGAAAATCTACTCTGCGAAATCTAACAATGTGCAAGTTGTGTTAAACCACCCATCTCATTGATTGGTCACAAGTGAACAATTTTCTGTCATTCTTAATATTGAATGAATAATAAAATCACTCACACATCATTTTTATTTTGATGCTTTGAACTCCAAAACATGAGGAAGATTAACCAGTTCACAAAGCCAGAAAAAATATCGTCCCAACTGTGTTACTGCAAAGAAGCTGCACCCGTGTTGTACTCAATATTGATAAAATGAATTATTTGGTTTCCAGGTTGTTGCTTAAAGGATTGCACTGCACTAACCTGAAAAATGCTACCCTTACTATGTGACATGTCTACAAGATGGTAGATAGATTGGTTTGTTGTGCTTTGCATGGGGGTTTGAATGATACTATTCAGCTCTCCACATTTATACTGTTGCATTATCCACCACAGCTGATTGAACAATATAATTGTGTGGAAGCAGAATGTTTAACGACAAAAAAGTAACGCAATTTCAAATTGTCATTTAATTATACAGACTTGAATCTTGTTGAAAAAGATACATTTCTTGAAGCTTGTGCAGGTCAGGTAAACTGGCCATGCTAAATTGTCCAGAGTATTAGCTGCTTTAGTCAGAGGGAAATGGGTCTGGGTGGGTTACTCTTTGGAGGGTCGGTGTGGACTTGTTGGGCCGACGGGCCTGTTTCCACACTGTACGGAATCAAATCAAATCAAACCTGGATTACCTCAGATTACTCTGGAGGGTTAAGATGTCACAAAGGTTTGAGTAACAGCTGAAACTAGGTGTTAAATATAGCCAGGAGAAAGTGAGGACTGCAGATGCTGGAGATCAGAGTTGAGAGTGTGGTGTTGGAAAAGTAAGCAGGCCAGGCAGCATCCAAAGACTCCCGATGAAGGGCTTATGCCCGAAACATTTAATGTAGCCACACAAGTGGGGCTTTCTAGAAATAGTTTACATGTTGGGCTGGATTTTTGTGAAATTGGGAAGATTCCAGAGATCTTTAACAACGACAGATCCAGGATTTCCAGCCCCATTTCTGACAAACATAATTTTGATTGGCAGGGGTAAGAAGATAGGAAGTGACGTGCACAATACAGAATGCAAACTCAACTGGACCATTTAAAGCAGGACAAGTAGACAGGATAAATGGATCCAATCTTCACTTCAGGAACAGCTTCAATCCTCTGTCTCATTTCTATGATGACATGGTGGCACAAATGTTTATGAAGGGGCTCTGTAGAACAATTAAATTATCAAATTATTTGAATTCACTACCTTTGTGTTTTAAAAACTCCACCTGCCTGTGCTTCTGAGAATGAAAAAAAAATCAGTTCCCGCAGTCTCATTAGATATTTGCTGTATAAGCCCTATTTCCATCATTATAGAATTAGTACTGCTGGTCTGCTTCCACAATCTGGCACAATCTCAGTGGAGGGTTGTAGCTTCTCAGCTTGATTGATAACTCCAAGAAGGTATTAAAGGATTAGCTATTATCACAGATATGCAATGTAGGTGAATGGGTTTATAGAATATAAACTGTAGAATGGAAACCACTTTTAAAGCAGAGTGGAGAGTGGACATTAGTTTTCAAACAAAATGGAGTTGAGTGCTTCAGTGACCTCTTGCCCATCAATTTAAATGGGGTCCCAAGGCCCTGGAGCTAATGTTCATGTCTGAACAAGACATTAAAATGGGAACAAACTTGCAAGGCATCTCACTGATGTGTCACTAAAATAATCAAACTTTCTGTGGTTAAACACAACCCTCAATTAAAGAAGTAAAGAAACTAGTCTTCTGTTCTTCTTGTAGATGTTTTAGATTTGTGATGGAATTTCAAAGACTGAATGTGAAAAATCCCTATCCTGTCACAATGCTATGTGAAGGATAAATTACAGCATATTGTCTAACATAGGTTGAATTATCAGAAACCATCTATAAGGACAATAAGACATAGATACTCTGGTCATATGGAAGAAACTGGATTTCTAATAAAGCACATTTACTAAGGTAAGTTAGAAGGGAGAGAAAAAAATCTACATCAACAAAGGAATGTGATCTATCCTAAGAACCATCACCTGGAAGAGAATTTGACCAGTCCCCTACTTATTTGAGGAACCAAACCAAATTTTCATTGTATGGATTCAACAGCACCTTGGCTGTCGTGACGGAACAGAAACCTGGAAGAAAGGGAAACCTACTACTTCAAGCAGTAAACCACTCTAAATGCAATTTCGTTAACCTCCAAACTCTTTCATCAGTGGGGAAAAAATAAATCATCTGCCTGTAATATTTCATGACTGCACCTAAGGAAAAGCAAGTCTGATAGTGTATTTGGGCATTCAAGAAATACGTGCATGCAACCTCTTTTGTAATAACTATCTTTGTGCATGTGTGTCTTCATTTTTATGTGTGTCAGAGGATGCAATCAGAAATATATTTCAGAAATATATATCGAAACCACCCAAAATTGAGTAGTTATAATTTCTTAATGGTGACAGTACTCAGGAGGTTAAAACACGATTCTTCCGAAAAGAAAACAAACATCTTTCTGTAGTCAATTAAGTTGATTTTAAAAACAGAACCATCCTATCATCTTTCCACCATAATAACCCAGTGTTTGAATATAAATGTTTGTTTTTATAATGTATTAGATACTTAGAGGAATTTAAATGGGCTTTCAGAAATTGAAGTGTTGTTTTACAGAGTAAAGTTTGTAACTTTATTTCATCTCACCAAGGCTCCATTGAAGATGATCCATAGTGGATAGTGGGATGGTTGAGTTGGAGGATGTTAGGGATGAGGATAGCGTACAGGTTGTTAGGAATTGGCATTAGCTGTCATTGAAGCTATAAGGGACCATGGAGCCGGGGTGGGGGGGCAGTGCAGATGGGAGATGTGTTGTCATGAATTGGCCTGAGTAAGACATTATGTGTGTGTGCCAAGCCATGGAATTTCCTGACTCTCACTGCTTGCCACAAACATGGAAAAGACATCTGCCTTTCAACTTATCTAAAACTCTCATGATTTTATAAAGCTTTATAAGGTCACCCTTCATATTTTAAGCTCCATTGAAAAATGTCTCAGCCTATCCAACCTCTCCTTATAACTCAAACCTTCCATTCCTGGCAACATTATGATGGATCTTTTCTGAACTGTCTACAGCTTACTAATATCCTTCTTATAGCAGGGTGACCAGAACTGGACACAATACTCCAGAACAGGCCTCAGCAATGTCCTGCACAACCGTAATATGAGTCTCACCTCCTCTACTCAAAGGTCAGAGCAATGAAGGCAAGCGTGCTAAACACCTTCTTAACCACCCTGTCTACATGTGAGGCAAATTTGAAAGAATTATAAACCTGAACCCCTAGGTGTCTCTGTTCTACAACGCTACCCAAAGTGTTACATTTAATTGTATAAGTCCTGTCCTTGTTTGTTTTACCAAAATGCAATATCTCATATTTATCCAAATTAAACTCCATTTGTCACTCCCCTCAACCCATTGACTATATTGATCAAAATCTCTTTGTAATCTAAGATAACCTCCTTCACTGTCCAGTCCTATGATATTATGAATGATCATGAGTCAAGAAATTGAAGATAATGATTCTGTAATGACTAAGGAGTTGCCTTATTGAATTAAATTGAACAGCTCTCTTGTGTGATCTGCACTGTTTCAAATGATTTAGCAGAGTTAAATGTGTAACCAGCAATTGTTAAATATGTCTCCGTTCAACAAGTTAAATAAAATAAAATCACAAACCAATTTTTATTTTCTCTCTACAAACACAATTATTTGCCCAAATTATTTTAAAAATATCTCATTTAATGTAAACATTACATTATTATTAATGGAAAGTATAAGCTTCACAATCACACTAGAGTATGTTTCAGTTGGCTAAATGATAAATTGGCACAATATTCTGCTGTTGAGATAGTGATAAGGAGAGCCATTTTTTATGGTTATGTCTATTTGCAACAAGTTAAGGTTGAGTGGAAAGATGTATGACTGTTATCAGAGGTACTTTCACAATGTGACCACAGTCAAAATCCTGTCACATTGATTATTAGAAAGATACCCTTTGACAGTTCAGATCTCTTTCAATGATTTAAAGTATTTTCTTCCCCATTTTCACTCCAATTGCTGGTTGTTCATGCTGAACCATACAATCATGACAAAATGACTAAGACGTCACATGTTGTTCTGGTATATATTGAGTATATAAAGACCTCATGTTGTTTTACTTTTTCTGTAACGGAGACTTACAATGGATTTTTCAAGTAAATCAGTGAAACTGAGAAAAAAAAATGAAACCATCAGTCTCCATTGTGAGGGGTAAAAATATAAAGATCTTTTCAGGTTCTTGGATAAATTGTCAAACGTATTTGAAAATGTATAAATAAACAGTACCATGTAACATATAGTATCCAGTACCTTTGTAGATAAGTATTTTGTGCCAGCTGAAATTATCCTTGTTTAAGGGCCTTGAAAACAGTATTGAACAAAATATTGTTTGTTGACCCTTTGCTTGTCAAGAAAGGTAACAAATGGGAATATTACACATACAAGACCAAATAAATAATGAAATTACATTTAATTTTCCATTATGCTTTTGTTCGAGATATTGCATTGCATATTGGGCCTAGTCTGGCAGTTTAATGGACAAACATGGATTGTTTCTGAGGGATTACTTTAATTGAGATTTTTAGCCTTTCTAGACTGACGGAAATGTGGTAGCATTACCTGAAAATTTAACAGGTGAGGTCAATAGCCTACTGTCCTATTTTTCCTGTTCCTGGGAAGGTTCAGAAAAAAAATGGTGGACAGATTTATAGTGGAATTCAACATCTGACAAGATCAATAAGACTCCAATTCCCATTGAATTAACCAGAATGGATACTGTCCAAACTCCAACCAGTATAAATTGGCAGCCCAGTCAAGGAGAATTTGGAGGCTAAATCCCTCTTTCTATTGTTGGGGAAAGATTGTATCAGCAAGCTCTCCTTACCCTGCCTGGGTTGCTGCAGCTCCATCACCCCTCTCAAAATATCACCAGCTTTAGTCCAGCTAACTTGGTTACTGATATTGTGTGGGTTCGACTCCCTCAAGGTGTTTGAGCTCCAGTTGTAACCACTCCCATACTGATGCCACTAACTCCCCAAGTGCATTTGGAAAATATTCACCTCTGCGTTTTAAAATCAAACAAGCATATGGATATTTACAATGTCAGCAACCAGTACAGTCCATAAGTGCTAATCAATGTGCTAACAGATGTTTAATCACAACTGAGAACCTATTATTTGATGTTTAGACATTATGTTAACTGGAACCATTTCTGATTGTTGGTAAAAGTCTCATGACTGCATGTGACATTATATTATATTTTTCTCTTCATTTTTGGTTTTAGGCAGTGGATAGATTTGGGAAAACAAAGAGAATGTACATGTAAGTTACATTAGCAAAGAATTAGATTAGATCAAAATTGTTTCTTCTAACATAAAAGGTCACTCACTTTTGGAACAAGTGATCAACTTGTGCAGTGAGAGTAATTTAAGGCAGGAAATCAAAACAGAACTGGCAAATACACTCCTTCTAAGATTGGCAGGAGAATAGATGGCATGTTTTATGTTTACAGTGCTGTTATCTATTCATTTTGATTACAAAGATTAAGTGGAATATTCAAGATTTTGTTACTTTTCTGAATTGGTCTTGGAAGACTTTTATCATTTTGCCTCTTCCACAGGGTGAATGACAGTTGATGAGAGTTCATTGTTTTTCCTTCTAAAATGAAAAACTTCACATTGTCCTACATTATACTTCATTTGCCCACTTACTTAAACTACCAATATCTCTGTAAACTCTTTGCATCTGTTGGATAACCTGCCTTTCCACTTATTTTTGTGTCATGTGCAAACTTGGCTCCAGTACATTCATTTCCTTCCTCCAAGTCATTAACATATATTGTAAACAATTGCGGTCCCAGCACTGCTCCCTGTGGAACCCCATTGGTCACAGGTTACCAACCTGATAAAGAATCCCTTATTGTTTCCTGCCAATGAACCAAGTCTCTATTCATGCCAATATACTACCTCCAGCACTGTAGGCTGTTATGTCTAAACCATTTGTCAGGTATCTTGTTGAATGCCATAGCTGAATAGTTTGTTGTCAGTGCAAATTGTGAGATTCAGTTGTGAAGCATACAGCTGTGTTAAATCTGTGGGAGTAGAATGAAGCCTGATTGTTGGGGACTGGTGAATGATGGAGGCATAACATGTTGAATGATTTATGTGTTTGTGATATAGTTGGTGGGTTATGACGTTTGAAGATGCATTTCCTGATCTTGATCACTGCTACGAGGTTTTTAAACGTGCAGAACTGCATTCATGCATCTATTGGTCACAACAGAATTTGCTCCTGTCTTTGCACCTGGATGGTGTTGATTTTCTTGAATATTGCTGAAGCTGCATTCATCCAGGTAAGTGGAGGGTCCATCATTCTCCTGACTTGAGCCTTGTAGATGGTGGACAAGCTTTGGGGAGTCAGGAAATAAGTTACTCACCACAGTATTCCCAGCTGCTGACCGAATCATGTAGCCACACAATTTTTATGGCTGGTCCAGATAATTTCTGATCAATTGTAACCCTCAGGATGTAGCTACTAAGGAATTCAGCAATGGTAATCGTCTTAAACATCAAAGGAGGTGGTTGTTATATGAGAAGATAGTGATTCTGATAAGGTTAATGCTGAAGACTGCATTAAGCACCACCCAATCTGAAGTTATCATAAGAAATTGGGTGGGAAAGGGATAACAGTTCCTGGATCTTGAAAAAAGGCGAGCTCCCATCGATGTCTTCTCATATTCTTTGTAACAATATCAATGTAACTTGTGCCTTATTGCTATCATTCAACAAACTACATCGTGTAAGTCAACAGATTTTTTTGTCAAACTACCTTATCATTTTTCTCAACTACAGTAGATAAAGCAGGCCCTGTCAATCTCAACATAATATCAGGCCAATGTCAACAAATATATCTCAAGGTAATTAGACTTCAATTAACTCATTCATTTTAGAGCCCAACAGGTTTATTTGAAAGCACTAGCTTTCAGAGCGCTGGTCCTTCATCAGGTAATGAAGGATCAGCATTCTGAAAAGTAGTGCTTCAAAATAAACCTGTTGGACTATACCCAGGTGTTGTGTGATTTTTAACTTTGTATACCCAAGTCCAAAACCACCACCTTCACATGAAATTTAGAACCAACAGTGGTCACCTGAAGGTTTAGTTTAGCTGCACCATTACAACATGATAGGTGTCATGTGGACTGGAATTCAATTTTGCTTTACAGAATGAATTGCAGAAAACCCTGAAAAAAATAGTTATAGCTGTAAGTGTAGTCCAGGTAGTCAACAGCAGAAGCAACTGATCAATCAAGTAGCCTGTAACAGATAAACTCATGGCAAGTTCAATAAGGGAGAATCTTCAGTCAGTGGTAAAAACACTTCACATCTGGTAAGAGAAACACAGAAGAAAGTGTGGGCTAGAAGCTGTAAGGAGCTGGAACAGTCATCAAACCTGGCAGTTACAGATTAGATCAGCCAGAGAGCAAACAGACATCAGAGTCTCTGTAAGTAAAGTTGAAATCCCTGGAAGACAAAGAGAGACCTAAAACATATAATGCATTCATATGCTTAAGAAACTAGAAGCAAAAGAAAAGTACTCTGTTCACAGTGAGCACTGACATCATTTTGAGTTGGTACCATGAGGTGTGACTGCAGTAATGGGAATCAAAGACTATAGAAGTAATTTAAGGCTACAGCACCAATAACATCATGGACATTTAAACTAGGAGCAAGAACAAGGCCATTCAGTTCCTCAGACCTGGTCAGCCATTTTAGAAGATTGTGATTGATGTGATTGCAACATACTTCAAATACTTATTCCCACTTACTCCAATGATCGTCCATCCCATTGTTCATCAAGAATCTATTTAACTCTGCCTTAAAAATATTCAAAGGCTCTGCTTCCACCATCTTTTCAAGAAAAAGAATTCTGAAGACTCATTGCCAACTGAGAGAAATCATCCACTTTGTCTCTGTTTTATATGGAGGCCTGTTATGTTAAAGCAGTAACTCCGAGTGATTGATTCTCTCTAGAGGAAACACCTTTTCCACATCTACCTAGTCAGGACCCCTCAGGAATTTATATATTTCAATCAAGTCTCCTTTTAAACTTTTGAAATCCACAGCATAAAAGCCTAACCTGTCCAACCATTCCTCTTACGACAACCTACCCATAAGGCAGAATTAAAGCAACGCAGTGTCAGTTAAAAGGACTACACAGAGAGTCTGTCAGATGTAGAAAGTGGGGTGGCATGGTGGCTCAGTGGTTAGCACTCCTGCCTCACAGCATCAGGTTTAATTCCAGCCTCAGGCGACTGTCTGTGTGGAGTTTGCACTTTCTCCCCATGTCTGTGTGGGTTTCCTCCCACAATCCAATGAGGTGCAGGTCAGGTGGATGCTAAATTGCCCATAATGTTAGGTGCATTAGTCAGGGGTAAATATAGGTTAGGGGAATGGGTCTGGGTGGATTACTCTTCGGAGGGTTGGTGTGGACTTGTTGGGCTGAAGGGCCTGTTTTCATATTGTAGGGAATCTAATCTAAAGAGGCTTTTGAAGCTTTAGTATGAACTTTAGTTTCTCATAATTAAAACTGTGATTAAGGCAGAAAGAATTCATTAAGGCTACAAAAACCTGAATTTTTTCAGAGAAGTAATTAAAGTGAGTCAGAATCTTTATTAAAATGGGCATTATTAGAAGTACCATTGACAGTATTTCATTCAAAAAAGCCATTAAAGAAATAATAAGACGTGCCATTTTAGCAGCAGAAGACAGGAAACCTCTGCCTGACTGCAGATCTTACTATCCGATTATCTTTGTACCTAGCTGTGTGACTGGGTCTGTGGCAAGTAGTGAGGGAACCAACAAGAGGGAAAAACATAGTCAGCCTCATCCTGAGCGATCTGTTGGTGGCAGATATATCTGTCCATGACAGTATCAGTAAGAGTGACCACCACACAGTCTGTGTGGAGACAAAGTCCTGCCTTCACATTGAGAATAACCTTCACTGTTTTGAGTTCCATAATCACCATCTTAAATAGGACAGATTTTGAACAAAACCAGCAAGTCAAGACTGGGCATCCATGAGGTGCTGTGGGCCATCTACAGCAGTAGAATTGTGCTCCAGTACAATCTGCAAACTCATGGCCCAACATACTCCCTACTCCACCATTACCATCACATAAAGGGATCAACCCTGCATCAATGGAGCGTGCAGGAAGGCATGCCGTGAGTAGCACCAGTCATACCTGAAGATGACTCATCAACCTGGTGAAGCTACCAAATAGGACTACTTGCATGCCAACAGCATAAGCAGCAAGTGATAGATAGAGCGAAGTGATCCCACAATGACCACTTCAAATCTTAGCTACATAGTTCTGCACATCCAATTGTGAATGGTAGTGGACAATTAAACACCTTATGGGAGGAGGAGGCTCCACACATATCCCCATCCTCAGTGATGGAAGAGCCCAACACATCAGTGCAAAAGATAAGGCTGAAGCTTTTGGAGCAATCTTCAACCAGAAGTGCTGTGTGGATAATTTAACTCGGCCTCCTCCAGTGGTCCCAGGATGACAGAAACCAGTCTTCAGCCAATTCACTTCATTCTGTGTTTGGAAGACACTGTATATTGCAAAGGCTATGGGCCCTGACAATGTTCTGGAAATAGTAGAGTCATACAAATGTACAGCATGGAAACAGACCCTTCGGTCCAACCCGTCCATGCCAACCAGATATCCCAACTCAATCTAGTTCCACCTGCCAGCACCTGGCTCATATCCCTCCAAACCCTTCCTATTCTTATACCCATCCAGATGCCTTTTAAATGTTGCAATTGTACTATCCTCCACCACTTTCTCTGGCAGCTCATTCCACACATGTACCATCCTCTGTGTGAAAAGGTTGCCCCTTTTATATCTTTCCCCTCTCACCCTAAACCTATGCCGTCTAGTTCTGGACTCCCCTACCCCAGGGTAAAGACTTTGTCTATCCTATTCATGCCCCTCATGATTTTATAAACCTCTAGAAGGTCACCCCTCAGCCTCCAACAGTCCAGGGAAAATAGCCCGAGCATATTCAACCTCTCCCTATAGCAATACCCTTGTAAATCTTTTCTGAACCCTTTCAAGTTTCACAACATCTTTCCGATAGGAAGGAGATTAGAATTGCATGCAATATTCCAACAGTGGCCTAACCAATGTCCTGTACAGCCGTAACATGACCTCCCAACCCCTGTACTCAATACTCTGACCAATAAAGGAAAACATACCAAATGCCTTCTTCACTATCCTATCTACCTGCGACTCCACTTACAAGGAGCTATGAACCTGCACTCCAAGGTCTCTTTGTTCAGCAACACTCCCTAGGACCTTACCATTAAGTGTATAAATCCTGCTAAGATTTGCTTTCCCAAAATGCAGCATCTCGCATTATCTAAATTAAACTACATCTGCCACTCCTCATCCCATTGGTCCATCTGATCAAGATCCTGTAATCAAGATCTGAGGTAACCTCCTTCGCTGTCCACTGTACCTCCAATGTTGGTGTCATCTGCAAACTTACAAACCATACCTCTTATGCTCACACCAAATCATTTATATATATGATGAAAAGTAGTGGACCCAGCACCGAACCTTGTGGCACCCCACTGGTCACAGGCTTTCGGTCTGAATAACAACCGTCCACCACCACCCTTTGTCTTCTACCTTTGAGCCAGTTCTGTACGCAAATAGCTAGATCTCCCTTTGTTCCATGAGATCTAACCTTGCTAACCAGTCTCACATGGAGAACCTTGTCGAATGCCTTACTGAAGTCCATATAGGTCACATCTACCGCTGTGCCCTCATCAATCCTCTTTGTTACTTCTTCAAAAAATTCAATCAAGTTTGTGAGACATGATTTCCCATGTACAATGCCATGTTAACTGTCCCTAATCAGTCCTTGCCTGTCCAAATACATGTACGTCCTCCCTCAGGATTTCCTCCAATAACTTGTTCATCACTGACGTCGGACTCACTGATGTATAATTCCCTGGCTTGTCCTTACCACCCTTCTTAAACAGTGGCACCACGTTAACCAACCTCTAGTCTTCTGGCACCTCACCTGTGACTATCAATGAAAGAAATCTCTCAGCATGAGGCCCAGCAATCACTTCCCTAACTTCCCATAGCGTTCTAAGGTCACCTGGGGATTTATCCACTTTTATGCATTTCAAGACATCCAGCACTTCCTCCTCTGTAATTTGGACATTTTTCAAGATGTCCCCATCTATTTTCCTACATTCTATATCTTCCATGTCCTTTTCCACAGTAAGTACTGATGCAAAATACTTGTTTAGTATCTCCCCCAACTCCTGTGGTTCCACTCAAAGGCTGCCTTGCTGATCTTTGAGGGGCCTTATTCTCTCCCTAGTTACCCTTTTGTCATTGATGTATTTGTAAAACCCCTTTGGATTCTCCTTAACTCTATTTGCCAAAACTATCTGATGTCCCCTTTTTGCCCTCCAGATTCTTCTCTTAAATGTACTCCTACTGCCTTTATACTCTTCTAAGGATTCACTTGATCTATCCTGTCTATACCTGACATATGCTTCCTTCTTTTTCTTAACCAAATCCTCAACTTCTTTAGTCATCCAGCATTCCCTATGCCTACCAGTCTTTCCTTTCACACTACTTTCTCTGGACTCTCGTTATCTCATTTCTGAAGGTTTCGCATTTTGCAGCTGTCCCTTTACCTGCGAACATCTGCTTCCAAACAGCTTTTGAAAGTTCTTGCCTAATACCGACAAAATCGGCCTTTCTCCAATTTAGAACTTCAACTGTTCCATATGGTCTATCCCTTTCCATCACTATTTTAAAACGAATAGAATTATGGTCGCTGGCTCCAAAGTGCTCCCCCCACTGACACCTCAGTCACCTGCCTTGTCTTATTTCCCAAGAGTAGGTCAAGCTTTGCACCTTCTTTAGTAGGTATGTCCACATACGGAATCAGAAAATTGTCTTGTACACACTTAACAAATTCCTCTCCATCTAAACCCTTAACACTATGGCAGTCCCAGTCTATGTTTGGAAAGTCAACCATAACCATTCTGTTATTCTTACAGATAGCTGAGATCTCCTTACAAGTTTGTTTCTCAATTTCCCTCTGACTATTAGGGGGTCTATAATACAATCCCAATAAGGTGATCATCCTCTTCTTATTTCTCAGTTCCACCCAAATAACCTGCTGGCAATATCCTCCCTCAGTAAGCTGTAATGCTATCACTTATCAAAAATGCCACTCCCTGTTCTCTCTTGCCTCCCTTTCTGCCCTCCTGTAGCATTTGTATCCTGGAACATTAAGCTGCCAGTCCTGTCCATCCCTGAGCCACATTTCTGTAATTGCTATGATATCCCAGTCCCATGTTCCTAACCATGCCCTGAGTTCATCTACCTTCCCTGTTAGGCGTTTTGCATTAAAATAAATGCAGTTTAATTTATCCGTCCTACCTTGTTCTCTGCTTTGTCTCTGCCTGCTCTGACTGTTTGACTCGCCTTTGTTCTTAACTGTAACAGTCTCAGATTGAAATCTTTCCTCACTATGATCCACCCCTCCACCTTACTCGTTTAAATGCTCCTGAGCAGCTCTAGCAAATCTCCCTGCCAGTATATTAGTCCCCTTCCAATTTAGGGACAATCAGTCCTTCTTGTACAGGTCACTTCTACCCCAAAAGAGTTTCCAATGATCCAAAATTGTGAATCCTTCTCCCATACACCAGCTCCTCAGCCATGCATTCATCTGCCCTATCCTCCTATTCCTGCCCTCACTAGCTCGTACCTTCTCCCTTGACCCTGGCACCAGGGAAACAACACACCATTCTGATTTTTCGCTGCCGGCAACAGAAACGTCTGTCTGTACCTCGGACTAGAGAGTCCCCGAACACAATTGATCGCTTGGCACCCGAGATACCCCTCATTGCATTAGAGCCAGTCTCAATACCAGAAACTTGGCTGTTTGTGCTACGTCCCCCTGAGAATCCATCACCCCCTACATTTTCCAAAACAGGATACTTGTTTGATATGGAAATAGCCACAGAAGAGTCCTGCACTAGCTATCTACCTCTCTTACCTTTCCTGGAGTTAACTAATCTATGTGACTGTGTCTGTGACCTTTCTCCCTTCCTATAACTGCCATTCCATCACATCCCCTTGCTTTTCTAAATTCCTCATTGTCTCTAACTCTCTCTCCAACCGACCCATTTGATCCAATAGGATTCGCAACCAACTGCATTTATTGCAGATATAATCCTCAGTCACCTGTAAACTCTCCCTAAAACTTCCACATCGACAAGAAGAGTATATCACTTTACTAAAGATTGCTTCTTCCCATCTACAGACCCAGAAAATAGCACTGTCTTATTCGTCTACAAAACACTGTTCCAGGTTAAATTAATACTTATGGCTTATATTTCAAGTCTAATCTCAAATCATATCTCAACAAAACATAATCAAGAAAGAACCCACTCAACTCACTACTGCAGACTTATTGTAAGGCCACGCTTGAAATATCTGTCTCTGTGCTGTGACCTCTCCCAAACAGGTTCATCCAAGGTCAGTTGTGAATTTCACTGTTTGTTAATTTTTTCAAACATACTCCGATGTCCAGCAATACATGAATTCAACAGCAAAGGCAGTAACTGTGCAGGTTCACTGCTCTGTCAGTTAGCAATGTGGTTTTTTTTCTCTCTCTCCTGCACTGACCTCACCATGTGCTTCCCTTGTATGTTCCTCTCCCTGAAGACTTTTTCTCCAAAACTTGCTACTCCCCTAGCCAAACTGTTCCAGCACAGTTACAACAGTAGCATTTACTAGACAATGTGGAAAATAGCTACATATGTCCTGTACATAAAAAACAGGACAGATCCAATCCGCTCAACTACCATTTCATCAATCAACTCTTGGTCATCAGTAAAGCGATGAAAAGTGTCATCAACAGTGCTATCAAGCAGCACCTTCTCAGCAATAACCTGCTTAATGACACCCAGTTTAGGTTCTTCCAGGGCCACTCAGCACCTGACTGCATTACAGTCTTGGTTCACACATTGTCATAAGAGCTGAATTCCACAGGTAAGGTGAGAGTGACAGCCCTTGCCATCAAAGCTATATTCAACCAAGTGTGGCATCAAGGAGCCCTAACAAAACTGGAATCAATGGGTATCAGGGCAAACTCTCCACTGGCTGGAGTCATACCTGGCACATAAGAAGATGGTTGTGTTTGTAGGAGATCAGCTATCTCAGTTCCAGGTGCTCCTCCTCGGTCTAATCATCTTCAGCTGCTTCATCAATGACTTTCCCTCCATCAATAGGGCAGAAGTGGGGATGTTCGTTGATGATTGCATAATGTTCAGCATCATTTGCAATTCCTGAAGTACTGAAGCAGTCCATGTTCAAATGCAGCAAGATCTGAACAATATCCAGGCTTGGATTGATAAGTATTAAGCAATATTCACACCTCACAAATGTCAGCCAATGACCACCTCCAATAAGAGATGATCTAACCACCTCCACTTGACAATCAATGGTATTATCATCACTGAATCCCCGACAATCAACATTCTTGGGGTTACCATTGACCAGAATTTCAACTGGACTTGCCATATAAATATTGTTGCTACAGGGGAGGATCAGAGGCTAGGAATATTGAGGCAAGTAACTCACTTCCTGACTCCCCATTGTGTTTCTACCATCTCCAAGACACAAGTCAGGAGTGTGATAGAATACCCCCCACTTGCCTGGGTGTGTACAGGTTCAACAAAACTCAAGAAGCTCAACACTATACAGGACTAATTAGCCCACTTGATTGACACTACCTCCTGAAACAATCCCTCGCTCTGCCACCATGCACTGTAACTGCAGTGTGACTACAAGATGCATTGTAGAAATTTACCAAGGTTCTTTTTTATTAGAATACCTACAGTGTAGAAACAGGTCCTTCGACCCAACAATTGGTTAGGCCACTGTTGGAATATTGCGTGCAATTCTTGTCTCCTTCTTATCGGAATGATGTTGTGAAACTTGAAAGGGTTCAGAAAAGATTTACAAGGATGTTGCCAGGGTCGGAGGATTTGAGCTATAGGAAGAGGCTGAACAGGCTGGGGCTGTTTTCCCTGGAGCAACGGAGGCTGAGGGCTAACTTTCTAGAGGTTTACAAAACCATGAGGGGCATGGATAGGATAATTAGACAAAGTATTTTCCCTGGGGTGGGGAGTCCATAACTAGAGGGCATAGGTTTAGGGTGAGAGGGGAAAGATATAAAAGAGATCCCAGGGGCAACTTTTTCACGTGTGGTACGTGTATGGAATGAGCTGCCAGAGGAAGTGATGGAGGTTAGTACAATTGCAACATTTAAAAGGCATCTGGATGGGTATATGAATGTGAAAGGTTTGGAGGCATATGGGCCAGGTGCTGGCAGGTAGGACTAGATTGGGTTGGGATATCTGGTCAGCATGGATGGCTTGGACCGAAGGGTCTGTTCCGTACTGTACATCTCTATGACTCTAAGTCCACACCCACCCTCTGAAGAGTAACCCACCTAGACCCATTCCCCTACAACTCTACATTTACCCTGACTAATGCACCTAACGTACACATCCCTGAACACTATGAGCAATTTAGCTACACATCTTTTGGATTGTGTGAGGAAACCAGAGCACCTGCAGGAAACCCACGCAGGCACGAGGAGAATGTGCAAACTCCACACAGACAGGTGTTTGAGGTTGGAATCGAATCCGGGTCCCTGGCGCAGTTAGGCAGCAGTGCTAACCACTGAGCCACCGTGTCACTTATTCCTTCGATAGCACCTTCCAAATCCACAATCATGACCATCTAGAATGATGGGGTGGTATATACATGGGAACACTACCACTTGCAAGTTCCCTTCCAAGCCAGTTACATGCCTGACTTGGAAATATATTGCTGTTCTTTGGGTGTCGCTGAGTTAAAATCCTGTAACTCCCTCCCTAACAACACTAAGTCTAAATACACCAAATGAACTGCAACGTTCATGAAGGCAGCTCACTCCCATCTTGTCAAAGGTATCTAAGGATAGGCTATAAATGTTGGCCCAGCCAGCGATGCTCACATTTCATGATTAAATTAAAATAAAACAGCATAGCCTAATTAACAAATTATTATGGCAGATTCAAGTTTGATGTCAGATGATGAAACATCACAAGTCTAAGAGGAACATTTGAATTCTTCATTTTCCAGGAAAGGATTACTCGTACCAGTGACAGACATTCTGTTCAGTATTCAGTAATCCTGGAGTAGCATGACTAAGGAAGTGAACATGCTGGGTTCATCAGTAAAACAACCGCAGGAGGCAAGTGCAAGCAGCCAACCTAATCAACAATTTGAAATGCAAAGCCTACATACTCCAAATGTATTCATATAACGATTGTAGTTTGCAAAGAGGTGCTATGCTGTCCAAGCATTGAAGGTGGAATTTTGTGAAGTTACCTCTTACTGTTAGTTGTTAAATCCTCTAAAAGACATTCAAATAAGTACATGAATAGGAAATGTTTGGAGAGATTTGGTCCATGTGCAGGCAGGTGCGACTGGTTTAGTTTGGAATTAAGGTCGGCATGGACTGGTTGGACCGAAGACCATGCTGTATGACTCTATGACTCTACCCTATCTGTCATATTTGTAAAGGTAAAGTCACTATAATCCTACCAAGCTATAGGTCTACTCTGTCACTTTAGAGATGGCTGGTGGTGGTTTAAACTGAGTGGAGAGGTTGAGAACAATTTTTCATGGTAACCTCAGCCAGTGCAGAATTTGAACTCTGCATCACAAGCCAGCTATCTAAGATAACCACTTCCCTGACACATTTGTAGTGCTAACTGTATGATGGAGGAAATGTTAACTCAAAAGATGGGTCTTCACAAGAATTGTGCGGTGGTCATTTGAGTCAATATTGTCATAGTCAGATTCAACTGTGACAGATAAATTTGTGAGGACAAGGACAAATTGATAGTTCCCTTTCATTTGAACCTTCACCACCTCATGGAAGCTGCACAGTAACATTCAGTTTATAATTGCTAAAGTTTCTGTAGTAACGATCAACATATCAGACAATATAACTATGAATATATATGTTTTTAAGGTCCACTACTTCAGTTCATGGGTCTTGGTCAGGCTGGTATTGGTACCCAATCAGTTCCACAGTGATGGGCTTGGGCTTAGTCTAGCAGTGGGCACATTACTGTCAGCTTCATGTTCAGGGCTGAGCTTAAAGCCTTATTGAAGGAATCCAGGGTAAAGCCCATGGTCAAGAGAAAGATAGATACCAAGGGGCAAACAGGGCAAGGCAGGGCCATATGAGGCTTGCATTTCAGTGCTGGTTTGGGGCATACTCTCAGAGAGGGGGATATCATAACTCCATTTGTTGTTTCTATGGCCTCAGTTAGGATTGTGAGCCTCAATTTGGGATTTGGTACAGTATGAAAACCGTTGCCTTAAGTAGTGTGCTCGCCTGAAATGAATTTACAAATCAGCAGATAGGCAGCATTATGTTTGCCTGCAGCATCTAGAAACAGCTAATGTAGTTCTATTTTTCAGGAGTGGTAGGGATAAACCTGGGAATTACAGTCCTTTGAGTCTCACATCAGTGTAGGGAAACTACTAGAAAAATGTTTGGACGAGAGAACTAATCTTCACTTGGAGAGACAAGGGTGATCAGGGAAAGTTGGCATGGCTTTGTTCAGTATGATCTTTGAGAGATCATACTGAACAAATTTGATTGAATTGTTCGGGGATGTGATCAGATGTGTGGATAAGGGTAGCATAGTCAATGTAAGTTTATATGGATTTCAGCAAGGTTTTTGATAAGATCCCACATGGGAGTCTGATAAAGAAGATAAAAAGACATGGGATCTTGCGTAACCTGGCAAGATGAATCCAAAATTGGCTTAGTGCTGGGATACAGAAGGTGGTGGTAGAAGGCTGTTTGTGTGCCTGGAGGTTGAGATTAGTGCTGAGTCCTCTACTGTTTGTGATACAAATAAACAACACAGATGAGATTTTAGGGGGATGATTACTTATTTTGCAGATAACACAACGATTGACAAGGTAGTTAGTAGTGAGAACAAAGCTCTTAGGTTATGGGCAGATGGAGACAGGTTGCTCAGATGGGCAGAGCAGTGGCAGATGAAATTTAAGCTTGAAAAGTGTGAGGCGATGCATTTTGGAAGAAGTAACAAGACAACCAAGAACTCAGTGAGTGGTACAGTACCAGTCAGGAAGCTCAGAGGAACAGGATCTTGGGGTATTTGTCCACAGATTCCTGAATATGACAGGATAGCTTAAAAGGTTAATTAAGAAGGCAGATGGGGCACGTGTCTGTTGTGACATAGATTATAAGAGGAGGGAGGTTATATTGGAGCTGCTCAAGACTTTGGTTAGGCCACAGCTGGAATAATAAGTGCAATCCTGCAGTCTGCACTATTGGAAGGATATGTTTGCTATGGGTAAAGAGGGGATTCGCCTGGATGTTGCCAGGGTTGGAACAGTTTCATTATGAAGAGACCCTGGGTAAGCTCGGGTTGTTTTCTTTGAAGCAGAGAATGTTGAGGGGGAACATGATTTAGGTGTATAACATTGAGAGGGACATAGGGTGGATAGGAAACAGCTGTTCCTCGTAGTTGAAGGGTATAATTTTAAAGTGAAGGGCAGGAGACTTAGAGGGAATTTGAGGAAGAATATTTTCACCCAAGGGCAGGTGGGAATTTGGAATGCCTGGGAGCATAGTAGAGGGGGTAACTACACAATCTTTAAAAAGTAAATGGATGAGCACTTGAAATTTGTTACTTCCAAGGCTACAGGCCAAGTGCTGGAACTTAGGATTAGTGCAGATACATGATGGGATTCTTTTGTCGATGCAGACTCAATGGGCCAAATGGCCTCTGCTGTACTGTACGACTCTGAGTCTGAAGAAATTGCAGCACACAGCCAGTGTTAAATGTGCTGTTGTATGCTTGCTTCTTTCGCAAATCTATCAAATTTCGAGGAATAAGTGTCTGTTGAAGTTATTTCTAAGGGATTTGTAGGAGATAAACATTTAGTTATAAGATTATAGAGAGCCCTTCTCAGTAATATCAGGCTTAATTTGATAAGTCACTAGGAGCGCTTTTGATAACTGCTTGTAGGCCACACCAGTGACACAAATTAACTGCAGTACAGCAAAATGGAATTGTGACAAACTAAAACATATCTATGTCAAAGATCCCCTCTCTATGAAAGTACCAGATTTGATCTATTTCTCAGTTAGTAGAATTTCTTTAATTTATCTCCTGTATAAGCTCAATTTATGTTGCTGGACTCTAAAGTCACCTGCAAGAATAACAATGATAGCATTTAATTTTATCATTCCTATAGAAAATACCACAATATTTAAGGTGCGCGGATTCTTTAAAAAAATTTTTGTCCAAATGTGAATATCACTGAGAAGAACAACTTTTAGTTATTTAATTGCTTTTGAATTGGTTCAACTGAGTTGATTCTATGATATGACACAGGGCTGTTCAGCATCAACCAAATTGCTGTGAATTAGGTATCACAAATAGACCAGACTGATAAGTGCTGTAGCTTTCCTTTTCTAATGGACATTAATGAATCAGATTTTTCTTTTTCAAAGACAATCTGGTAGTGCCTTGATCACCAATGCTGCTTTTTATTCCATGATTAATTGACCAAATTTAAGTTAGCCAGATGTTTTGGTAGCATTTGAAGTGATGTCCCTGAATCATTAGTTTAGATTTCTGGAATATAAGTTCAATAATATAACCACCATTCCTAGAATAAAATGAATAAGATTTTAGTACCTATTGTAAATACCTTGTTATAATATAATATGAATTATAATTGCGTACATATGTAATATATAAAATCAAATGATATCATCGGATTGTCAAATACATCTGCCATTAATTGCAAGGGATGAATATGGAAACCAGATGTGACTAATTACATTTTTAATTTGTAAATAAGATATGAGTAATAGCCACAGTCATTCAGCAGATTATCTCAATATTGAGTCAAATGGAGTGTGTCTGCATACTTCAACTTTTTGATTGGTTACTATATATAATAAGGTGGAAAGCAAACTTTGTGAGTGTTCATTGATCATTGTGTCTACTTTGGTTCTCAATATGTACTGTGTTATTTATAAAAAAAAAGGTCAAAATGTTAGATATCATCACTTAGCAACACAGAATTATAATATGAAGCTCAAGTCATCACAACGACAGCAGGACAGGAGAAAACAAACCAGCCAAACAATAATAAACAGCTTCAACAGGCTAAGTCACAGTGGGGAGAAACCAATGTCTGAGCGTGGGTTTGGACAAAAAGGAGAAGCTGGCCTGGTGTCTCTTTATTGTGAGTTCAAAACTTTCAGCGATCATTAGCCCCACTGAGCCTCTGTTATGGTTATTTGCTGTCTCTTGTGCTTTCTTGCCTTGCAATTGAAAAACAGCATTAAGTCAATAGCACTGGAGGAGGATTCATCCTCATGAAAAAAAGCAACGAAGTGAGAAGCTGCTTGAAAGTCTGTAGAGCAATCAATCAGGACTATCAGACGTCAGGACTGTGATGGCCCTACCAAAAAACCTGTACTTTTTTTTTATGAGATAGTCATATGGCACAGAATCTGACCCTTTGGTCCAACTCATCCATGCCAAATGAGTTTCCCAAACTAAACTAGTCCTGCTTGCCTGCATTTTCCCATATGCCTCTAAACCTTTCCTGTTTATGTGTTTATCCAAATGTTTTTTAAATGTGTAACAATACCTGCTGCTACCACTCCCTCTGGCATTCATTCCACATAGGAACCACCCTCTGTCAAAATGTTGCCCCTGAAGTCCCTTTCCAAATCTTCTTCCTCTCAACTTTTAAAAAAAAGCACTCTCTTTTTTTATAACTCACCCACCATAAGGAAAAGACCTCGACTATTCACCTTACCAAGCCCTTTATGATTTTTTTAAACCTCTAAGGTCATCCCTCAACCTCCTACGCTCTAGTGAAAAACTGTCCCAGCCTATCCAGCCTCTTTTTATAACTCAGGCCCTCCACTCCTGGCAACACCCTGATAAATCTTTTCTGAATCCTCTCCAATTTAATAATATTCTTTCTACAACAGGTGACCAGAACTGTGTCCAGTACTCCAAAAGTAGCCTTACCATTGTCTTGAACCTCAACATAACATCTCAATTCCTATGCTCAATGATCTGAGCAATGAAGGCAAGTGTGCTAAATGCCTTCTTAAACATGCTGTGTACCTATGGTACAACTTTCAAAGAAGTATGTACCTGAACCCTTAGGTCTCTGTTTGAAGCACTACCCAGGTCTATCTTTAACTGTGTGAGTCCTGCTCCTTTTTTATCGTTTTACCAAAATGCAATACCTCATGTTTATCCAAATTAAACTCCATTTGCCACTCCTCAGCTCAGTGGCCCAAATGATTACGATCCCTCAGTAGTTTTGGGTAACTCCTTCACTGTCGACTATACCACCACTTTTTATCATCCACAAACTTACTAACCCCGCCTCCTAAATTCTCATCCAAATCATTTATATAGATGGACAAAAGTGAACTCAGCACCAATCCCTGTGGAATGCCACAGGCTTCCAGTCCAAAAATCAAACATCCATCACCATCCTGTCTCTTACCATCAATCTAACTTTGTATCCAGTTGGCAAGCTCTCCCTGAATCCCATGTGATCCAGCTTTACTGTTTAGTCCACCATGCAAAACCTTATCAAAATCTTTACTGAAGTCTATGTAGATAACGTCTACCATGCTGCCCTCTTGAATCTCTTTGGTGGCGTTCTCAAATAAGTTAGTGAAGTTTGTGAGACATTACTTCCCATGCACAATGCTGTGCTGATTATCTATAATCAATCCTTACCTCTATAAATGCATGTAAATTCTGTCTCTCAGAATCACCTCCATCAATGTACCCACCATTGATGTCGGATGCACTGCTCTATAGTTTCCAAGCTTCTCCTTACAGCCTTTCTTGAATAAAGGCACAACATCTAGCACATCACCCATGACTGTAGGTGATATAAAATATCTCTCCTAGGGGTCCTGCAATTTCTTCCCTAACTTTTCACAACCTCTTGAGAAACACTTGATCAGGTTCTGGAGAGATATCCCCCTTGATATTTTTTAAAC
This sequence comes from Chiloscyllium plagiosum, assembly GCF_004010195.1. NCBI lineage: Eukaryota > Metazoa > Chordata > Chondrichthyes > Orectolobiformes > Hemiscylliidae > Chiloscyllium > Chiloscyllium plagiosum. The sequence goes on from NC_057723.1 coordinate 35,120,949, forward strand.
CCTCTAGCACTTCCTCTTCTGTAATGTGGACTGTTGAGATGTCAATATTTATTTCTGAGTTCCATTGCCTTCTCCACAGTGAAAACTGACATGAAATATTCATTTGGTACCCCTCTCATCTCTTTTGGTTCCACACATAGATGACCTTGTTGATTTTTAAGGGCATCAATTTACTCTCTAGTTCCTCTTTTGCTCTTAATGTACTTATAGAATCTCTTTCGATTATCCTTAAGCTTATCTGACAAGGTTATCCTATTAATGCTCTCCTGATTTCCCTCTTAAGAATGCCCCATACACTCCTTATATTCTTCAAGAGGTTCACTTGATCTCAGTTATTTATGCCTAATATATGACTCCTTCTTATTCTAGAGTCTTTACTTCCAAAATTATACTGAAAAGGGTGAAATTGGACTACCTGGTGAGTATTTTAATTTTGGGTTATGCCCTCGTTTCATGGGGATGAAAGTTAAAAGGCAAGGAGTAAATTGATAGATCAATTTACTTGGTCAGAACACAAAATTCATGTGAGTGAAAACAAGTAAACATTTCTAAAATTACATCAATTTGTTTTGCTAAGTAATAAGAGAATAACACTCCAGATGTTCTTGCTAGAGCAACATGTGTGTAAGTTGAAAGGGGGTGACTTACTCAGGAATGCTAGAGAGATGAGTTCCTTTCTATAATCCACTGGTAATATAATTGCCCATTTTTCTTCTTCCTGAATATGTAATGGCCTCCAATTTCTCATCAAGATGTCATTTTTAAGATAGTACCATTCTGGGATACACTCAGATTCTTCTTCTGGGTCCACTTTTTGATACAATTGCTTTAGATTTTCATCTTTCAGTTGTAATTCAGTTAGATTTCTCTGAATTAAAAATATTGACTTTGTCCTCCGCCTGTTTTTATTTTTTTCTCAACCATTTGATCAAACGTGGTCTCTGATAGTTGCACTCAATTTCCTTATTCTTTGATTTCTCCTCCTGCTTCTATCTGTGGCTTTGTGACTTTGTTATTAGAGTCAGGAAAAATCCCAGGATATACTTCTTGTAATAGCTCAGTTGCCTGATGTTCCACTGGCTTTTCCACCACAGTATGCATCACTCCCATTTGTGATCCAGCTATATCATTACCAAGGACAAATTATATTCCTGAAGCTGAGAGTTTCTCTAGTACTCCTACCACCACTTCCCCAATTTTCACCATCACTTTATATAATGGAGCACCTCTCATCTCACCACGAATTCAACATATTGCCAACTTTTCTGGCAATAGTCCTTCTGAATTGCATATCTCTTCATCTCTCACCTTCAATGATTGACATGCTCTCGTATTCTCTTAAAATTGTAATTTCTTTACCTGCTCCTCTAGCATATGCAAGTAAACCTTACCCTCAAGTAAATTGTTTAAGGAGATCTGGTATTTTCTTCTCAAGTAATCCCTAACCAGGTTGCACCATCTGTTGCAGATCTTTAGCTTTCACTGTGTTTCCTTTACCTTCACTGGCTTATCCTGTTTTCCCACATCCATCTTCCCAGTACTTTTTCCAAACCACCAACAGTGCGACATCACGCGGCCTACTTTGTTACAGCGATAACACCTGAGCTTTTTTACTTATCTTTCCCCCTCATGGGTTTCCTTTTTACTCTGTGGTAAACTAGTTTTGTTATTTTCAATGAGATCTACTTTCCCTTAGTACCGCAGGATTTCTCTTTCCCCCAATTTCTATCCCTCATGGATTGAAATTAATGTCGGAAGCCAAATTTTGATTTATGAACCAACTCATAACCATTGGCGATTTCTGATCATCTTGCCATTTTAACTCTGCTCTTCCACATGAGTTCTCACTAATTTAGGAAGTAAATTTTTGAACTGGTCCAAAATAATTGTCTGTCGCTCAATTTTTAATACCCTTATCTACCTACCAAAATTACTTTGTTTGATCCTTTCAAATGCAATGTACATTTGACTGGGGTCCACTCTTAGATTCCTGAAACATTGTCTATAAACTTCTGGCACTAGCTCATATGCACTTAAGATGGCATTTTTCACCTCTTTATTTGGTCTCTCAATACCTCATCTGATAGCAATGCAAATACTTCACTAGCTCTACCTACCAAATGTGTTTGGATCACCAATACCCATGTGGTCTCCAGCCATTTCATTTCTTTAGCAACCTTCTGAAATGAAATGAAAATTATTTCTACATCCTTCTCATTGAATTTAGGCAAAGCTTGGGTATATTTAAACAGATCTCCACCAGGCCTTTGGCAATGATGGGTTTGCTCATCATCACTAAGCCTACCTCTACCTTCACCTCCATCCTTTTTAAGCCAACATTCCTCTCTATTTGCCAACTTGTGAAGATCAAAATTCTGTCACTTGCTACTTTTCTTCTTTCTCTCTTTTCTTCTGCTAGGACCTTCCTCTCCATCTCTTTTTCCTCTAGGGCTATTCTTTCCTTTTTTTTTGACTCTTCATTTCCTTTCATGTCCAAACTGCTTCATTTTCAAATTAATTTTAGCCATTTCCAAAGATTCAAATGGCATTTCTGACAATCATAAATGTCGAACTGTTGCAGCAATTAGCTCTCCTTTTTGCATGGACAAAGGCAACCCCGGCTCCAGCTGGTCTACCAATCCCAAAAGCTTTGTTTTGTTCACTTTCTGTAAAACTCCTGCAGTGACTTCTTCCACCTCCAGAAAATTCTTAGTGACTGAAAAGACATTACTACTCAAGGCACACACTGTTTCCTGAAGAAGGGCCTGTGCCCGAAACGTCGAATCTCCTGTTCCCTGGATGCTGCCTGACCTGCTGTGCTGTTCCAGCAATAAAGTTTCAACTTTGATCTCCAGCATCTGCAGACCTCACTTTCTCCACACACTGTTTCAACCAACCGACTTCAATTCTCGAAAGAAAAGACACTAACACCTACCACATGCTCCCTTTTGAGTCCAATAATCCCAAACTAAACCTGTAATTAGAGATTTTTATCCCAACAAGAGCCCCAGTTTGTTATAGACCTGACTAGACCCCCTCAAAATATTTTAAGGTAAGCTCCACCCTAACTTTTAATAATTTTAAAGGTAAATGTGTTCCAGATACCATGCTATTGATCAAACTACTCGACATTAATCAAAAACACAATTTATTTAAACACTGTAGTTAAAATACAAACAAAAGAAAGAAAACTTAACTCAATTGGAAAACTTAATTGAATAATAGATACATTAATTATTACTAATTAACTGTTCCAATATCGTAACATGCCTTAAACACACCCCTTGGCAAAAAGGCATTTCAGGAATGGATTCTCACATGCAGTTCTCCAATCCAGGAGAAGCAAACATCAGGAGAAAATTCAGACCAGCGGCCAGGAGACATTTACTGAAGCTCCCGCCTCTGTTGAAACCCCAACAGCTTCTGATGCTGCTGAAAAACCAAAACCCAGAATCCTGACCTATGAGAGAGCTGGTCACACCCATTCAGGCTATTAAAGAAAAGCCCCAGGCTTCACAAGCTGTTCACTCAAGTGGTTTTGATAGAATGCTTGGTGCCTCTGCCTTAAAAAGAAGGACAAAATAACCTGTTAAAGCCACAGCATCTTCACAATGAGTATGACTCAGTTTGTAGAGGGATACAGCCTGGTTAAGCAAGTGGGAAAAGACTTGGGGGGGAAAAAATGACAATCGAATCAGCCACAATCTAATTGAATAGACAATCAGACCTGATGGGTTAACTAATCTATTTCTGCTCCTACAACCTTTGTTTTTATTGTCATCAGCATACATGAAAAGTTAATGACTACGCACAGATGTATGTCATGATATATTAAAGACAAAATACAATATAAAAATGGGGAGAGATATGGACCAGAGGTGAAATGCATGCTGAAAGTGAAATCTGTCCATTAAATGTCTTTCCATTGGCATTGTGGGGAATCCCCCTTTAAGTAATTGATCTTTATGGGAATCATAATAGTCATTGAGCAACACTTTCAGTTAAAGAAGTGCTGTGGACAATTAGGTAACTAGTAAAAAGGTGCAGAGATCATCGTGTACAATTAGCCCTTGCCTATTGCGTTCAACGTGTACACCACTGCTTCATTTCAGTTAATGTAGGTGATTGAGTTGAGAGTGTGGTGCTGGAAAAGCACAGCAGATCAGGCAGCATCCGAGGACCGGATGATTCAACATTTCGGGCATAAGTCCTTCAGCAGGAATGAGGCTTGTGAGCCAAGTGGGTAGAGAGATAAATGGGAGTGGGAAGTGGGGATGGGGAGTAGGTAGCTGAGAGTGCAATAGGCAGATGGTAGTGGTAATGGTGACAGCACCACACTCTGAACTCTGATACTCCAGCATCTGCAGTCCTCACTTTCTCGCAAGTGATTTAGTTCTAAGTACTGGATTCACTGCTGCAACAAGTTCAATGGCACTGCATAGTAAATGAATTCCATGCCAATTAGTCAAAATATTCTTCAAATTGATGGTTCCAGATATGCCTGGTTGGTTGATTCCTTAGAATGCTATCATAAATCTGTTCGTAATCTCTCCATCAGAACAGCACACTAACAGACGTGACCTTGTTAGATGAAGTCAACTGCTGAGTATAATATTTAAATTCATATAATGTCCCTAATGTATCAGAGTATTCCAAAATATCTCCTAATTTGGATGGGTAGGAAAGGGGATTCAGAGTCACGGGAGGTTTTGCCTGTGAACTACTCTTTATGGAGGCTTTCCATGGAGAGAAATGTGTAAAGCCTAGTAGTTTAGAAAGAAGGAAGAGTTCCAAATTCTACCATTGATAGCATGAAGGAAGTAGGTTTGGAAGTGAACATGTATAGTAGTGCAGAATTCAAACAGTGAAGGGGCGCAGGCAGGAACAAAGGCCCAAATTAGTTTGCAGAGGTAAGTATGAGAGAGATCATGGAGCACTGGTTTAAAATATTGAAAGTGATAGTTACAGATGGAGGTGCAATGATCTGTAGCAGAAATTTTCAGAGATAGAATTCTGCATTTGTTGGAATTCATGCAACAGGAAGAGTTTTGGAAAGTTGAAAACCCACCAAATACCCCCAACCCCATTAAAATATCAAGGAAGGGAGCCCATCCAGGGATAAAACATTAACCCTGCAGCTCTTCGACTAATTGCAGTAAATAGTTTGGTGGTCACTTTTCCATCTGCTATTACAGTCAAAGAAATTAGGGTATTCAAGCCATTCAGTCCCTCAAGTGTGCTCCCCCATTCCATAAAATCATGGATGAACTGACTGGCTACAAATCCTCATTGACCAACCCTCAATAACTTTTGACTGCCTTTACAGTCAAGAACCTAATTACTTCTGCGTTAAAAATATTCAATGACCCTGCTGCCATCACTCTCTGGGGAAGAGAGTGCCGAAAACTCACCACCATTTGAGAGAAAAAAACTCTCCTTATCTCCATCATAAATTGCTGTTCCATAAGAGGGGCTATGTTCCCTATCCTAGTCCTCCTAATAGAGCAAAACATTATTTCAGCTTCCATCGTGTCGAGTTCCATCAGGATCCTATGTCTCAATAAGATTATCTCCCACTTTTTCGAAACCGCCATGGATAAAGGTCTAGTCTTTCTGACCTTTCCGCATAACACCGTCATCCCAGGTGTAAGTTGGATGAACCTTCTTTGAACCTCCTCTAATGCATTTACATCCTCCCTTCAATAAGGAGACAGTCTTAATCACTTGTTACACCTGTATACAAACTTTTTATAGGACACCAAGAACCTTCTGTGCCACCAAGTTCTGAAATCTCCCTCCATTTAAATAATATTCTATTCTTCTGTTCTTCCTGCTAAAATGGACAAATTAATATCCTATATTATACACCATCTGTCAGATTTTTGCCCACTTGCTTAGCCTAGTTGTATCCCTTATGTCCTCCTATCATTGTGTCACTTGCCTCTTCACCAAGGATTGTCCCTGCAATTCTGCAGAGGTGTTTGGGTGGGTTCAGGCAGGAAGTAGGAGTGCATGGGGTGATGGAGTGTAGGGGAGAGACTGGATCTTGAACATTAGGGCGTAGAGAAACCTGAAATGGGGACTTCACCTTAAGGAGGTTGGGGGTGTTTCCGGACTGATCACTTTGTGTGGGTCTCTCCCACTGTCAGTTAAATTCTGGACTGGAAGAATGAGGCCTAAATTAATTGAGAATTAAACATCCACCTAATGGCTTCAGTTGACCCACTGCTGGCTATTTGACATACCCTGACCTCCTGCTGCTGATATAGTAGCATGAGGCATGGATGCACTGGCAAGTAGTCTTTTTTTTAATCTATTCATTTTGTGGGACATGGGTGTCACTGACTGGCCAGCATTTATTACTGTCCCTAGTTGCCCTTGAGAAGATGGTGGTGAACTGCCTTCTTGAACCACTGCAATTCACTGTGGTTGACCCACAATACCGTTAGGGAGGGAATTCCAGGATTTTGACTCAAGGACAGTGATATATTTCCAAGTTAGGATGGTGAGTAGCTTAGAGGGGAACCTGAAGGTGGTGGTGTTCCCATATATCTTCTGCCCTTACCCTTCTAGATGGAAGTGGTTGTGGGTTTGAAAAGTGCTGGCTGAGGATGTTGGGTGAATTTTTGCAGTGCATCTTGGAGGTAGTATACACTGCTGCTACTCAGCATCGATGGTGGAGGGAGTGGATGCTTGTTGGTGTGGTGTCAATCAAGTAGGCTACATTGTCCTGGATAGTATCACGTTCTTGTGTTGTTGGGGCTGCACTCATTGAGGCAAGTGGGGAGTATTCCATTACACTCCTGACTTATGCCTTGTAGATGGTGGACAAGCTTTGGGGAGTCAGGAAGTGAGTTATTCTTCGCAGTATTCTGAGCCTCTGACCTGTTGTTGTAGCCACTGCATTTGTGGTTAGTTCAGTTGAGTTTCTGATCAATGATAATTCCCAGGATGTTGATCGTAGAGAATTCAGTGATGGTAACACCGTTGAATGTCAAGAGGTGATGGTTAGATTGTCTTTTGTTGGTGATGGTGATAGCCTGATATTTGTGTGGCGTGAATGTTATTTGCCACTTGACAGCCCAAGCCTGGATATTGTCCAGATCTTGTTGCATTTGGACATGGGCTGCATCAGTGTCTGAGGAGCCATAAATGGTGCGGAACATTATGCAATTAATGACAAACATCTCCACTTCTGAACTTATGATGGAGGGAGGGTCATTGATGAAGCAGCTGAAGATGTTTGGGCCTAGGACATTACCCTGTGGAACTCCTGCTGAGATGTTCTGGGAGCTGAGATGACTGACCTCCAACAACCACAGCATCTTCCTATGTGTTTGGTATGACTCTAACCATTGGAGAGTTTGCCCTGATACCCAATGATTCTAGTTTTGTGAGGGCTCCTTGAGGCCGCACTCAGTTGAACGCAGCCTTGATGTCAAGGGCTGTCACTCTCACCTCATCTCTGGAATTCAACTCTTTTGTTCATGTTTGAACCAAGACTGTTAATGAGGTCCAGAGCTGAGTAACCCTGGTGAAACCCAAACTGCTTGTCATTGAGCAGTTTATTGTTGGGTAGGTGCTGCTCGATAACACTGTTGATGATAACTTCCATCACTTTACTGATGATCGAGAGCAGACTGAATAAGCTGTAATTGGTTGGGTTGGATTTGTCTTGCTTTTTATGTACAGGACATACTGGGCAATTTTCCACATTGTTGGGTAGATGTCAGTGTTATAACTTTACTGGAACAGCTTGGCTAGGGGAGTGGCAAAGTCTTCAGTTGCTAGAAGGTTGTCAGGACCCATAACCTTTTTACTACCTAGTGCTTCCAACCATGTGGGGCGGCACAGTGGCTCAGTGGTTAGCACTGCTGCCTCATCAGGGACCTGGGTTTGATTCCCGCCTCGGGCAACTGTCTGCGTGGAGTTTGCACATTCTCCCTGTGTCTCTGTGGGTTTCTTCTGAGTGCTCTGATTTCCTCCCACAATCCAAATATGTGCAGGTTAGGTAAATTAGCCATGCTAAATTGCCCAGTATTAGGTGTATTAGACACGGGTAATTGTAGGGTAGGAGAATGGGTCTGGGTGAGGTACTCTTCGGATCGTCGGTATGGACTTGTTGGGCCAAAGGCATGTTTCCATATTGTAAGGATTCTAATCTAATCATATCACATAGAGTGAATCAAATTGGCTGAAGACTGGTATCTGTGATACTGAGGAGCACTGGAAAAGGCTGAGATGGATTATCCATACAGTACTTGTGGCTAAAATTGCTGTGAAAGCTTCAGCCTTATCTTTTGCACAGATGTACTGGGCTCTTCCATCATTGAAGCTGGGGATATTGTTTGGGGATTCTTCCTCCAGTGAATTGTTCACCACCATTCAGACTGGATGTGGCAAGAATGCAGGGCTTAGATCTGATCTGTTGGTTGTGGGATCGCTCACTTGCCACTTATGCTGTTTGGCATGCAAGTGGTCCTGTTTGGTGGCTTTGCCAGGTTGACATTTCATCTTCAAATATGCCTGGTGCTGCTCCTGGCATGCCCTCCTGCTCTCTCCATTGAACCAGGGTTGATTCACTGGTTTGATGGTAATGGTTGAGTGGGGGATATGCCAGGCCGCGAAGTTCCAGATTTTGCTGGAGTACAATTCTCCTGCTGTTGGTGGCCCTCAATGCCTCATGGATGCCTAGTCTTTAGTTTTTGGATCTGTTCAAAGTCTGTCCCATTTAGCACGATGATAGGTGCCACTGATGTTATTCTCAATCTGAAGGCAGGATTTCATCTCCATACAGACTGTGTGTGGTGATCGTTCTTACTGATACTGTCATGCTCAGATGCATTTGCAGCTGGCACATTGGCAAGGATGAGGTCAAGTAGTTTTTCACTCTTGATTCCCTCATCATCAGCCACAGACCTAGTCTAGCAGCTATGTCCTTTAGGATCTGACCAGCTCCATCAGTAGGACTGCTGCCGAGACACACTTGGTGGTGGACATTGAAATCCGCCACCTAGAGTACATTTTGTGCCCTTGCCATCCTCATGGAGTACCAATTCATCAGCCGAGGGAGTCCAGTACATGCTAATTAGCTGGAGGTTTCCTTGCCCATGTTTCACCTGAAGCCATGAGACTTCATAGGAACTGGAGTCAATGTTGAGAACTCCTAATGCAACCCCCTCCCGACTATATACTACTGTGCCACTGTTTCTGCTGGGTCTGTCCTCTGGGACAGGACATACTCAGAGCTGGTGCTGGTGGTGTCTAGGATATTGTCTGTAAGTTATGATTCCGTGAATGTGTCTGTCAGGCTGTTGCTTGCTTAGACTGTGAGACAGGTCTCCCATTTTGGCACTTGCCCCCAGCTGTTAGTGAGGAGGACTTTGCAGGATCAACAGGGCTGTTTCTGCCATTGTTTCTTCCTGGTGCTAAGGTCGATGCCAGGTGATCTGTCTGGTTTCACGTATTTGAAACTTTGCAGCAATTGGTACAACTGAATGGCTTAATAGGGAGGGCACCTGAGAGTCAACCACATTGCTGTTGGTCTGGAGCTACATATCGGCCAGACCAGATGAGGATAGCAGATTTCCTTCCCTGAAGAACATTAGTGAACTAGATGGGTTTCATCAACATTGATTTCACGGTCATCAGCAGTAGATTTTAAATTCGTGACTTTTTAAAATTCAAATTCAAATTCCACCACCTGCCATGGCAGATTCAAACCTGGATCCCCAGAACATTACCTGGGTCTCTGGAATATTCCCAATGAAGGGCTTATGCCCAAAACATTGACTGGCCTGCTCCTCGGATACTGCCTGATCTACTGTGCTTTTCCAGCGCCACACTTTTAGTCTCTGAATTAATAGCTGAAAATGTGTTGCTGGAAAAGTGCAACAGGTCATGCAGCATCCCAGGAACAGGAGAATCGACGTTTCGGGCATAAGCCCTTCTTCAGCCCTTTCCTGAAGAAGGGCTTATGCCCGAAACGTCGATTCTCCTGTTCCTTGGATGCTGCCTGACCTGTTGCGCTTTTCCAGCAACACATTTTCAGCTCTGATCTCCAGCATCTGCAGTCCTCACTTTCTCCTCTCTGAATTAATAGTCTCGTGATAATATTGCTAAGCTATCGCCTTGCCACTGCCTTCAAGCTGGTCAGTAGGCAGTGTTAAACCAACTCTATGTAATTTAATTCATATTTGTGTGTAAAAGTAAAATCACATTCTTTTTCCAAGCTATCATGTCCATAAGTAAATAATATGAATGAATCAGCAGCAAAGTATTCAATTCTCTAACCTTCACTGTGAAGTAAGCACATTGGGATGAGTTGCAATATTTTAAGGCATTTAACTTAATAAATTTTACTCTGTACAAATGAACTGACCTTGAAATGTGGTCAGAAAATACACAAAATATTTTAATAGAAATATAAAACAATGGAGATTATTGTAGTCCAGGCCCAAGTGAATTGGATTAGGCTGAATGTGAATAGTTTTGCCACTGGAACCTTGGAGAAGTATTTAGCTTTCTCACATTTTCTTGCAAGTGAGACCTCAGAGAAAGATCCATTATTGGCACAAATCAAGCCTGTAATATTTCTGTACTCTAAATTACACGTGAAACCCATAGGGCATCATTACATCAAATAATAAGAATCACGTATTTCATGTCTCAAAATTATATTGTAATATTTAGGTTAGGCTTTGAAAGTCTACTTTCTTACTGACAGTCATTGCTTTGCAATGTAATTTACATACCTTGTTGAAAAATGTTCCTTTTGTACAGTATATTTCAGTTGACATCCAGTCACTAAAGATTTTTTTTCTGGATCCAGCATGTAATTAAATGTTTTACCTGTAGCTACTTGCTCAGTTTAGCACAGAATTTCAATTGAGTATTAATCAGCCAGCAAACAGTATGGATTACCTGAGTTCTATTTCTCTACAAACCCAAAATAAAATCCATTGACGGAACAGCAAATGTACTCTGAATTTACAGGTCATTTGTTTTTAAGATCTGGCAATATATTTCATAGTTGGAGAATGAGAGAGATTCTAGCCTGAATGGAATGTTATTTTTGTTATCTCACATTTATTTCTTTCACAAAATACTATAATACTTTGCACTTTGGTTCTTTATTCTTTTCCAAGCAAGAGATATTTCTCCCCATCTACTTTAGCCAGAACCCCTCTGTTTTGAAATTTTTGTCAAACCTCTTCTTCGCCTTCTCCTCTCTCAAGAAAACAGTTCCAGCTTCTCCAATCTTTTCTCATGTCTGAAGAGTCGCAATCTTGGAACCAACTTCATGCACACTTTTTTGGTGAATCGCATTGGTTGGCATTCTGGTGAGGGCAACATTGTCTGTGCAGTAAACATCCACTGGAAGTGGATGAAGGAAGGATATAAACTTAATTTGCTGCAGGTCATGCCAGTTTGAAGGTCAACTTTCCAATTTTCACCTTCTCTTAACCTTGCACATCTGAACATGTGCTCACCACCATCACCATTTAAAGGGATCATCAGTATCTTGCAAATTCGACACTCAAATGAAACAAAGAATGATGGACATGGCAATCCAAAACAAACAAAATCAAAAAGTGCTGCAGAAACTCACTAAGTCTGGCAGCATCTGTAGAGAGAAAAACAGAGTTAAAGTTCTGAATCTGGTGACCATTTGTCAGAATGAGTGATGAAGGGTTACTGGACTCTGTTTTTCTCTGTCCAGATGCTGCCAGTCCTGTTTCTTATGAATTAGATGCAGGTTAACAACATTTTCTGACTGTTTGAATACTACAATACTTTGTATAAACAGCACTTCATCACTTTCTGATTTTATTCCAGATCTTCAGCACATTGGTTTTAGCAGCTTCTCTGCTACTGATAATTGCTCTTTCTCATTTGGAGAGCTAGAGGAAGAGAATAGTCTGCTGCATCTTCCTGTTCTCTTCTACAGCTATTTAACTTTGTTAGAATCTAATATTTTTCTTATAAGCTTTGGCAGCATTCCGCATATCCTATGATGCCTCAGTAACCAGCTGGTTTGCAATGCAAAGTGGTGTTAACAGCATGGGTTCAAATCCCATACTAGCTGGTGTTATCATGAAGGATTCTCCTTCTCAACCTCTCCCTTCACCCGACTCATGGTGACTCTCAGATTAAACAACCATCAGTCATCTCACTCTAATCGGAAACCAGCCCTAATGTCCATTAGAATCTATGGCGACTTTATTTTAATATATTGTTCATCTCGAATTGCCCTTGATGTGGTGGTGAGCTTCCTCCAAATGTTGGTATTGCAAGTGATGCTTATTTCCCAACAATGAGTAAAAGGTTTGTAGCTGGTTCTGAAGGATATTGTGCTGATTGAAAGGGAGGTGAAAGGGGAAGAAAGGCTTCCTCATCATTAAATTCAACAAATTAAGTTATTGAACATTACTACACAATGAAAGAAATGAGCAATTATCACAAAGTCTTCTACCTTTAAATCATATTGCAATTCATGCAAGGCTTTTTAGTGTGTACAAATAGCTGAAGTAAAGTTAAAGGGAATATTCAATCCATCTGGTCTTTTACTTGCTGTATTGATGCACAAGTTCCCGTTCAAAATAATAAGTCGTCTTTCTGTTTGTTATGGTCGAGCCCAATTTGGTACATCTCAGTTCCTTATCCATTCCTTGAGAGTCATTCCATTTTATTCAGTTGTGACAAGGAGTGACTGATACCAATTATTAAAAGATTTGGGATAGTAAATGAATACTAAGTTTTATTTTTAAAAGAAAACATTTTTATAGACATCAAATGCATTGGTAGAAGATCCAACCCCCTTGACATTTATATCACATTTTAGCCTGATATGCAGCCACGTATTGACACCACATCAACAACAGTAACATCATATTTGTCATTAATTTGCCAAAATAACTAAGCACAGACTCTTCAGGACTCTTACGAGAAATTGGCTGTGTCCTTTTTTTGAATAGGTTTCATGGAAACTTTCTCTCTGCAAGGCTCTGTAGGTTTTCTCATGATTGCCCTCAGTTTGCCACATGAGCTGTGCACCATTCTCTATCGTGCCCCTGGTTTCATAATATTCTCCCACTTGCCATAAGCAGAAGTACTCCCACTGCCTAGGCTCACTAGGAATGTTGGGAGCAGCACCATCTTAAAAAGATAATTGAGCCACTCAGCTAGGTGCTGTCAGTCTGGAGTTGACCTGTGTGTTTCGATTAGTTTGCCTGCACATGGCAAACAAGGGGAAGCTGACACTGTGCTTTGTGGACAGGGACCTAGAGATCCTGGTGGAAGGGATGTTGTGGAGCAAGACAATCTTCAGGATCAGTAGAGCAGGCCATTACATTAGATGCTACCTGCCTGGTTCAAAGTGGTCACCTGGATCAGTGCAGTTTTAATGGTCTGGACAAAGCCCTAATAATGTCAGAGGAGGCTCAATTTCCTTCTCCACTTTGCCAGGGTAAATGTCACCATCTCCTCTGTTCTATTTCACACTTGATCTGCTACGGTACATACCTCCCATTAAGATTCATGGTATAACACTCGCAGTACTGCATGCAACAACTTCCCTCACTTGCCCCCAAACATTCCACACTGCCTGGTCTCAGTGCTGCATGCCTACTCTCTCAGGACACCTTGCCCCCACCTGCACCAGCACTAAGACAGCTGTGCCACCATATCTTGATCCCTTGCTTTATCTCTTTTGAAGCGAAATGGCCAATAATAGGGTGGAGAGAGCTAAAGCAGGAGGTGGCATGCTCAAGATTCAGCTCCTCACTCTCTGGGAGGTGAAGTCCAAGGCCTCCCGTGTGGAGATGAAAAGTCTCCCTGTCTAAGTAAGAAGCATTGCCCATTGCTATGCTACTGTCCTATTATGGCCATGGTGAATGTAATGTTAACACACCCTAACCCTTTGTTTGCCTCTTGCAGGGATTAATGGAATCAGTATGATGTCAATGGCCAAGAGGCTGGCATCACAAGACATCCCCTCCTCCAACTCTGAGGAAGAAAGCATGGTTGTCTCAGAAGCAACAGCAAGGCTGCATCATACACCCTCCACCAGTTCAGACTGCTGCCTTGATTGGTGTTTTCACGGGATTACTGTTTGAGTTAGGATAATGAGTGCATCCCTGTAACATCTCTGCAGCTAGCTGAGGGAGAACCGACCCAGTTCATTGGCACTCGGAGGACTGACAGAGAGGAGGTACCTGCTCAGCCCCAGGTAGGAGAGTACCCCTTGATGCCAGCAATGAACAAGTTCCCAGGAAGAATGCACAGCAGGGACAGGAGCAACAGGTAATTTTGTCCAAGGAACTAAGTTAATTGACACAAATGTTGCAAGACTGCCAACACTGTTGCCCCTGGCACATGAGTGTCTGTCTGTCTCTGTGGACAGCTGCCATGGAGAGCCAGGTCCAGCTCACAAAGTATCCTGGATACACACAGGCCTCCAATCCATTGGTCTAGCCATTGGTGCTCAGGAGAGGAACCAGAAAGATTCCTCAGAAATTGCTCTCAGTATATGGCAGAGGTGGCTAGACCTTCCACCTCTACAGTGCCTGTCACTGTCAGTCCTGAGGGAGTTCAGGCGGAGGATAGTGCACCTGCCTCTGGCCAGGACACACACAGTACGTCTGGGCCCTCAAGACACAAACACTCCTGGGTTTCCCTGGCAAAAACTCCCAGATCAAGGGCTCCATTGTAGGGCAGTTCCCTCCACCCCAGCTGACGAACCCAGGATTGCACTGAGATGTAGTGGGAAGGAAAGAATGAAAGAAAAAGGATAGACAGGAAGGAACATTTCCCTTATGTAGAGGGATCAATAACCAGGGGGCATAGATTTAAAGTAAGAAGTTTTAGAGGGGATGTGAGGGAAAATATTTTCACCTTGAGTGGTGGGAATCTGGAACTCATTGCTTGTAAGAGTGTTCAAAGCAGAAACCCTTAATGTTTGGGAAGTGTTTAGAGGTACACTTGTGATGCCACAGCATGCAAGGCTCTCGGCCAAGTGTTGGGAAAAGGCAATAGGATAGGTACATGCTTGTTTTTGTAGACCTGTGCTGTAGACCTCAATGCCTCTGAGATCACATGGATGTCACAGGCGACATTTCAGTGCAAATATATTGCCACACTTGTTAATAAATGTTCACTTTTTACAATTGGGT
Organism: Chiloscyllium plagiosum; assembly: GCF_004010195.1. Taxonomy (NCBI): domain Eukaryota; kingdom Metazoa; phylum Chordata; class Chondrichthyes; order Orectolobiformes; family Hemiscylliidae; genus Chiloscyllium; species Chiloscyllium plagiosum. The sequence goes on from NC_057723.1 coordinate 35,136,122, forward strand.
GTGTGAGCAAATGTCTGTGCAAATGCAAGTACAAGATTGAAGTTGCAGAATCTAGCCATCCCTGCCACTATGCAATGTTTAATGTCCACGATGTGAAGGGAGCAGCTCCTACAGCTTGTGTGAAATGAGAATTTGGAAGACACTTGCAACTTTACCAAAAATGGCAAATGTTTGCAGGCTGCAAAAGAGTTTTTTCTTCCATCACAACCATTAGTAGCTTTTATTCTTTATCTAGTGCAATGTGGTAAAAGGTGATTGGGTCAGGGTTTGTGCTCCACACTGCAGGTTAAAGCGTAAGCTTCACATATGGCACAGAAAGCTCCCAAATATCTTTCGCCTTGACTATACGCCTGTCTGCTTAATGCTGCTCCTTTTTGAAGGGCATCACATCACTCAAAAGTGAAGCACTTTCCCTGACACTTCCTATGTACTTCACATGTGGTCACAGTCATTTTCAGCTGCTTTTTTTTCATATTCACCCATGGATATGGGTGTCTCTGGTTGGATCAGCTTTTATTGCACAAAAAACAATTAAGAGTCAACCACATTGTAGTGGGTCTGGAGTCACATGTAGACCAGACCAGGTAAGGAGGACAGATTTCCTTCCCTAAATGACACTGGTGAATCAGATGGGTTTTCCCGACAATCAACAATGGAGATCATTCAATCTTAATTACCGATTTTTATTGAATTCAGACTTATCTTCTGCTGTGGGAGTTGGGATTTGAATCCTGAACATTACTGGAGTTTTTGGATTAATAGTTTAGCAATAATAGCACTTGGTCATTGTCTCCCCCATTTTACAAAATAATGGAAACAACAGCGATTGCTCCTGAGTGAGTTCCAGGCTCAGTCTCTTGCATTTGATGAACCCCTAAATGTACACACTCCCTTCTCTGTATCCCTTTCTGTTAACTTCATTGCATCATCATGCCAGTTATTGTAGTGTTTTCTGGCTGTTAATTACACCCCCGCCTGCATCACCCCTTTCACTTCAACGCTCTATTACCTGTGCATTTATATATTGAGTTGTTCCTCTTCATAACTGTGATCCCTTCTGCACCTCAGTATGCTACCTCCATTTCCTACATTTGAGATCCCCACCTTCCTTACAACAGCAGCAACCCCTGAAAACACCCCTCCCCCCAAAAAAAACTGACTTTATGACTGACCTTAACCCTTGACCGGCAGAAACAGAGAGCCCTGAATTATAAAGGACTAGACTCTCTGTGCAGCTCCTTGACTGATTTCATGTAACTCTTCAGTCTGTTGGCAATGGAGCTGCTGAATTGGCCACAAGTGGCAGACTGGCCAAGCTCAAGCTCCTGGGCTGATATCAGATGATACCCTTCACTCACTGTGCTGGGACTCCCAGACCAAAGGATCTCTCTTGACTATATTGAGTATCACACACATTAGACCTGGCTACTCAGTTGATGGAGAGCAGTGAGATTTCTGCAGAGACAGCTACCACACATGTAGCTGTGAGATTGATGAAGAATGGTGATGTACAGCAACATGTCTGCCCTCTTGACTGATCGATGCTGGTAACAATGACAATGCTGTTTAACTTTGTGTCATCTGCAGACCTCACTTTCTCCTATCACACACATTAGACCTGGCTACTCAGTTGATGGAGAGCAGTGAGATTTCTGCAGAGACTGCTGCCACACGTGTAGCTGTGAGATTGATGAAGAATGGTGATGTACAGCAACATGTCTGCCCTCTTGACTGATCGATGCTGGTAACAATGACAATGCTGTTTAACTTTGTGTCTGTACTAAAAAGGGCAGATCAGGATAAAGGTACTGAGAGTTCCGGCTGAGGGAACAAGCACAAAAAGTGAGGGTACGGTAAGGATGGTGTAAGCATCAAAGTCAGCACAAAGGGAATGAGCATTAAGAGAACAAGCGAGGACCCCTGAGATGCACTCTGGTCAAATCCATGAGGTTCCTGCCTGTCCCAATGTGCCCTGGCAGCAGCAGCACACTGAAAGATGCTGGTGTGCTTGAAAGTGCAGCATTAAAGTGCCTTGATAATAGGGTGAGACGGACATGTTGAATGGATTGGAAAGTGTGTGCAGATCTTCCCACGGAGTGTATCCTGCAATATTGGTATCTGGTACGAGCAGTCAACTGGTGTGGCCTGGTAACAGCACATCTTGGGAACTGTCATCATCTCTTTCTATACAGTGGATGGGAGAATGGGAAGCTGCATATTGATGAGATAAGGTGTAAATGAGATGTTAATACATGCTAATATATTCAGACCTCTCGTCACTCACTAGCGAGAATCTCATGGTTCAACACTTGGTTATGTGGCATTCTGCTTTGCAATCAGTAATTTGCTGATTTTAGATGGTTCAAATCATCATCTCCAGATCCCTGGTTATGACACTGGATTTATTTCGGGAATGTGAAATGAAGATGGCAGTAAACAGGTGTTTCAGGGCAAAAGAATCTCTGCATTTATTTAAATACAAAAAGGTAGGTTAATACAAGAATTAAGGGTAAATGCAATAAACAGTGAATTTAACAGAATCAGTTAGTGTCATAGAGTGATAGAGATGTACAACATGGAAACAAATCCATCAGTCCAACTCATTTATGCCGACCAGATTTTCTAAACTAATCTAGTCCCATTTACCAGCACTTGGCCCATATCCCTCTAAACCTTTCCTATTCATGTACCCATCCAGATGCCTTTTAACTGTTGCAATTGTACCAGCCTCCACTACTTCCTCTTGCAGCTCATTTTATACACACAGCACCCTCTGTGTGAATAAGGTATCCCTTTTATATTTTTCCCCTCACACCCTAAACCTATGCCCTCTAGTTCTGGACTCACCCACGCCACGGAAAAGACTTTGTCTATTTATCTTATCCATGCCCCTCATGATTTTATAAACCTCAACAAGGTCACCCCTCAGCCTTCGATGCTCCAGGGAAAACAGCCCTAGCCTATTCAACCTCTTCTGATAACTCAAATCCTCCAACCCTGGCAACATCCTTGTAAGTCTTTTCTGAACCTTTTCAAGTTTCACAACATCTTTCCAATAGGAAGGAGACAGAATTGCATACAATATTCCAAAAGTGGCCTAACCAATGTCCTGGTACAGCTGCAACGTGACCTCCCAACTCCTGTACTCAATACTCTGACCAATAAACGAAAGCATACCAAACGCCTTCTTCACTATCCTATCCACCTGTAACTCTACTTTCAAGGAGCTATGAACCTGCACTCCAAGGTCTCTTTGTTCAGCAACACTCCCTAGGACTTTACCATTAAGTGTATAAGTTCTGCTAAGATTTACTTTCCCAAAACGCAGTACCTCGCATTTATCGAAATTAAACACCATCTTCCACTCCTCAGCCCATCAGATCAAGATCCCATTGTAATCTGAGGTAACCTCCACTGCACTTCCAACTTTGGTGCCATCTGCAAACTTACTAACTGTATCTCCTATGTTCATATCCAAATCATTTATATAAATGACAAAAAGTAGTGGACGCGGCACCGATCCTTGTGGCACTCCACTGGTCACAGACCTCCAGTCTGAATAACAACCCTCCACCACCACCCTCTGTCTTCTACCTTTCAGCCAGTATTCTGTGAGATTTAACCTTGCTAACCAGTGTCCCATGAGCAACCTTGTTGAACATCTTACTGAAGTCCAGATAGACCATGTCCACTACTCTGCATGATTTCCCACGCACAAAGTCATGTTTTCCATCCCTAATCAGTCCTTGCCTTTCTAAATACATGTAAATCCTGTCCCTCAGCATTCCCTCTAACAACTTGCCCACCACCGACGTCAGGCTCAGTGGTCTGTGGTTCCCGGACTTGTCCTTACCACCTTTCTTAAATAATGGTGCCACGTTAGCCAATCTCCAGTCTTCTGGCACCTCACCTGTGACTATAGATGATACAAATATCTCAGTAAAAGGCCCAGCAATCACTTCACTAACTTCCCACAGATAGAGTCATAGAGTTATAAAGATGTACAGCATGGAAACAGACCCTTCGGTCTAACCTGTCCATGCCAACCAGATATCCCAACCCAATCTAGTCCCACCTGCCAGCACCCGGCCCATATCCCTCCAAACCCTTCCTATTCATATACCCATCCAAATGCTTCTTAAATGTTGCAATTGTACCAGCCTCCACCACATCCTCTGGCAGCTCATTCCATACACGTACCACCCTCTACGTGAAAACGTTGCCCCTTAAGTCTCTTTTATATCTTTCTCCTGTCACCTAAACCTATGCCCTCTAGTTCTGGACTCCCCGATTCCAGGGAAAAGACTTTGTCTATTTATCTTACCCATGCCGCTCATAATTTTGTAAACCTCGACAAGGTCACCCCTCAGCCTCCAATGGTCCAGGGAAAACAGCCCCAGCCTGTTCAACCTCTCCCTATAGCTCAAATCCTCCAACCCTGGCAACATCCTTGTAAATCTTTTCTGAACCCTTTCAAGTTTCACAACATCTTTCCAATAGGAAGGAGACCAGAATTGCACACAATATTCCAACAGTGGCCTAACCAATGTCCTGTACAGCTGCAACATGACCTCCCAACTCCTGTACTCAATACTCTGACCAATAAAGGAAAGCATACCAAACACCTTCTTCACTATCCTGTCTACCTGCGACTCCACTTTAAAGGAGCTATGAACCTGCACTCCAAGGTCTCTTTGTTCAGCAACACTCCCTAGGACCTTACCCTTAAGTGTATAAGTGTTGCTAAGATTTGCTTTCCCAAAATGCAGCACCTCACATTTATCTGAATTAAACTCCATCTGCCACTTCTCAGATTTAACAGATTTATATTTCTTCACAGCTCATTCATACTATCTGAACAATTTGTTTTATCATATTTCTGGTGGTGAGTAACTCATGACATAGGAGACAAGAAGAATTTGATCAAGACCTGAAATCATTAACGTTATTCTCCCAGCAGCTTGTAACATTACTGTAGGTTGGTGCCATCTGCAGTTTAATCTAAAGAATGACAGCTAACTGGGAACTGACAACAACAGAAAACAATTGGAAGGTTTTTTGAGCTATGTAGTAATATCTGAATCCCAGAATAATGTAAGCATTGAAATAAAGTACTTACTGCGTCATCACATCACATACCTGTGTTTGGTATGATGTCTCAATGGTTAGCACTGCTGCCTCACAGCCAGGGTCCTGGGTTTGATGATGTCAGCCTTGGGTAACTGTCTGTGAGAAGTTTTCACATTCTTCTCATATCTGGTGGGTTTCCTCCAGGTGTTCTAGTTTCCTCCCACAGTCCAAAGTTCTGCAGATTAGACAGATTGGCCACGCTAAATTGTCCAATGTCCAGGGATGTGCAGGTTAGGTGGATTAGCTGTGGGAACTGCAGGGCTACAGAGGCAGGGGACAGGTTGGGATGGTCTTCGGAGGGGTGGCATGAACCTGCATCTTAACCTTGAGGAAATCCTAAACTAGGCCTTCAAAGTCCCTTTGTGATTCAGATTTCCAATCAGATTCCCAAAGCCTTCCCATTTAGAAAATAATCTTCACCTGTATTCTTCCTCCAACGTGCATAATTTCCCACACTGTATTCCATCTTCCACTTCTTTGCCCACTACACTCATCACTGCCCCTGACTCTCTTGTAATTTCAGTGTGCTGCTGGTGTCTCCCATCATGAAGACTGATGCAGAGTATCTTTTCAGTTCTTCTGCCATTTCTTTGTTCTCCATTATTACATCTCCATCCTCATTTTCCATCAGTCTAATATCCGTTCTTGCTTCTCTGTTACCTTTTATATATCTAAAATAACTCTAGTAATCATCTTTTGTATTACAAGCTACCTTACCATCATATTCCATCTTCTCCCCTTTTTTAGCTGTCCTCTGCTGTTTTTTTAAAGGCTTCCGAATTCTCTGGCAACCCACTAATCTTCACCACATAATATGCCTTTCCCTTTCTTTTTATGCTGTCGATGACTTCCCTTGTCATCCATAATTGCTTTATCCTCCCTTTAGTATGTATTTTTCCCTTAGAGTCACAGAGTCATAGAGATGTATAGCATGGAAACAGACCCTTCGGTCCAACCCGTCCATGCCGCCCAGATATCCCAACCCAATCTAGTCCCATCTGCCAGCACCTGGCCATATCCCTCCAAACCCTTCCTATTCATATACCCATCCAAATGCCTTTTAAATGTTGCAA
>NC_057723.1:35142393-35196812 GCF_004010195.1 Chiloscyllium plagiosum
ACCCTGGCAACATCCTTGTAAATCTTTTCTGAACCCTTTCAAGTTTAACAACATCTTTCCGATAGGAAGGAGACCAGAATTGTATGCAATATTCCAACAGTGGCCTAACCAATTTCCTGTACAGCCGCAGCATGACCTCCCAACTCCTGTACTCAATACTCTGACCAATAAAGGAATGCATACCAAACACCTTCTTCACTATCCTATCTACCTGCGACTCCACTTTCATGGAGCTAGGAACCTGCACTCCAAGGTCTCTTTGTTCAGCAACACTCCCTCAGACCTTATCATTAAGTGCATAAGTCCTGCTGCCTTCTGAATTACCCCCAGAAACCACTGTCATTGCTCCACTGTCTTTCCTGCTGGACTCCCCTTCCAATCAACACTAGTCAGCTACCCCCCCTCGTCTTTGTAGTTACCTTTACTCAATTGTAATGCAGTTACAGCTGATTCCAGATTCTTCCTTTCAAACTGCAGGGTGAATTTTATAACATAATGGTCACTGTCCCCTGGGCTTCCTTCACTTTAAGTTCCCTTATCAAGTCTGCCTCATAACCATCACCAAATCCAGAATTACCTATTCCCTAGTGAGGTCTACCATAAGCTGCTCCAAAAACCTATCTCGTAGTCATCCCTTGAATTGCTTTCCTTATGATCTTTTACCTAACTGATGTTCTCCAGACTTTCTGTGTAGTGAACTCCCCATGATTATTGTAATACTGCCTTCTTATCATGCCCTTTCTGTCTCCTGACTCATTTTCTGCCCCACATCCCGATTACTGCTTGGAGGCCTGTATACAACTCACATCAGGGCCTTTCATTCTTTGCAATTTCTCAATTCTATCCACACAGATTCTATGCCTTCTGACCCTATATTGCTTCTGGCTAACAACTTAATTTCTTACTGACAAGGCAACAACGCCTCCTCTGCTCATCTTCTTTGCCCATCATCATTTATTCCCTCCAGCCATATAATCTGAAAATGCCAAACGTGACCCTGAACTTAAGAAAACTCATGCCTTGCTTAGACACTAAATAGGGGTCTTCAGAAAACATAGAAATTGTTGGAAAAACAAAGCAGATGTGGGGACATCTATGAAGATAAATCTGAGTTAACATTTGGGGTCAGTGACCTTTCTTCAGACCATCTTTGGAGTTCAGAAGAAGGGTCACTAGGCCCGAACCGTTAACTCCACTTTCTCTCCACAAGTACTGCCAGACTCGTTCTGTTTTTCCACCAATTCCTGTTTTTGTTGCTGTTTACCAGCATCCGCAGTTCTTTGGTTTTTAGTCTGCAATGGAATACCAGATACAGTGGACTTGGGCTTCCAGCAGAGGCTGCTCATGTCACTCTCTGCACTTTTCATTCTAAAGGCCTTATGCATTGCTAGTGTTTCTACCTTTTTGAGTTGCAAGGTCTGTATTGAAGTCCCACTTGTCCTGCAGCTTTGGCACAATATGTACAAACAGGTTGATTGAAAATAATCTAATCATTATTCATTTGGATGAGCTAACAAATGTTTCTTTTTATGTTGGGAATTAGTAGACAGGTTTTCTTGTGCCTTTAGCTGCAATTTTCTCTTCAGCTGTCACAACATACCTGCTGTACTGTGTTTTTAATCCTTTTGCATTGTGTTCACTTTCATCATGTTAATGTCATATGTAAAACATTTATCTAGGAAATACTGATCATTATTGCAAACAATTACTTCACAGACATGGCTAGAAGTAGGGAATACTGATGTGGTCTTTTTTTACCCTGTACTTTCTGTTCTTGGAATATAGGTAAGGTATATTGCAACAAAATGTGGGTTTGTTCAAAATATGTCTTTAGCTAAGATAATGTACGCAGTGATCGTACACTATTTGAAATAGTTATTTCAAAAAAATTGTTCTGGTAAAGCTTGATAAATGCGTATAATTTATTGTCATTTGGGAATTTGGATTTCTTAAAATTGAGGCAGATGGCTTTTGGTTTCAGTTCTATGAAGGAACTTTTTTGAAGAGGTCAGAAGGTCATTTGGAACAGTAACTTAAATGTATAAGTTCCTCGCATATGATTCAGTTAAGCACTTAGTAGGATGTTTGTGTTAATTGATCAATGTTTATACTACTGAGTTTTATAACCTACACAGAAAACAGACCAAGGCTATTTGTTTACTTTAGTTAAGAGTTCAGTTCAGAAGAATTTGAGTTTTCAGTTCAGGAGGACAGTTTTCACCATAGCAGAAGTGTTTTAGTTTGTGAAGTCTCCCAGCTATGAGGGTTTGTATACAAGCTTTCACAATGTTAGAACTAAAAGGATGTTCAGACCAGCAGAAGTAGAAATAAATCATAAAACTCCCAGCAGTGAAGGAGAACTGGGAAGAGTCAGTTAAGGAAGAAATTGAGGAGTTGAACTAGGAGTGATATGTCTATATGGGGATGAGTATCTATAAGATATATTGCTGGGAAAAAGATTAAGGCTTTGTTTTGCTAATTAAATTAAAATCTTTCTAAAAAACTATAACTTTTATTGTCCAATAAATTTGTATGTTTGTGTTTAACAACAGTGAGAGCCTCATTTGAATATGTTCAGTGACCAACTACCATGGTAACCGATTGTGAAAATTAAACTTACAATATGTCAAATCAGATTTTATTCTGTGATCTGACATTGCTAGTGTCACCATCAGCTGCGGTCATAACACTACCACCAGATGGCAGCATCTTCAAACTTTTATTTATTTGGCAATTAAAAAAAGTTTATTGCTATTAGAAATCTTTAATTGAATAATCAAATATCTAAATCTGCAATAATGAAGTCACAAATACCTGTAATGGTTTTGAGATTAATTGAATAATTAAAGTATTTGCATCAATGCACAGTGAGTGAGTGAAAATCCTATGGAACTGGGTTCCTTAGGGAGATGTCAGAGCAGTTAACATTGATCCATTCAAGTGCAAGTATATTAAACATCGTCAGAAAATGATCGTCCAAAAGGTGTGGTCAGCGATAAAACAAAGGCAAAATATGTTCTAAAAAATTCGAAGTTTTTACAGATTCTTATGTCAGTTTGAATTTAGTGCCTGAAATTGAGACTCTGTATAACTACCCAATCAGACTGAATAATGTCTACACACTGCACAGCAGAAAATAGGGTGTAGGAATCAAGGATGGCATCTTACCAGGGTCTGAGTAATGTGGGCTATGGTGTGATATGTAGCAGAATCTGGGGTGATGTTAGCAAGGCCCAGCTAGATGTTGAGATTATCTCACCATGTTTTGTTTGCTTTTCTCAAGCAGTAAGGCAAGATTCCTTTCAGGGAGCAGTGAGTTCCCAAATGACCTTCATTATTGTTTGTTGCATGCCTTGTTTACAGCCCAACTCGTCATAGCTTGTGATCTTACCAAACTCACTCTGCAAACAAACCCGTGGGACAACATGACAGTGGATTCAACAAGGTTCTGAGCGACCTCCAAGTTTCCCACTGCCAAACTGTAGAGCAGAGCAGGATCCATCAGCAGCACAGACATTGCACTCCACACTCCTTTCGCAAACTCACATTGTGCCTAACCTCTCCCATTGCCTGTTTTATTTCTCCCAGAAGGTGCTTTGCTTCCATTAAAGGTGTTCCAGATCTGATCCAAAGAGGTCCCATACTGTTCCAAAGGGTACATCATAGAAATGCACTGAGAACAGTCCAGCTCTTCCCTGGTCCAGTCTCCACCCTCTGGCTTCCCAAATCATTGGACGCAAATGATCATTTAAATAACCAGCTGCCTCCAGGAACTGCATGCACATGACTGACATATGCACCCAATCGAATCTCTGCGAAACAAGGGTCAAGGCTATGGTTTTGGATTTCTGACTACTTCCAAAATTTTTAACACAGTGGAGAGACTCTCCATTTCAGATGTTCTATAGTTAATTAAGCTTGTGTACACAACAGGTTGCTTTCAGTTTTACTCAAAGAACAGTGAGTCTTGATAGCCTGAATTGCTAATTTCAGTTCAATGTTAGCATACAGTCTGTGAGTTATTTGTGAGATGTTGTGATGCATTCAGCATGTTCATGAGGATCAAGATACTTTAGACCTGATTCCCAAAGTTCTCCATTGGAGTCCAATTGGAGATTTTCTCACATCTCATCTGAGTTTGTTGTTAATGAAATGATGTTTATGTACAATTTGTTGCAATTTGTCAACAACTGGATCATTATGTGATATAAAGATGAAAAAGTGAATTTAGATCCATTTATTTCTTGCAGCTTCTGAGATCTTAATTCACTGAATTGCAAAAGACATTTTTAAATTTTGTAACAGGAGGGTGAGGGTGAGGATGATGCTGGCTAGGCAGTATTTAATTGCCAATCCCTGATTGCCCAGAGGGCAGATGAGAGTCAACCACATAGCTGTGAGTATGGAGTCACATATAGGCCACACCAGGTAAGGATGGCAGTTTCCTTCCCTAAACGATGTTCTGTATAAAGGATTAAAATGAATGCATGGGAACAAAAGTAGACCATCCATCCTGCTGTACCATTCATTATGATCATGTTTGTCATAATTTTGTACATTACTGGTAATCAAAAATCTATCAATCTCTACCTTTAAACATGCTCAAAGACTGAGCTGCCACAGCTCTGTGGTAGAGCATTTGAAAAGTTCACAACCTTCTGAGTTCTGCTCAACGTGAACCTAGGTGGCATCCCCGTTATTTTTAATTGGTGCTCTCTGGTTCCTAACTCCTTAGTCAGGGAAAACATCTTATTTGCATCTACCCTATCTATCCCTTTCAGTATTTATAAGTTTCAATAAAATCACCACTCTTTCTTCGAAATTTTCGACAATACCATGGTTGGATTGGAATGCTCATTTCCAGATTAGGATTACAAGACTGAGCAGGGGCTCCACAGTGGCTCAATGGTTAGCACTGCTGCCTCACACCACCAGGGACCCGGGTTTGATTCCAGCCTTGGGTGATTGTTTTTGTTTGGTTGTTTGGAGTTTGCACATTCTACCAATGTCTCCATGAGTTTTGAGTGCTCCCGTTTCTTCCCACAGTCCAAAGGTGTGCAGTTTAGGTGGATTGGCCGTGTTAAATAGCCCAGTGTCCAGGGATGTGCAGGCGAGGTGGATTAGAGGTGGGGAATGCAGGGTTACATGGGTGGGATTTGGTCTGGGATGCTTTTCAGAGGGGCAGTGTGAATTTGATTGGCTGAATAGCCTGCTTCCACACTGTAGGATTCTGCAATAAAGGCCCAGTTTGCTCAATCTCTCTTCAGAGGGCAGTCCCCTCATCTTGACAACATGACTGGTGGCATTTGTTGCACTGCCTCAATGGTAATGCTGTCTCTCCTGAGATGAAACCAAAACTGCGCACAGTAATCCAGGTGTGGGTCTAACCAAGCTCCTATACAACTGGAGAAAGAAAAGTTATAATATTATAAAAATCTGCACATACTTCCTAGAAATGGACGCTTTATCCTATACTGTTGTTTTTGACAATCGTGTGGTGTGTTGAAATACTCTCCTTTAAATATATTTAAAGGAATCTGTCATGGGCACCACAAACAGTTTGCTTGAAATGACACCTTCCTGTCAATGGTGGCGCTGAAGCTCCTGTACTCTTTTCCCGAACCTTCAGTAGCAACCCCTATGCCTTGTGCCCCCTGCTTCCTAAATTGCTAGAGGTGTTGTGATTTAAGAATAAATAATATAAAACTGCTGTATGAAAAATAAGGGAATAATATAGAGACTTAAAACAAGGAGTGCATTATAGCTATGTGTCCTGATCCCCAGCCTCTGAGCTTCATTCGTGGCTATACTTGGTCCTGACTGCTTAAGTACAAACCACAATGAGGGAGCAAAAACCTGTAGGTCTGAGAGTCAGGTTTTTAAAAACTTCCTTTTCAAAAAGAGCATTTGAGGTCCTTGCATTAATAATACAGGCATTGTGTACAAAAGCAAGGTAGTATTGTGTGAAATCTTTGTAAAATACTTATTCAGCCCCAGCAGGAATATCCTATTCAATGCTGTGTAACTGCCTTCAGGAGAGATCTCAAGGCTCTAGAGACAGAGAATAAGAGATTTACTAGAATTAGATGAGCAGGCATTAGTGGATGGTTAGAATTGCTCTTTGCAGAGGAGACAAGGTTAAGAGAAAGTTAAGAGGAGATTCAATTGCATTATTTATAATCTTGGAAGGTGTTGAGAGATGAATAAGGAGAAATTGTTTCCAGTGGCTAACCAGGTGACAAAGATTTAAAGTAATTGGCAAAAGAACCAGAGGCAACTTGAGGATTTATTTTTCGTGCATTTTTATGATATAGAGTTCTCTGTCTGAAAGGGTGGTGGAAGCAGATGCGTTCATTCAAAATTGGGAAAATAATTGAAGAGGAGAAGAAGGGTTATAAGAAAGAGTAGCTGGGAAGTGACATGAGTAGGATAGCTCTACAAAGGAGCTAGAACGGCACAACGGATCAAATGGCCTCCTTCCGAGCTTTCTCACCATTTGCTTCTATCCCGCATTGTGTTAGTGACAGCATTTCCTGAAAGAACTAAGGTGTGAGAGACAAATCACCAGAGACTCGATGTACTTACTGAAGTATGTGAGAAGATTTGGGCAGAATTTCCCAGGCCTGCCAGCAGCATTTAGAAAGGCTATAACTTGTACGAGCAGAAGTGGCTCACATTGCTGCTACTGAATGTTGGTGGTGGAGGAAATGAATGTTTGTTGATATGGTGCCGTCAAGCCGGCTGCTTGTTCCTGGATGGTGTCAACCTCCTTGTGGTGTTGGCACTGCAGCTATTCAGGCAAGTGATATTTCTATCACACTTCTGACTTGGGCTTTGGGAGTCAGGAGGTAAGTTTACTCACTGCATGATTCCTAGTCTATACCTCTCATCGTAACCACAGCATTTATATGACTAATATAGGTTTGTTTCGGGTCAATCTTAACCCAGCCAGATGTTGATAGTGATTGTTCAGCAATGGGATAATGGTTAATTTTGTTGGAGCTAGCCATTGCCTGGCACTTGTGTGGCATGAACATTACTTGTTAGCCAAAAAAACAGATATTGTCCAAGACATGGACTGCTTCAGTGACTGAGGAGTTGAGACTTATGCTGGACATTGTGCAATCATCCACAAACATCCCCACATCTGACTTTAAAATATAGGGAACGTCATAGATGACTGACCTCCAACAACCACAATCTTCCTGTATGCCAGGTATGACTCTAACCAGTGGAGAGTTTCCCCCTGATTCCCATTGACTCCAGCTTTGCTTGGCTCCTTGTGGACTCAGTCAAATGCAGCCTTGATATCAAGGGTAGCCACCCTCACCTCACCTCTGCAATTTAGCTCTTTCATGCATTTTTGCCCCCAGGCTGTAAGGAGGTCAGGAATGAAGTGGCTTGGAGGAACTCAAACTGAGCCTTCTCTGGGCTGACTCCAATGCCAGTATATTATCCCTTTAGACAAGGGGACTAAACTACTTGCAGTCTTTCAGATGTGGTCTACTGTCTAGTTGTGCATCAAAGTCAGGCTTTTACAAAATTTGCTTTTCAAGTACTCTTCCCTTCGAAATAAAGGTCATCATTTCATTTGTCTATCTGCTGAACTTTATACACAGGGGATCTTCGTGATGCAGAGGGAATAAAGTTCAGTTTTCTGATGTTAAAGTTTTGGAATTAATTTCTTGAACTCTCAATGCAGATTGGTTCTCCCAAAGTTCATGGTTGAGAACCTCTTTTGCATTCATTAGCATCCATGAATACTCATTAACACACAGCCTATTGAAGTAAAGGTTACCATAGTCCAAGAGGGCCATCATGCATTGAAGAGCGATGGTTTAAACTGAGGGTGACCGTGCCTCAGGCAGGGCGAAGGTGGGCCTTGCATGATGACCTTAGTTGGTGTGAGAATTGAACTCGCACTGTTGGCATCACTGTGTCACAAACTAGCTAACTGACACATACACCCTGGTATTATGTTCCTGGATGCAACCTTGTTCGGCAAAAACACAAGGCACATGCATTTACAAACCTGACTGTATCTGTCAGGCATTTACAAGTTAGGGTAAACTGGATCCTCCAAGTTTCCACTAAGTATCAACTTCCAATTTTTGGCTCCTTCATAACAAAGCCATCTATTATTCGCCACACCAGTCACCACCTATTCCATGGGAACAGCCACACACTTGCATGCCAGAGTCATGACATTCCACAGAACTTTCCCTTTGCTCCAGTCTGTGGCTGATCCCTGCCATCTCTACAAAACCTTTCCCTGTTTATCTCTGCATCTCCATCAGCTGAAGAATGGGCCAAGTCCATTGTCTTATCATCAGGAATGTATTAGCCTCAGTAGGGACCTGCTTTCCAATTGATTTCCAAGAGTCAGAGACCTCTCAGATTTACAAACCAGTGAAAACATGTCATCAGACACGGAACTGAACGTACTGGTCATGCTGATCCTTCATTCTGAACTATAGAAGATGAGTTGGACCAGTGTATCTCATCCACTAGTTTTACTGGTTTCACTTAAGGATTTGACCATTTTTTTCCCTTTGTAGCTGTGCATCTACAGCATTGCAAATCTATTTACAACTCATGGACTGCAACAGTTCAAGGAGGCAGCTCACCACCACCTTCTTAAGGGCATATAAGGATAGGCAATAAAAACTGACCTAGCCAGTGATGCTCTCGTCCCATGAGTGGATTTAAAAAATCTATGCAATGCTCACATTCTGCCTTTTCAGTGCTTAAAATTGAAAATTGCATTATTATACAATTATTGTATACATAATTGTGTAATATAATTTCTAAACCTGAGGATATGACAGATTAGATAAATGGAAGCAAGTGCATTTTGATAAAATTGTGAAGACAAAGCTTTAATGTTTCTCTATTTTATTTGCTCCTTTTAAACAAGGAAGTGATGTTTTATGTGAGATAGTTTTAGGATCTAAAATTGCAATGAAAGCTGAAAGGTAATAAATGGAAATATCAAAACAACTAGCGAAGACACCAAATGAAGTTTAAAAGTAGTTTTTATCCAATTTGTTTTGGCTGTAACCAAAATTCTCAAAACCAAATAAGATGAAGTAAGGAGACAAACATTTTTAAAAAACTCATGCTTCGGTTTCAAATATAAAAGTACTTAGTATAAACATAAAGGGTTAATGTTAATCTAATTGCAATATATTGTATAATGCATTATTTAATAGGTGGATTTGTTTTTATATTGCAAAAAGTTCAAATTTTTACTGATCTTATAAATGACAAAATATAAATTTTGTAGAATCCCTACAGTGTAGAAAGAGGCCATGAAGTGCATCCCACCCAGACCACCTAATCCACCTAACCTGCATATCCCTGGACACAATTGGGCAATTTAGCATGTTCAACCCACCTATCCTGCACTTACACTGTGGGAGGAAACCAGAGCACTCAGTGGAAACCCACACAGACACAGGGAGAACATGTAAACTCCACACAGTCAAGGTGAGAAATGAACCCAGGTCTTTGGCACTTACGAAACAGTCCTAACTACTGAGCCACCATGCCACCCTTTTTATACATATTTTACAGATGTTTGATTTCTATTTGTTCCTTTAACCAAATTAGACTTAGCTCTCTAGAACTTTTGACAAGATCCCTCCACCTTTTCATTTTCCATCTGACTTTTAAGATGCTACGATCATTTTGACCAAGCTGTGGATCATGTCTCTTAATTTTCCATTCTCTGATTCAGTGTTGCACCCTGAATGATCTTCTTTGCCAAAAGCACAATATAAATAAAAGTTGTTCTGTTGCTGTAATAAGTCACTCAAGTAACATGAAGTAAGTATTAATTCTGCACATTGGACTCAAGTTAGAATTGTACTAAAGATTAGTAACAAAGCACTTAAAGAGGAAACCTCATTATTTTTATTGGAATATGCCAAAATTAATTCATGAGCTTGTATCCAAATCTAAAGCTTGGATGTTTTCTCTTTTGCATATATTTTTACCTGAAAGAGCTGACATTCAAAAGATGTCCTAGATATTTGCAAATTATAAATAAAAGGCAGCCTTTGTATTAGCAATGAAACTATTTGATTGGTCTGTAATTTTTCCTCCTTTTTTCTAGGGAACACCTCTGTTCACCAGATTCTCCGAATGGCAACTTTGCCAGTTTATTGAAAGCCAAACCTACATTCTTTACACCACACAGTTATGTTCATCATGAGTATAGTGATTATAATGAGATCAGCAAGGTGGACCTCATAGAATATGAGTTCCTTGATTGCAACTGTTACTCTCGTCCAATCAGGGAACCCTAGCTGACAGATAAGAACAGGAGTGTTACCACCAACACTCTTGAGCTGTTCAGGGGGAGGTGGGCATCACAGTGACTGGAGTCCACTCCAGCTCCAATTTGATTTAATCCCTGCCCTCCCTTCACTGTTTGATCACGCAGCATTGCCCTTAGAGAAGGGCACTGCTTGTCACTAGCCACATTTATAGAAACGGATACATTACAAATAGTGATATTACTACTACTACAATTGAGTCCCTAATTTAAATTTCAGCTGCATGTTTTCTGTGTTGCCAAAGAAACCATAACATTTTGACTGTTGATAATGGAGTAAAATTAAAATGACAGTGTTTTACACCTGTCTTCATGACAGAAGAGAATGCTACTACCGTAGCAGAAAAGAAAAAGCTTAGCAATGCAGATAGTATAAAAATAGATAAAGAGAAGGTACTTGATAAATTCATCGACCTCAAAATTGACAAGTTACCTGGTACTAATGGGATACATTTTTAGATTATTGAGGGAAATAAGAGTGGAAAATATAGAGGCTCTGGCTCCAATGTACAGTTTTCATTATATATGGAAGTGGTGTCACAGGCCTGAAAGTTTACACACGTTACACTCTTGTCCTGATAAAGAAGAGGAATAAACCCAAAAACAACAGACTCAGTAGTACAGTAAATCTTAGTCTTGGACATCATTAATTTACACCTTAAATGTATGGGTTAATTGAATAAACACAACATAAAATTGTTGAAGGCAAAATACATTGGCAAACTTGATTCTTTTCTTCAGTTAAACAGTGGAAGTGACGGATGAGCACAGTTGCAGTTAAACCTCAGATATGGACTTTCAAAAAGCACTTAACAAAGACCACATCAGAGACTAATGAGAAACAATAACACTCTTTGAATTATAAAGGGCAGTGGCATCATGGATACTAATAGTTTAATGGGACAAGAAGTAGACAGGAGTGATGAATGGCTGTTCTACAGATTGGAAAACCCCCCAGGGTGGTATTAAGACCACTGCTTTTTCTGATACATATTAATGATTTGAAGTTGGGTATACAAGTATAATTTCAAAGGTTTCGGGTAACACAAAACTCTGAAATGTTTGAAAAGGAAGGCAGTAACAGACTTGAACATACGAAGACTGATGTAATGGCAAGTCTCATAGAGAAAAAATGTGAAGTAATGGGCTGAACAGCATCCTTCTGCGCCGTATAACAACTCAGTGATTCTGTCCAGTGTGAATCAGTACATTCTTGGCAGGTAACAGGTGGGGTGCCAGAAGACTGCAGATTGACTAACATGGCACCATTATTTAAGGAAGGTGGTAAGGACAAGCCAGGGAATTATAGACTGGTGAGCCTGACGTTGGTGGTGGGCCAGTTGTTGGAGGGAATCCTGAGGGATAGGATGTACATATATTTGGAAAGGCAAGAATTGATTAGGGATAGTCAACATGGCTTTGTGCGTGGGAAATCATGTCTCACAAACTTGATTGAGTTTTTTGAAAAAGTAACAAAGAGATTGATAAGGGCAGAGCAGTGAATATGACTGATACGGACTCCAGTAAGGCGTTCGACAAGGCTCCCCATGGGAGACTGGGTAGCAAGGTTAGATCTCATGAAATACAGGGAGAACTAGCCATTTAGATACAGACCTGGCTCAAAGTGAGAAGACAGAGGGTAGTGGTGGAGGGTTGTTTTTCAGACTGGAGGCCTGTGACCATTGGAGTGCCACAAAGATCAGTGCTGGGTCCACTATTTTTTATCACTTACATAAATGATTTGGATATGAACATAGGAGGTAAAGTTAGCAAGTTTGCAGATGACACCAAAATTGGAGGTGTAGTGGACAGCGGAGATGGTTACCTCAGATTACAACAGGATCTTGATCAAATGGGCCAATGGGCTGAGGAGCGGCAGATGGAGTTTAATTTAGATAAATGTGAGGTGCTGCATTTTAGGAAAGCAAATCTTAGCAGGACTTATACACTTAATGGTAAGATCCTAGGGAGTGTTGCTGAACAAAGAGACCTTGGAGTGCAGGTTCATAGCTCCTTGAAAGTAGAGTCGCATGTAGATAGGATAGTGAAGAAGACGTTTGGTATGCTTTCCTTTATTGGTCAGAACATTGAGTATTGGAGTTGGGAAAGCATGTCGCAGCTGTACAGGACATTAGTTAGGCCATTTTTGGAATATTGCCTGCAATTCTGGTCTCCTTCCTATAGTGAGGATGTTGTGAAACTTGAAAGGGTTCAGAAAAGATTTACAAGGATGTTGGAGGATTTGAGTTATAAGGAAAGGCTGAATAGGCTGGGGTTGTTTTCCCTGGAGCATCAAAGGCTGAGGGGTGACCTTATAGAGGTTTATTAAATCATGAGGGGCATGGATACGATAAATGGACACAGTCTTTTCCCTGGGTTGGGGAAGTTCAGAACTAGAGGGCATAGGTTTAGGGCGAGGGGGCAAGATATAAAAGGGACCTAAGGAGCAACCTTTTCACGCAGAGGGTGCTGTGTGTATGGAATGAGCCGCCAGAGGAAGTGTTAGAGGCTGGTACAATTTGCAACATTTAAAAGGCATCTGGATGGAAGGGTTTGGAGGGATATGGGCCAAGTGCTGGCAAATGGAACTAGATTAGGTTGGGATATCTGCTCGGCATGGACGAGTTGGACCGAAGGGTCTGTTTCCGTGCTGTACATCTCTATGACTCTTTGATTCTATGACTCTGTACATTTCCTGAGAGGGCTTCTTGGAGAGTATTTTGATTCTGGTTAGAGTTAGAAATTAATTTGAAGTAGGGAATTCTAAGTGTTTGCATAGATATTATAATCTTTCTATAGTTGTAATGATTGCAAATGTTAAGACCCTTTATACAGCAAAGGTATGTTATATATTTGTAAAGATCCTTTATGTAAAATAAGGTCACTCATGTCTTATTTACCTACTACACAACAAAGCTTTAATAAATAATTCAAAATGCAATAATTTTAAGTTGTAATTGAGTTGGGACATTTTTATGATCTACTTGAAATTTATATTGCCTTTGCCAACACTATACAGCATTGTCACTCCATTGACATTCCAAAGTTCCTCTGAGACCATTCTGTCCATTTGTCAAAATTTGACCTTTCAAAGATGAGGTATATTCATAAACAATTAAAAGGTCTACATTCAACATAGTTGCCACATTAGCACATTATCCTCAACATTGACAAAACGTTTAGTGATTGTCTTTTTACTATATGTAAATGTAATGTACATAATGGTCTAGTTTTTAGATGTCCACACCTGAAAAATAATAGTTTGGAGCACAGGAAAATGCCAAATAAGTTGCCTCAAATATGTCTTTAAAATGGATTTATAGCTTAATTATTATCAATCAACATATTCAGGCACATTATACACACCTCCGAAGCAGGTGGGATTTGATCTTAAACCACCTAACCCAACAGCAATAGTACTAACCCTGCACCACAAGTGCCCTTAAGTAAAATTATTAAGTGCCCTCATGTAAAACTGAGTCAGCGTAGAAGCAATGCTGGGAAATTAAACTATTTAGAACAATTAGGTTTTAATTAAAAAGTACATTTTATACCAATAATAAGAGATAAGCATTAAGCAATGAACTGAGGAATAGCTTGCCATAGAAATGAAGTTTATAAAAATAACCTTATCTAGTTCACTGCAGAATAACTTAGCTATTTAGATAATTAGTGGCATTTATGGCACATTGGGAGCAAGTTGGCAGGCAGGAGTGGGCAGAAAATTGGGCATTATGCCAGCCGCAAGTTTACCTATGGTGGGGAGGCGTCAGGAAGTCCATTTAACCATTGGCCAATTGGATCTCAGAACTAGCCAATTACTTGTTACATAAGGGCCTCATTTTGCCACCATACTGGATTGCCTGTAGGAGCAGCAGGGCGTTAGATATGAAATCCTGCAGTCATTGTTCAGTGAACATTGCTTCTCTGGTTGCTGGTGTATGGGCCATGAGGAGGTGCTGCCTTTTTCAGTCCCCTCTGCCCATCTGACACACCTCCACCTCCTCATTCCTGCTACCCCCAGGTTACTTTTCTCCTTATAATGTCCCTTGTCTCTGCCCTATCCATTTCAGCTGTTTTAAACTGCATCAGAAATAGCTAGCCAAATAGGGGTTGGCTTGTTGCTAATGTTTATATTGGAGTGCAGAAACCACGCTGCCTACATAACATTCATCCCCATGCCTTATTAATTTGAGAAATTTTACAACAAGTGATATTTAAAATTAATGGATACCTGCAATCAGTCAGAGCTAGTTGACAGTTTGGACACCCAAACCAAGGTATTATTGTTTCTAGAATTCAGCTGAGTCATAATTCAAGATGGTTTCTTACTCAAGAGTTAAGATAAAAGGGGTTAAGGATCCACTTAGTTCCTTCCATGAATTTGACTGATAGTTAAACCTCTTCACAAATGAGAAGGATTTATATGCATCTACTTCAACATAACAATCAGTATCTGAATATCAAAGCGTTCTCTTGAAAATTGACTTAATTACATTAATAATTAAACACAATAAAATATGAATCCAGAAGAGTCTGAGTTAATGTCTAACAAGCAATTATACCATGCTGGCAAAATTCAAGTGTTTCCCACTCATACAGCACATATTGTTATCTACTATCCGTAATCCTTTCAATTGCTGCTTTGCTCTTGTACATCTGTTTCCTCCTCCCCTCTTTTCTTGTAAATACCTGGGATCATTATTAATCTTTGTGATAAACAACACTAACAGAACTGTACACAAATTAAGTAAGCAGTCAAATCCCTCTCTCTTGGCTAATCATAAGTGCAGTCAATATCAACACAGGAACTAAAAACTGAAAGCTCACAGTGATAAATTAAATTTGAGTAAATTTTGTGATATAACGTAAATTGAATTTTATATAAAAGTGTGCTAACTGTTGCACCCCCTTTATCATGTTTAAATTCAATACTGTAAAATTAATTTTAGATGTGATTTTTTTTACAGTAATTAAACTGAAGAACAGCCATATTCCCTGATCATTAAAAAAAATTCTCTCCATTGTACTCCTTAGAGCTATGAGATATTGAATGCTGTTGTGAAAAAGTAATTATGTATATGAACTAATGAAGAGGATTAAACAAAGAAAGGAATATTGTTGGATGCTAAGATAAAATTACAATATTGAATCCTTAATTAATATTCATCATGCATGCTAAACATTTTTGCACTTTACAAGTTTTGGCCTTGCTCCAGCTTTTAAGCTGTGCAGATATGTTAACAGAACAATTAATTTTAACAATTTAAGCAACGCAATGTAAAATTCATAAATTCACAATTGTGCCTTTGCAGCATACACCATTTTTACTGAACTACCTAATTCTGGGATTGATTACGGATTCATGTGTCCAAGGAAAATGTGATATGGCATTGAACTCTTTGTAAGTTGTCCTCACCTCCAACTTCACTTCTTTGGACAGGAATCCTCTCCCTGCCGCACGGACCCTTTCACTACTTCTAATGCTCTGCCTCACCTGAATCTCTCCTTCTGGCTTTTATGTTTAATTGTTTAGTTGTCAATGGCATACTGTCCTCTACTTGGCAAAGACTGAGTGCCAACTTTCTGATACTTCCTCCTATCTTCGCTTGGATTGTGACACTAACATTGAACATCAGGCTGTAATTTCCAGTTTTGTCACACACTTCATGTCCTCTGGAGATCTCCCCTTCACAGCTTCCCACTCCCATAGTCTTCAAACCTCGCACAACCTGCTTCTACTACCTCCTTCCCAAACTCCACTGCCCCACCAGACCTATTGTTTCAGTCTGTTCCTGTGCCACTGAATTTTTTTTCCTACCTTGTATCTATTTCATCCTCCCCTTGCTCAGATTGTTGTGGTAGATTTTTTATGAAATAATCTCAGGAGCCTTGAGGTACAGGCCAATGATCGTTTATTGAGCCAACTTTGGGAGAGTCTATCCCAGAAAAGATTCTGAGGTAGCATTCTAAATCAATGAGGATTCATTAGGCATTTTTACATTACAAAGTCACGTAGATAGTGCACACTTGAATTCTGAACTGCTCTGTTTTAGACAAACACCTTGTTTTTCAAGCATTCCAAAAGTGACAGGGCACCTGTTATCCCTGGTGTCACCACTCCCTATCGTCCCAGATGCCATCCTATCTCATCTCCAAAAATAGTGCTTCATTCCCATTCCTGACTAAACCCCACTGCTTTCTCAGTATGGTACTGGGGTATTCTCACATTCCACTTCCAAATAAAGCCTCCTAGTTAATGCTGGTTTAGCCAAGTTGCGTTTTTACAGAAACTCTATCAACTGCAACAGTAACTGAGTGTGTTTATGATGCAGTTTAACTAATTTTTATTTTAACCTGACTATTTCTTGAATAAGAATAAATGCAAATGAATCTAAAGCCATTGATATGATTATTCCTTATGAAGTTAATTAAAACTCTTGAACTCATTCTAATCCCAGCTGGAACCTTCTGAGGTTCTGTGGCCATCCCCTCATTCCTGATGAAGGGCTTATGCTCAAAATGTTGACTCTCCTGCTCCTCGGATGCTGCCTGACCGGCTGTGCTTTTCCAGCACCACACTCTTCGACATTCTGTGGATACCCAGGTTCATTCATGTCATACCCACATTTGCTCTAACAAGCCTGTCCTACTTACATTTGTGATTCTTCTGTTGCTTTATATTGGTTCCATCATTCCTAGTTGTTTGGTCATAGCCATCTCCCCTTCTCCATTTGGTTGCAATTCCTCGACACATCCATCCTTCATCAGAGTGACCTGAAAGTTCATTGCTTCTTTTTTTTAAGAAGAGGCCTGCACAGTCTCCATCCACCAGCACTCTCTTTTACCTGGATGAGCTTGTTCTTACTTTGGACAACTTCTCCTTTAACTCTTCCAAGTCAAAGGCATGGCCATCAGTACTCACATGGGCCCCAGCTACACCCATCCCTTTCTAGGGTATGTGAAACGTTCCTTGTTCCAGTCCTACTCAGGCTTTGAGGAAATGTAATTTTTTTCAGCAATGCTCAAAGTTCTATACTGCCAAAAGCCTATTTGTACTTACTCATGGAATATTCAAGTACTGTTTTTGAAGTCATGTTAATAAGAGTATTTATTTATGCAGATTTTCACAATCTCATTTCCCTAAGTTCCTTTATAACATCAACTTATGTTTTGATTTAACTAAAAGGGTCTCTGAGAAATACTGTTTCAACCAGAATATTTTACTGGAATTCTGTCCTCTAATAATCATAGAAATAAAAATTGGCTTAAGAAGACAAACAAAAGGTTGAAAGGCGGGAAGGATTTGTACAGTTTATAGTAGGGCCCTGCAAAGTGTTGCTCACCAAACAAATCTAGAGATGCAGGTCCATAGTTCCTTGAAATTGGACTCACGAGATAGGCAGGGTGGTGACATTTGGGACACTTGCCTTCATTGGTCATAATATTGAGTATAGTCGTTGGGAGGTTATATTGCGGCTGTACAGGACATTAGTGAAACCACTTTTATAATATTACATATAATTCTGGTTGCCCTTCAGAGGAAGAATGTTGTTAAACTCGA
This sequence comes from Chiloscyllium plagiosum, assembly GCF_004010195.1. Classification (NCBI taxonomy): domain Eukaryota; kingdom Metazoa; phylum Chordata; class Chondrichthyes; order Orectolobiformes; family Hemiscylliidae; genus Chiloscyllium; species Chiloscyllium plagiosum. The sequence continues at coordinate 35,160,297 of NC_057723.1, forward strand.
GAGGGTGCAGAAAATATTTATAAATATGTTGCGTGGCCTGGAGGGTTTGAGTTATAAGGAGAGGCTGAATAGGCTGGGGCTGTTTTCCCTGGAGTGTTGGAGGCTGAGGGGTGACCTTATAGAGGTTTATAAAATCATGAGGGGCATGGATAGGATAAATAACCAACATCTCTTTCCTATGGCCGGGGAATGTAAAACTAGAGGGTGTAGGTTTAGGGTGAGAGGGGAAAGACATAAAAATGACCTGAGGGGTAACATTTTCATGCAGAGAGAGTGTGTGTATGGAATGAGCTACCAGAGGAAGTGGTGGAAGCTTGTATAATTAAAAGGCATATATATATTTAAATATATATTTAAAAGGCATCTGTATGAGTATATGAATAGGAAGTGTTCAGAGGGATCTGGGCCAAATGCTGACAAATGAGACTAGATCAGATTGGGATGTCTGGTCAGCATGGACAAGTTGGACTGAAAGATCTGTTTCTGTGCTCTATTACTTTATGACTTGTCAATGTTTAGATAGTGAGCATCAGTACCATATTGACAATTGCAACTCACAGCTTACAGTTGGAAATCTAAAAAAACACAGGAAAGTCTCTCGCCTACCTACAGCTGCATACATCTAATATCCATTAAACAATTTTTTCTGTGAAAATGAGCTGGTTATAAGTGATCTACAGTGACATGCATCTTATAAAATTGAAACAGTATACTTCAGTACTTGTTTTACTCAAGAACATTGATAGATCTCTTAATTTGTGAAAATCTTTTTGGTACTCAGCAAAATGGAGTGTAAGAACAAGGTAATCTACTTTTAAATAGTATTGATTTTATCTGTAAATGTGTTGAATAAATCCTTAAACTTGGTACTAAGCTATGATACTAAAAAATTTGCTTTAATTTTGACTTGAAGTTTCTTCATTTGTGCAACTTCTATTTTGATGGGTTTTTGAAAGAAACCTTGACAAGGAAATAACAGCATTGATATAGTCTTCATTTCTCTAAATATCCTCATTATCATAAGATAAAACCAAGAAGTGTGGATGCTTGAGATCTGAAACAAAAGTAAAATAGCTGGAGAAACTCAGCACATCTGGCCGCATCTGTGTGCAGAAAGGTAATGCTTCAAGTCAGGTGACTCTTCATTAGAATGTAGTAGTTTGGCGCACTGACCTTTACACCGCTGAGGCCAAGCGCCAGCTCGCAGATACCTCCTCCTACCGTCCCCTTGACCATTTAATTCTGCTTTCATCCGAAAGATGCTGTCAGACCTGCTGAGTTTCCTCAGGAATTTTTATTTTGACTCTCGTTATTATCTTCCTTTGTTTTGTAATACAATCGCGTGTTTTATTTAATAGTTTTATGTTCACTGTTACGACATTTTGAAGTTTTGATGAAAGCAGCCAGCTTTGTAATCCTCTTCCCAAAGGTGCCATTCCTATTATTTGTTGCCTGTTTTTTTTAGCACAAGCCCGATCCTTCTAATGTTGGGAGAGGCTTCCAAATCAACTTGTGTCAACACTGCACCTCCTGAGAAAGTCTTCAAACAAACACATTCACCCTACTTTTGAGGGAAGTTTGAACTTCCAAATACCAGTTTTACTCTGGCTGGACTGCACTGAGATGGGCCAGAACCAAGGACTCTCAGTTTGTTTGCCTAATATTTACCCTGGTCTTCATACCAATTTACTTAGTGATTTTAATTTCAGGACTAAAGACAACTGAGCAGTGTAGCTGGTACATTATGCACTTCAGCCCCTCCAGAAGGATTTAATAAATATCTTTTAGTGTTCACAAACCATTTCCTATCCGCTACCCAAAGACTCCCAACTGCATCCTTCATCCCTCAGAAACACAGACAGTGCTTACTTTCCACCACCTGTTCCAAACCAAGTGTTCATCCCCTCACACCTCCAACCCGCACATGGGCAGTGCTCACTCTCCATACTGTCTGCGACAATGCTCTAACTACCCTGGTCCCTCTCTCTCCACTCACATTGTGGAATTCTTGGCTTTTGTCCAGACAAGTCAACAGTCAGCAGAGGGTAAGTTCAGGCATTTTGGTGTGATGAGGTAACACAAGGAGAAGGGACAGAGGCTGCACATTGATGGGAGGTAATGGCATTGCTGTTGGAGTGTCAGGTTGGGAGGTGATCACTATCCTGAGGTTTATGGTCAAAGGGTTGATCCCCCATTGGGGGTAACTGCCGTTGGAGGATGAGGGTGGGGAATGAATATTTTCGGGAAGGATGGGGTGGTGAGGGTACAGGTGAATACTCTTGGGACAGTTCAAGTTCAGGTGAAGGAGTATTCACACTAACCAATGAAATGCCAAAGATAATTGTTGAAAATATGTTTACTGTGAACCAGAGCTGGAAATTATACTATACATGGATATCTTGAGTTTAATAAAACATTAAAACTTAGAATATGGTACCTACTCCATTTTAAAAAATGGCTCAGTCTGACTTCCCCAGACTGCTCGAAGCAACAAGGGAGCAGTTCTTAGGTGTCATTACTGGCATCTGAAGTCCTGGCCAGAAATGCAGAGCGTAGGAAAATGGGAGTAGTGTAGTACTGTGTTTCATAGCAAGTTTCAGGCCCACGGCGTTTGCACAATTTAACTGAGACATCACCTCGATTATGCTTCCAGTTTTACCGTTTGCAGCCAAACTGAAGCAGCCGCCACAGCTGCTGGGAATATAGAGTATTTGCAGTTGGGGGTTCACTGCGCTTGCACATATGCAAACGACTCACACAGCAGCAAGGGCCATTAAAGAGCGACACATGCACTTTGAAAACTGGAGAAATGTACATGGTACGATATTTATAGCAAACACTGTGTTGCAAACTTTTCTCCCGGCCCATTGTGATGGTATTCTTGCTGAGTTTCAGAAGCTGGATCCTCTTGTTTTTCCGCCTGAACTCATTGCACTGAATCGATATCGCTCATTTCATACATTTTCCGTTTATGTCAGAAATGAGTAGTTATTGATTTCTCACATTCCTGGTGGATTATCAGGGAGTTCTATTTGGTACAAAATTCAGAGCGCAGTGTGGCTGCAACAATTCGATTAGATGCACCTTTTTTTTGTTATTGCAAACGCTGCTTAACTGGAGAAAGGCGAGCTGAGAGTTTGACAGATTCACGCAGATGAAAGGGGCAGATGAGCAAGTCTGAATCGACGTCAGTGCCCTGTTATAACACACGCTGGTTGGGAGGTGGCGCCACAACTTGTGGTAACACACACTGATCAATGTCTCATGTGCCGCGGTTATTCCCAAACCCATCTGCACCATCACAAAGCGGACAGCCAAATAGCAGCTCTCTTCCTTCTCACTCAGAAAGAGCTGACCTATCTACACAGGCGACAAGGTGAGCTGATAACGTGAATGTTGTTTCCGAATCGAGGAGTTCAATTTCACTGGTATTTGTTGGTGCTATTGCCTTTTGTGAATAAGTCCTATATTTGCAGATGCTGGCTTCTCTGATGGGTGTTTTTATCGCGGTTTGCTTCGAAGTTGAAAGCAGGCGACCAGAAGCGACCCATGCTGTCAATTTCCTGGATAATGAGAAATGGTTGACCACTGTCTCACAATATGACAAGGAGCTCAGATACTGGAACAAATTCCGAGATGTACGTACCTTAATATCTGGTCTGAAGTGGAGTTCTGTACTGTATATTCTCAGGATACGGCTGCGATGATGTAGTTAACACACACTCTGCCGTTTTACACAATAGAGATGCTGATGCTGCAATTATACTGAGGAGGAGTGAAAAGCACAATCTAATGCTTAAAATGGTACACCCGTTCCTGATGTAAATAACAATTTAAATGTAACCGCTGTGAAACAGATATGTTGAGTCCTTAAATCTGTTACATTTTTTGTAGTTTTGTTAGTGCAGTGCATGTTATTTCTGTATTTTCTAGTTTTCAGTTAGGATTTAATAGTTCCGGTATTAAGCACGAAACCTTTTCTTTTGACTTAATGTAAAAGGTAGCCATAACCTTCAAATTCAAGTCAGCTTCACAGAGACTCATGAAATGGCAAAAACAAAATCAGCTTGCCTATCCACTCTTGATCACTTCAACTGCTATTTGTATTCATGCTAAAATATATTGTGGGACATAACAGGGACATTGACTGCTGCATGTGGTCTAAACATGTGTATTATAGCTTGAAGCAAATTGCCCGTTTCATTGAAAAACAACTTTTATCGAAATTGTAATAAGGGTATTGTATTTATAGAGTGTATACAGTGAACTATTGTGGAATATAATGTTTGTCCCTGAGTGGTTTGTCTGACTCATGAATGCATTGATGGTCAGTTTCATTTAAAACATAAATGAAATCTGATGGTATTTGTTATATAGTTTCCTCTGAGCATACTTACAAACATACATGAGAGTCTTAAGTTTGTATGTTGATTTTTAAGTAATTCTTATCGGGTCATGATAAATTATACCATCTCCCCACCCTAATTCTGCTCAGACAGCCCCTCAGGATCAGGGTAACTAGCTTCAGTTTCAGATTGATGGCTTCTGCAATGTCTGTGAAGTGTGTGTAAATCTGCAGACTCTGCCATGTGTCTGGATGTGCTGTCAGAAGGATTGCCTAGATGGCTTATTTGTAGGTTTGTGTGCAGCTTCTGATGTCTCAGCTTTGTCTGGTACCTACAGAGACAATGTGTTTGTTACCTTCCCAAATGAACCTTCTATATCTTGGTTGGACACAAACCAGGGGCTCCTGTGAGTCAACTGGAATGTGTGACTTCTTCAGGGGTGCATTGATGATATTTCCCCTGTCCTGCTGGGTGTGTCCTGCCAAGGCAGAGTTCTGAAAATTAGCTTTGGGAGTCTTGTTCTGCCCAAATTTGTGACAGTAGGTACAGATAACACAATTTTTAAACTATCTGATACTTGATATCTAGAGGAGAAAGGGAACTAATGGGAGGAAGTTTGTATGTGTTTTTGGCAGTACACTTAACTCATGAGGCTGGTGTTGAATGAAAGTGGCTTTTGCATTGCAATGATGCAAAGAAAAACAATAAGATTGAGTCAAGGGATCAACCTGGTTCCAGAGCAATGTTGAATAAAATTGCCTCCTTCATATAGTCACATTTCACTTTGTTACAATCTATGGGTTAGGAGCATGATTAGGCCATTCAGACCATCAAGCCTGCTCTACCTTTTAATAAGAGCGTTTCTAATTTAATTGCTCCATTCCCCACTACCCTAATGACCTTTCACCCTTCATCAAATACTAACTCACCACCATATTAAATTTCAAATTGGTTTCTTTCCCTGAATTTGTGTTTATATTTAGAACAATTCATCTCCAGCTTCCAAATCCCATTTTGGGTCTTTATCTGTCCATGTTTAATTTCAGTGTTTTATGCATTTTTGAAACTAAAGGACAATAAATCTCAGTCAAGGTTTATAAAAGTAATATCTACCTGATGGGGTGGGGAAGATGAATCCGCTTGCCTCTTTTTTTAACCCTGTCCCTGCCAGTTGCAACAGATAGTGTTGTTTCTTTTCAGCACACAACTCTCACACGTATCAAATGTCCTTCAGGAAAATGAAGGAGACAATTACCAAGGCTTACTTGGATGAACGAAAGGAATTTTATTACCTCCTAACACTCATAAAAGTAATTTTAAAATGACATCATAGATACTAACACCAGGAATAGGTTTTTTTTACAAAAGAGTGATGCAGATAGGGAGAAATAAGGTAAGAGTCACTAGGGTTTTGGAGATATTAGATTTTAAACCTGCAACTACTGTTGATTGATTGTTGACATGTAGCTATGGCAGTAGCAGAATGTACCAGTATCTTCAGGTTTTAGTAAAATCGTTTGTTTTCCCAAGTTGCTCTTTCTCTTGGTGCTGATTTCCAAGGTGATGAGAGAACCAGACTAAGAGAAACAATTGCAGCTTTTGTTGTCAATTGATTCATTTTCATTCTCGTTGCTTTGTTGCTCAAAAGCAACAGTTGAAATATAGTTCAGTGTGTATTCCAGATGTAATTTCATTGTGTTTCCAGGCTGATGTGAGTCTTTCATCATACTGTATCTGAAATTATTATAAATGTGTGAATAAACACAAGAAATAAATTTCTTGAAGCTGAGAGAGTAGCCTGGCTTTTAATTTATTTAGATAAAAATAGGAATTTCAGTACAGATGGTTTAATTTGTTCCATATGGACTCATGAAGCTTGCCTCAGCCTCAGCCTCACTGTGTAACCTCTGCAGTCATTTTAGATCCCTGCTTCTTTCTTTTTAAAGACTATTTGAATCCATGAAAGACCTCATTTATAACAATCGTGTGATGAAAGTTCAAATTAAGTAGTTGATATTTACCATGATCATTAAATATCGGCACCATGAAAAACAGATGTGAATAATGTTTTCAGTCAGTATTCCATTACAGGGCCATTCTTAAATAGCAGTGCAAGAATGGGAATGACAACATATACATACTACACTCTCTTTCACACTCTTTGGCTTAACCTGGGTTAGTCACCTGCTTTGGGATTTGTAACTGCACTTGTTCCCTGCCTCTCCCCAAGTTTTTACAGTTCACTGCCAATTTCTATAACCCACCTGGTATTCTGGTATTTTGACAGATTTGATATCCAGTAGGTGGTAATATGTTTTTTTCCCTCTTGGTAGGGTGTCTTTACTGCATCCTGCACTTCACTCTTATCCAACATTGCACCAACCCAGTTGGACTAATTAAAAAATGTTGTGTTCCTTTGATTCTCTGGTGGGAACTCAATTCTTACCTCACTGCTATGCCTCTGCTGGCCTCCACCAGTGGTGCTTGTTAGAGGGTAAGTTCCATTTCCTATTCTCTTTGTTTCAGGTATTTATTTTACTCTGTTCCATTTTCTCTGGAAAACTACAGCCATCAGCTGGATGTTCAACTTTTGGTATAAGCCCCTTTGTATCGTTCACTCACAAAGCCTCACTTTCATTTTCTCCTGGGCTGCCGCAGGACTCCTCTGATTCTCCATAAAGATATACATTAACTAGATCGCTATCTTTGACCTCTCATCTTTTGTCATATGCCCTGGCCTTTTCTTGCCTTTTTAAATAACTAATGGCATGTTTTTAATCCCTGTTTAATTCAAGTGGCATTGCATGAGCCACTGCATGCCTCATGGATTTTACAGCCTGCTGTGGGACTTCCAGACCTTTCTCAGTTTCAGGCCTTTCTGCTGCTTGCTGCTGGCTTTCTCCACCCATTCAGCCTCTCAACTGTCCTTTTCTGATTGGCAAATGTGCTTTGCCAAAGCCAAACTATTTCTCAATATGATGTCTATTCCTGGCATTGAAAAGCTTGGGATTACTCCCACTGTAAACTGTAAGCAGACCCGTAACAAATACACTCTGTAAGTAAGCATTAACAATTGGCAACTCTATACTCTTTCCCATAAGCCTTTTTTTTAGCATCACAATTGAACTTATTTTGCTTCCAAGTGGGAAAGCTTTTTTACCCCACTAACAAGGTCTGTGAGAACCCAATGTCCAAGAATGCTGATTTTTCTCCCTGGCTGTTTGAAGTAGTCAGTGAGTACCATTCCTTTGACTATAGTCTACTGACAGCTGACCTTATCAACAGTCATACCTGAGCAAACATTGGCCATCTTTAATGTTACAGACACTCGTGTGTAGCTTGGGTTTCAGGGGAATGTTGGAACCAAGAACTTCCCTTCATATTTTCAGCAGTACAGTTTTCCACGGGATCACTTAATAGTTGGGACAGTTCTGTATTTTTTGTCTGGTTTCCCTTTTCTTTCCAGCTTGCCCAAGAAGTATTTAACTCACGCTGATCTCACTGTGTCCTGTGATGGTTCCCAGATCCCAGCTTCGCTGAGTTTAGTGGTCTATATGCTAACCCTTAGTTATCAACTAGAATTTCTGCCTGCCTAGGTCATGCTACGCTTTAAGTGTGTCTGGGTTAGTTTAATAAGTGTAATGCATTTTTGAACTCCTTGAGGAAAAATACTTCCTGAAGGCTTTCATGGCTGGCCTCAATTTTATGTGCCTACTGCTCAAAATAGAGCTGCTACAGGCTGTTTATGAGGTATGTAACTTTTTATGCCTCTGGCACTAGCTGGTACACATTTAAAATAGCCCCTTTTTGCTGTATCATAGCCAATGACACTCTCCTCAGGCAAGAGAGCATAAATGTTGACCTTTTCTTGTCAACCTGCTCTGTAATGGCTATGTCTGTTGTTAGACTGGCCACTTTAACTGCTGTGCTAACCATTCCAACCTGAAGCATCCAACTCTCCTTTATCAAATGTAGGAGTTAAATGGACAAATCTATATTGTTCAAACTTCACGTCTTTATAGTACTACCATCAGAGCTGTCTTAGCTTCTCTTCTCAACTCAAGCTATTCAATATGAATGCCTTTTTTCTTTCTTTTTTTTTGGAATTCTCCTTTCTTAAAATCCTCTTCCTTCCCTCTGTGCTCACTTCTATCTCTCTTTCTCTCTCTCCCCTCCCCACTTTCTGTTCTTGGATTCTGTTTCATCATTTCTGTGTTGGAAATCTAATCTCTGCTCCAGTTTTAATTGACCCCTTAATCTATTCATCTGTAGATATTTCACCACCTGTTTTGGTAATCTTGCCTTCTCAGGCTTTTGGGGAGAACTCTAAGTGCCTCACTATCCCTTTTAATTCTTCCAAGGGATGGCTTTTAGTTTTTAATAAGTTGTTTCATTCTGCTCTATGAAAGCATTAATATCAACCATAGAGTCTTTTTTTAATAGTTTATAATCTTACACTGAAGAAAATCACTGTGTAGTATTGTATTTAGAAAACAAACACTGTGTTTGAACAAACAATTTAATTGCCCCTACTCCAACTCTTTCACCACTTCACTTGGAAAGTATTGGGTGAGGTCCCAAATTTGTTAAAACTGGGTGAGGAGGTGGAATCTGTTAAACTTTTGCAGTTTGATCGCAACAAATATTGTTTTTTTTCAGTAGGCTGTTATTACATTTTAATTAAAATGCCTCTTGCTAGAATATGAGCCAATTATTGATTTTTCATTGTGTGAGAAAAAGAGGAATTTTGTTGCCCAATAAAAGTGATATCTAGCACACACAAACACAGGTAATATGTATTTTTTAAAAGAAGATGGCACAGACAGGGAGAAATAAGGCTACACGGGTTAAGAGTCCTTAGAACTTCTGTGTTATGTATTAAACCTGAGGCCATGTTGATTAAATGTTGACTTGTATCCACAGCAGTAGTAGAATTTGTAGATATCTTGATCTCTCTGTGAATAGTTGCTTTGTCAAATTGCTTTTTCACTTGTACTGTTCTTGGAGATGATGAGATAAACTGGCAGGGAAGTAGAGTTCCAATGCTTTGTGTCACTGATTCAATTTTACTTCTTCCTATTTCACTGCTCGAAAGCAGGTTTTGGGAAATAGATCAGCATTTATTTCAGAGACTAGCTCTATTGCCTTTCCAAGTTAACTAACTAGCAGTTTCCCAATATATAATTCAGACTTGTATGATTATTTAATCATACAAGTCTGAATTAAACAGGAGAGGCACCTTTCTTGGTGTTGACTCAGTTGTCTGATCTTGAAGTCTTTAGATAAAAATAGTAAGTTCAGTGGAGGTGCTTTAGCTTATTTTACATACGTCTCATGAAACATGCTTCAATCTGTGGTCAGATGACCATTGCAGTCATTTCAGATCAGCTTCTTACTTTTAAAAAAAATACATTTTAGTTCATAAAAGGTCTCAATTATAATAATCTGATGATAAAAGTTCAGATTTGAATAACCATATTTTGCACTACTTCAAGGCTGATTGCTGCATAATAGTACAAGGTATCAATTCTAACTAAGGATTGTTGATAGTGTTGTAAAGCAAAATCGTAAAGCTCAAGCAGTTATTAACTCATCCTAAATATGAGACTATTGCCCTGCCTTAATATCAATCCAAATATCAATTTTTTAATAACATGATTATTTCCTGGAATGCATGTTATCAATATGTATCGGTGTCTACACAATTATTTATTGTTGGAAAGTTTATCAGACACCATCGGGTTGCTTCAATGGCCTGAAGAAGCCTTGAGGCATTTTAAAATGCCTTTGAAGAATTTTTGTGTGTTATGGAAGAAGGGATTAGGATATATGCTTATCAAACCACAGACACAACTGCATGTGATGACGCTTTCTTCAAAACCTTAACTCTGAAGGAGAATTTCTTAGTGAACATTTTAAGATCATCATTGACTTCCAATTAGATATCACTATTTGGAAGATTATTCTTAAATAGAAGTAAATTGTATGTCACCTGAAGTCTCCCATAACTGACTGAAAGACTGGTATAACATTTGCAATATAGATACTAACATGGAAACAATGCTGCTGGAGTGAGAGAAGAGATTGCTGGCTATAGATGTGCTCCGGGCATACTATTTGCCCAAGCACTGGCACTGCAGAGCAGCTTAATTAAAAAAGATTCCCTCCAGCTTTCACCCCTTCACTATCTTTGCCATATCATTCGCTCAATGCCAACCTATGTCCAATCTACCTTTCCCTGGACCCTTCCAGCATCCTTAACCACCCAGTGCTGCTCTATTCACTGCCATGACCCCCCAAAGCCTGAACAGAGAAGTCAAGACTCTGATGGAATACCCCCCACTTTCTTGGATGAATGTGACTCCAACACTCAAGACTCAACACTGTCCAGCCCGCTTGATTGGCTCCTCATGCGCAAACATTCATTCCCTCCACTTCTGATGCTTATTGTTAGCAGTGTGCACCATCTACAAGATGCATTGCAGAAATTCACCGAGGATCCTTAAACAGCACCTTTCAAACCTATTAGCATCTAGAAGGACAAGAGCAGCAGGTATATGGGAACACCACCACCTGCAAATTCCCTTAAAGCCACTCACCATCCTGACTTGGAAGTATATTGCCATTTTTAAAATGTTGCTTGCTGGTCCAGCCAGTGATGCCCGCAGTTTCTGCATGAATCCTTTTTTGCGAAAATGCTCATTATCCTGTGCCTGTCTATGCTCCTGTACCGTCACCCTTTATAGCTCCATTCCATTGTGGTGCCAAGCTGAAGCTACCCCTGCCTCCCAGCATGCCTTTCCGTCCCTCCATGCCTGCTTTCCTAGAATCCACCACAGTCAAACTTCAGGAGCTATGGAGTTAGAAAATAAAATTATATATTTGTTAATGATGTTGCTAGTTTAAAAAGCACACTTGCTGAAATAAGAAAAAAAAGACATTCCCCAACTAATCTCTAATACATAAAAACAAACCTTGGTATTCTAAGTTGTTTAACAGCTTTGACATTTCCAATGGGTGGATGCATTCTTCTTGCCAAATTCATGTCCACCTTTCACAATCCTAAAGGGTGCTTGATCTCTGAACCAAGGGCATACAATTTCCAGACCTGTCTCTTTGGAGAATATCTACAGGATTTCCTCACCTCTCCAAAGGGACTGCCCAGCTGTCTAAAATAACTTCACTGCAACTGACCTGGTCTGCTCTGCATTTTCCAGATTCCAAACACTGGGGATACCAAAACTGAATTGAAGTGGAGACAGTCAGCCATTGTGTCTGACCTAAACGTGTGTGAAACCTGAAACTGCTTGAATCAGGATTCCAGATGTGCAGGAAGTTTGGACATTTTTTACTAGGATAAAGGTAGTCTCTGTCATGGCAAAAATCTAAGCCATAATCAGGAACAGAAGATTTAAAATGGGGGGAGATCTAGGTAGAGAATGCCGTCCCATTATAAATCCCAGATAGTGGATCCATTAAATAAAATGGATTTACCCATCCCTCTGAAATGCCATTATCATCTTCAACTCTGATTTTTAGGAAAAGCACATTAGGCCAAAAATCAGTGTGCTTCCCAGACCCACTGAGAAATGAAAATATTATAAAAGTAACAATGTTTGAATTAAGATCAAAGGAGTTCATGTTTGAAATCACATGTGAAGAAGGAAGCCATAGAGCAGATAGCTGTGGTAAAATTGTATGTTTATGCCAATATTTAAACTTTCCACAACATCAGCATTGAAACCATTTGTGACAAAAATTCATATCTCTGTAAATATTAAAACCAATGATTTTGTGTACATTTAAAAGGGTAGTAGGAGTAGAATCTGTTAAATGTATTTGTTTCCCATAATTGTTTCTTTTCAAATAAAATAATATCAGCTTTATCTTGAAAAAATTATTTCAAAACTCATCCAGAGCAATCACAGGTATTTAATATGAATACAAGTAAGTGGTGCACTTCATTAAAAAAAAGTCTAATTTCATTTTTGAAAAGAAATGGAAGACTTTCATAATGTTAGTTTTTCAATAAAAAGTTTAATGCATATGTTATTAATTATCAGAATAATTTTTTTTCTCCCGCTTAGTCGCAAAGCCCAGTATCACAATGGCAGCCTAAACATGTACTTTAAACTGGTTTAAAAATGTAGACATCACAAATGGAGGCCATTCGGCTAATCATGGCTGTTGGCTGAAAAAGAACAATCTCGTTTAATTGTAGCATTTGGTAGGTTGGTCTGTGGATTTGGGTAATTCAAGCACATATCAAGTATTTTTTCAATGCAGTGAGTGTTTGCCTCTACTTCCCATCTGGCATTTCCTTACCATCCACTGGATGAATAGAATTCCTCACTTCCCACTAATACTTCTGCCAAATTCCTTCAAGATATGCGACCTGATATTTGATCTCTCTGCTGAGTGAAATATGTTCTTCTCATCCACTTAATCTAGACACCTCCTAACTTTTTTCCACCTCATTGAATCTCCCCTCAGTCTCATGTCCCGAACAGAACATCTCAATCTTATCCACTCTTTTCGCACAGCTGAAGATCTTCACTCTTGATGGCATCTTGTAAATCTTATCTGTATCTTTAGTAATGTAATCACATCTTCCTGATAATGTGATGACTAGAACTATATACCGTGCTCTTGCTGTAGCCCAGCTTTAGTGTTTTATATAGTTTTAGTGTTACTTTTCTGTTCTTGTATACGATGGCACTGTTAATAAAGGATATTATTAAAGGAAATTGGGTGGCACAATGGCTCAGTCACAATCCTGGGTTCTGTCAGGTATCTGTGTGGAGTTGCACATTCTCCTGGTGTGTGGATGGGTTTTTTCTGGCTGCTCCGATTTTCTCTCTCCATCTAACGATGTGCAGGCTGAGTGGTTTGGCCATGAGGAATGCAGGGTTACAGGGAAAGGGTGGGCGTGGGGAGGGGTGTGTCTGAGTGGGATGCTCTTCAGAGAGTCGATGTGGATTCAAAGGGCTGAGTGGCTTGCTTCCATACTGTAGGGATTCTATAATTCATATTCCTTCTAACCACCTTATTTCCCTGTCCTTCCCCCTTTGGGGATCTGTGGACATGCACTTTAAGGTTCCTCTGCTCCTTTGATCTTTGTCATTTCATACATTTATTGTGTTATCTTGTGTGTTGCTGCGCACCCCCATCCCAAAAACGCGTTTCCCCACACTTCTCTGGATTGACTTCCACTTATTAATTTTGTGCCCAGTTCGTCATTAATTTCCAATAATCTGTAGTTTTCTGCCTCCCTACTCCTTCACGTCTTTAGTGGCGATGTTGGTGGAGGTGAGTTGGTGCTGGAGAATGGTGACTCGTTGTTCCAGGGGCTGCAGTTCAGCAGCATGGACTCAAGACATGGGAATGGAGGGGCTCAGACCCGGCCCATGGCTGAGCTAGAAACAGGAGCTGTTCCAAAGACCATCTAACTTTATTGGGATAAGATGAACTTTATTGTTTTATTTTTTCTGGCTTTATTTTCTGTGTTTTGTGTTTTTTTTGTGTTTTAAGTTGGCGCCAGGGAGTGGTGACACTAACCAACACTTTCACTGCATTTGTAATAAATATATGTGACAATAATAAACCAAATAAATCAGGACACTTCAGTTGTTTACATTTCCTCCAAATTATTTATGTGACAATTTCTTGGTCAATTGTCCTGTCACTGAGCATGACCTATCTTTGGTGATCAGTCATTTGATGCCTGGATAAGTAAGCTCTTCCTGTTGCCCCTGAGGTTATTTGTAAATATTCCTTAAAATGTTATTTGAGTATTGGTTCTAGTTGTTTTCCTGTAGATACTTTGATTGAATCTAGGAGCTGGAGTAAGCCAATTCAGTCCTTTGAAACTGATTTGCCATTCAGTTATGGTCATGGCTGAACCCATCTCAATGCCATTTCCCAACTTTCTCCCCATACCCCTTGATGCCTTGACTATCTAAAAATGTTCAGGCTCTTTCTTGAATACACCCATTGACATAGCACCCACAGCCTTCTGCGGTAACAAATTCCACAATTTGGCCATCCTTTGAGTGAAGAAATATTTCCTCACTTCAGTCCTAAATGGCCTATTCTATACCCTGAGGCAATGTCTCCAGTTCTAGACCCTCAAACAGGTGAAACACTTTCCTTGCATCTAGTCTTAATCAATCAAAGCAAGCAAATAATAATAATGAATTACTTCATTGGTCTAAATCAGAAAATGAGGCAGGAATAGAAAGTAATTTCAAATTGTAGTCACATGCTTCAGATCAACTCAATATAACAGATGGTAGGATGCTAGGTTGTAGGGGACAGATTGGCGAGAGTAGAATTCTAGATGAATAAGGGGTAAGATAACAGGGTTAGGATACCAGACAAATAGGGGAAGAGCGCAAGGTAAATAGAGTGCCAGCTTAGTCCAGTTAGGGTGCCAGGTCGATAGAATTCCAAGTGGGAAGCGGATAGGATGCCAGATGGCAAGGATCCAGCAGGGGTTTGGAGCCCCGGGGGTGCCAGTCAGGGTCTGGAGTATAAATAGTCTGGGGGAGGTGGATGTGCAAAGTACGGGGTCATGAATTAGGTATGGGGTCAGTTTAATCATTACTTAGGATTAGACTATGCATTTAATAGTCTAACTTTTCTTGATTAGCAATTTTACTTAATTTCAACAGAACTTGCCAAAGTCTACAAATTACATGGGAACTTTGGAGGGCTCCTGGCATAGAGGAATTTCCTAACAGAATACTTAATTTTCCCTTAATTTAATTTAATGGTCATTCCTTCAGAATGTAGTAAGATGGGAATTCCAGAGAGTGCCCATGTGTAACTCCCGTCTACACTGGAATAACAACTGTCTGGCCAGTAGGAAATCTGGGCCTGGTTTATATTGGCTGTTTGTGTAATTCCTTCTTATTTTTGTGCTCTACCTTAATGCAACTCAATACCTTAGTGCTGGATTGAGAAAATTGTAATTTTCACTGTACATTTCAATGTCTATCACACTGATCTCACCATAGATAATTTATGGTCAGAAATCACACAACGCCAGATTATAGTCCAACAGGTTTATTTGAAATCACATGCTTTCGACACATTGCCCTTTCATCAGGTGAGGTGGAGCAAAGAAGCAGTGCTCTGAAAGCTTGTGATTTCAAATAAACCTGTTGGACTCTAACCTGGTGTCGTGTGACTTCAGACTTTGTCCACCCCAGTCCAACGCTGGCACGTCCATGTCATTGATGATTTATGTACAGTTTTCAGCATTTCTGTTTACAATATCTAGCAACGGACAGTTTGGGGCAGTGTAAATGCTGATCAACCTTCCTAAACTCCTTTTCATATAAGGAGAAGGGTTGAGTGATACTGATGACTGATCAAGCTGTACATTAGAAAAGTAGTTGGGTGCTTTGAATTAATACAGAATACGCAATTAATTTTCACTGAGTTTGCATTTTTTAATTGTTTAGACACTTATGAAGGAATAATAATTCAATTTTCACTGGAATTCTAATGTTTATATCCTGCTGAATAGAAGATATTCGTGTGAAGCATCAAATGATGGGTTAGTTCTGAAACTCATAAGTTTTAATAAATTGGCTGATTAATTAAATTGATGAGACTTTCATAATAGAATTATAAAACAACTGTGCTTAGCAGATGCTTTAAAATTAATCAGCCTCTTTGTGAATGAGCTGAGGCGAACTGAAAACCAGAGTCAACTTGCCAACCAGTCAGCATTCTCTTCTCATGCAGGATAAATTGTTGTTCCCTTTGGAATTTGATATTCTTGTGATTCAGTCCTGATGAGCACAAGACAGAAAGCTTCACAAACCTGTTTTTTCTTCCTCAGCAGTACTCAAATTCTGTATTGCCAAGCAATTAAAAGTTATAAGGAACTACATATGTTGGAAATCTGAGACAAGAACTGAAATTACTGGGAAAATTCAGCTGGTATGGGAGGATCTTTGGAGAGAACACCACAGCCACTTCTGCCCCAAAGATGTCACTCACCTGGACACCGATGACTCCATAGCCTTTGTCACTTCCACCACTAGTAATGTCACTCACCAGAAACCAGTATGCAACATCACTGCCGGCATGTGTGATGTCACTTCTGCCCCCGTGGACACTGCTTTAGGCCCGATTCCACCCTCATTGTGAGTGTCACTTCCATTGGTGACATCACTCCTGACCCTATAATCACACCTACTCAAGCGACTGTCTCTGCCCCCGCACCCAGCTCCAACCCCATCCCAGATTGTAGCTCCCAGCCCTGCCGTGTCTGTATTATTCCCCCAGACCTCTCCCTCACTGAGGATGAATGTTTAAATCCTCAGCAAAGGCCTCACCTTCATCCCTCTACGCTCCCAGATTAATGAGTTCGACATGTGTCGCAACCTTGAACATTTCGACTGCCACCTCCAGCCCACTTTTTCAATCATGATTCCTGCCCACCCAATGAGGACGCCTTCTCTCACCTCCAATGCACTCCGTCCACCTGGACACCCCATACTCGCCTGTTTCCCGCCCTCGATCTCTTCATTTCTAAAGGCTGCCATGACGTCGACATCCTCAACCTGTCCACACCCCCTCACCTACTCCAACCTCCTGCCCTCACAATGCGCAGCCCTCCACTTTGTCCGTTCCAATCCCAACATCACCAATTAACCTGCAGACAAACTGGGTGCTGTGGTAGTTTGACGCACCAACCTCTACAGTGCTGAAGTCAGGTGCCAACTCAAAGACACCTCCTCCTACTGTCCCGTCGATCATGACCTCACCTCCCATCATCTTCCAGACCATCCACAACCTCATCACCTCTGGGCGTCTCCCATCCACAGCCTCCAACTCATCGTCTGTGAACCCTGCACTGCCCGATTCTACCTCCTACTGAAGATTCACAAACCTGACTGCCCCAGTCGACCCATCGTCTCAGCCTGCTCCTATCCCACTGAACCCTTCTCTCCATACCTTGACACCATCCTGTCCCCCTTAGTACAGGAACTCCCCACAGACTTTTGTTTCCCCGGTCCCCTACGCCGCATCTTCACTATGGACATCCAGTCCCTGTACACAGCCATCTGCCACGATAAAAGCCTCCAAGCCCTCTGTTTCTTCCTCTCATGCTGTCTAAACCAGTACCCTTCCACTGACACCCTTATGCGCCTGGCTGAACTGGCCCTCACCCTTAACAACTTCTCCTTCCAATCCTCCCACTTCCTCCAAACCAAAGGGCTAGCCTAAGACACCCTCATGGGCCCCAGCTATCCTACTTCTTTGTCAGATACATGGAACAGGCCATTTTTCACACTTATACCAGGACCATCCCCCACCTTTTCCTCCGCTACATCAATGACTGTATTAGCACTACCTCGTGCTCCCACAAAGAGGTTGAACAGTTCATCTATTTCATTAACACCTTTCACCCTGACCTCAAATTCACCTGAACCATTGCGGACATCTCCTTCACCTTTGTGGACCGCTCCATCTCCAGCTCTGGCGACCAACTAACCGCTGACATCTACTACAAGCCCACACAGCTACCTAGACTACACCTCCTCCCACCCTACCTCCTGTAAAAATGCCATCCCTTATTCCCAATTCTCACCTGGACCATTGCGGACATCTCCTTCACCTTTGTGGACCGCTCCATCTCTGGCTCTGGCGACCGACTAACCGCTGACATCTACTACAAGCCCACAGACCCACACAGCTACCTAGATTACACCTCCTCCCACCCTACCTCCTGTAAAAATGCCATCCCTTATTCCCAATTCCTCTGCCTCTTCCGCATCTGTTCCCAGGATGACCAATTCTACCTTAGAATATCCCAGATGGCCTCCTTCTTCCAAGATCTCAACTTCCCTTCCCATGTGGTCAACGATGCCCTCCAACACATCTCCTTCACTTCCTGCACCTCCACCCTTGAAAATCCACCCCTCCCAATGCAACAAGGACGGGACCTTCCTGGTCCTCACCTTCCACCTCAAAGGCCTCCATATACATCGCATCATCCTCTGCCATTTCCACCACCTTAAAAAGGACCCCTTCAGCAGAGATATATTTCCCTCCCTACCCCTATCAGCATTCCAGAGAGACCATTCCCTCCATGACTCCCTCGTCAGGTCCACGCATCTGACAGAAATTTATCTGTACCGTCACCAATGTCATTTACTGTATCCATTGCACCTGACGTGGTCTTCTCTACATCAGGGAGACAGGACATCAACTTGCAGATTGTTTTAGAGAACATCTCTGGGACACCCACACCAACCCACCCCACTGCCCCATTGCTGAACACTTCAACTCCCCCTCACACTCTGCCAAGGACATGCAGGTCCTGGGCCTCCTCCATCACCAAACCCTTACCACCCGATGTCTTGGGACCCTGCAGCCACTCGGAATCATAGAACATAGAACATAGAACATAGAAGAATACAGCGCAGTACAGGCCCTTGGGCCCTCGATGTTGCGCCGATCCAAGCCCACCTAAACTACACTAACCCACTATCCTCCATATACCTATCCAATGCCCTCTTAAATGCCCATAAAGAGGGAGAGCCCACCACTGTTACTGGCAGGGCATCCCATGAACTAACGACTCGCTGAGTGAAGAACCTACCCCTAACATCAGTCCTATATCTACCCTTAACCCATCCATCAACTTACCCACCTATCCGCTCCACCCTCCTCTCTGACCTATCAACTTCTCCCCCACCTTCATCTACCTATCGCACTGTCAGTTACCTTCCCCCCAGTCCCATGCCCTCCCATTTATCTCTCAGCCCCCGGCCCACAATTCTCATGATGAAGAGCTTATGCCTGATACATCGATTCTCCTGCTCCTTGAATGCTGCCTGACCTGCTGTGCTTTTCCAGTACCACACTCTCAACTCTGATCTCCAGCATCTGCAGTCCAGTGACTCTCCTTCAGAACTAAAAGCTTTGCAACTTGCATGTCTGAAGAAGAGTCACTGGACCTGAAACCTAACTCTAATTTCTCTCCACAGACACTGCCAGGCCAACGCATCATTCTTTAATACTTCCGCCAACAACTAGATCCCAGCACCAAGAACACCTTCCATTCCCCTCTCTGCTTTCCACAAGGATCATTTGTTTTGCCAATTCTTGGTTTGTGCCACTTTCCCCACCAACACTCCCCCCACTCGCAGTCCACACCCCAATCCCCCAGATACCTTCCCCTGCAAGCAGAAAAGATGCAAAACTAGTTGCCACACCAACCCCCTCACTTCCATCCAGGGCCCCAAAGATTCCTTCCAGGTGAGACAGAGGTTCACCTGCCTCTCCTACAACCTACTTCACTGTATCCAGTGCTCCTGATGTGGTCTTCTCTACATCGGGGAGACTAAACGTAAACTTAGGGAATGGTTCACCGAGCATCTCAGCCGGGTCCACAGGGGCCAACCAGACCTCACACTCACAGCCCATTTTAGTTCCCCTTCCCACTCCCTTTCTGACATGACCATCCTTGGCGACCTCCATTGCCACAGCGAATCAGACTGCAAATTGAAGGAACGACACCTCATTTTCCACCTGGGCAGCCTCCAGCTCAGAGGACTCAACATTGAATTCTCCAATTTCAAATAACCTCCTTTCCCATTCCCTGACTCCCTTCCCTTCCCCTCCCCCTCCCCCTCCCTTCCATTCCTCTCAGCTACCAACCAGATTCATTCGACCCATCAACCAACCAGGCCACATCCTCTATGTGTCTTCACCTATCTCACCTCATGACCCTGTTTTCCCCCCCACATCTTTCTTTGCAACTCATCCCACACCCACACCCACTCCTGAAGAAGGGTTACACCCGAAACATCGACTTCTTCACCTCCTGACGATGCCTGACTGCTGTGTTCTCCTACCCTCCTGCTTGTCTATCTGCTGAGTTTTCTCGGCAATTTCTGTTTTTGTGAATAAAATTTTTAACATGTCTGGCCATCCAAGATAACACTCTTCGTCGCTGTCTGCATTGTTACCCAGCCCTAACAACAACCTAGAATCACAGCACAATGAGAACCTTCCTGCCCCGTGGCAGTATTTGGTTATCTTTGTCTACAATGTTCCTTTAATCTTTATTTGAAATTCT
Organism: Chiloscyllium plagiosum; assembly: GCF_004010195.1. Classification (NCBI taxonomy): domain Eukaryota; kingdom Metazoa; phylum Chordata; class Chondrichthyes; order Orectolobiformes; family Hemiscylliidae; genus Chiloscyllium; species Chiloscyllium plagiosum. Next base: position 35,180,748 of record NC_057723.1, read on the forward strand.
AACTTAGCACTTAAAGCTTCAAGGCAGAAGTTATATTTTCTGAGATTTATTTTATTGATTTGACTAGCCTTGTGCTCTTGTTACAAACTTTTTTTATTCGCTTGTGGTATGAGTGTGTTGCTGGCTGGCCAACATTTATTTCCCGACCCTCGTTTTCCTTGAGATGGTGGTGTTGCACTGCCATTTTGAACTGCTGCAATCCATATGCTGTAGGTAGACTCTCAATACCCTCAGGGAGGGAATTCCAGGGTTTTTACCCAATGCCAGTGAAGGAACACCGAGATATTTCCAAATCAGGATGGTGAATGGCTTGATGGGGAACTTGCAGGTGGTGGTGTTCCCATGTTTCTGCTGTCCTTGTCCTTCTAGGTGGAAGTGGTCGTGGATTTGGAAGGTGATGTATAGGAACATTTGGTGAATTTTTGAAGTGCTTCTTGTAGGTGGTACTCCATGTTGCTACTGAACATTGGTGGTGGAGGGAGTGAATGTGGTGCCAGTCAAGAAGGCTGCTTTATCCTTGATGGTTTTAAGCTTCTAGAGTGTTGTTGGAGCTGCACCCATCAAAGATAAGTGAGGAATATTCCACCACTCCTGACTTGAGGCTTGTAGGTATTGGATGAGTGCCACTGATTTTATATAGCAATTGAGTTGGGTTCAGTGATAACACTATTGAATGTCAGGTGGTAATGGTTAGATTGTCTCCTATTGGAGATGGTCTTAGCCAGGCATTTGTGTGGCATGAATTTTACTTTCCACTTGTCAACCGAAGCCTGAGTATTGTCCAGATCATGTTTGCATTTGAACGTGGACTGCTTCTGAGGAATCACATGTGGTACTGAACATTGTGCAATCATCAGTGAAAATCCCTTCTTAGAGTCATAGAGCTGTATAGCACAGAAACAGACCCTTCAGTCCCACTCGTCCATGCCAACCAGACATCCTAAATTAATCTAGTCCTATTTGATAGCACTTGGCCCATATTCCTCTAAACTCTTCCTATTCATATACCCATCCAGATGCCTTAGTCACTATCTAAGATCTCAAGTGTTCCTTCAATTCTGACATTATGAGCATCCATGATTTCCATTGCTCCACTGTTGGTGGCCATGACACCAGTTGCTTAGATCCAGGACTCTGGATTTCAGTTGCAAGATTTCCCCATGCCCCACTGTTTTGTTCTAATGTGTTTCTTTTATAACCTGTCCTGAAATCTCTTTCCAAGATTGTCTCTTGGAGCACCCCTGTGTAACACTCTGGGATGTTTATTCACCATCTTAAATATTATAAAATGTAGCTTGTTTCTTGAAAATCAGCTCCACACCCTCTTCCATGTTTAGAAGCTCCATCTCCAGCTTCACTCCTTCGGTCCAACCAGTCCATGCCGAACAGAATCCCAAACTAAACTAGTCCCACCTGCCTGCTCCTGGCCCATAACCCTCCAAAGCTTTCCTATTCAGGTATCTATCCAAACATCTTTTAAATGTGTAATTGTAACCACATCTACCACTTTTTCTGGAAGTTCATTCTACATGCAATCCACCCTCTGGGTAAAAAAATTGCCTCATGTCTATTTAAAATCTCTCTCCTCTCACCTTTAAAAACATGGCCCCTAGTCTTAATTCCACCCCCCCACCCCACCGCCATCCTCGGGAAAAGACAACTACCATTAACTCTATCTATACCTTTTATTGTTTTATAAACTTCTTTCAGATCACCTCTCAACCTCCTACCCTTCAGTGAAAAATGTCCCAGCCTATCCAGCCATTCTTTATAACTCGAACCTTCCATAGCTGTCAACATCTTGCTCAATCTCTGTTGAACCCTGTCCAGCTTGATGATATCTCTCCCATAACTGAGCAACTGACTCGGGTCTCTGGCGCTGTGAGGCAGCGGTGCTAACCACTGAGCCACCATGCCACCCTATATATTAAACCTTCTTGTGCATTCTTCTGTGAGAATGGACCTCTGGACTTAACAGAATCAGAATTTAAAGTTAGTTTAATTTTGGTTCTGAGTCTTCAGTTTTGCTTCTGAAATACAACAACATAATATGGTTGATAGCCTCTGATTATGTATGATACTTGCATATTAACTAAACAATATTATTAACTGAATTCAGGATGCGTCCCCAGTGGAAGTAAACACAGTTGCAATTACATTTTTCTTGTATTATTTTTAATTTTCTTTTGCAGATGGAAATGAAAACAATTGGCTGTCACCAGTTAGAATTTCTTTTGGATAGAGCAGCCGTTTGGTTGATACTAATTGGAAACTTGTTTTTTAATGAAATAAATCTCCTCCATTTTGACTGTCTTGTTGCATCAGGTTAATTTCTAAAATGGATTAAGAAATTGGCTTTGTAACAAAGATTTAATTTCAAATCTGGTAGTGCTGGCAAAACTGTATAAATAGGCGAAAGCCTCATTCCTGATGAAGAGCTTTTGCCTGAAACGTCGATTTTCCTGCTCCTCGGATGCTGCCTGACCTGCTGTGCTTTTTCAGCACCACTCAATTCGTAAAACTGTGTAAATGCCAAATAACATAGCATGAACAGAATTGTATTGCTTGGGTACTTCTCCGACAATAAGAAAGTATGAACTATGAAATCCAATAGTTTTCAATAAGATTCTGAATGTCCTTAACAGCTGGTGACTAGTAGTGTTCCGCAAGGGTCAGTGTTGGGACCACAACTTTTCACTTTACGCATTAATGATCTCAATGAAGAAACTGAGGGCATTCTGACTAAATTTTCAGATGATACAAAGGTAGGTGGAGGGGTGGGTGGTATTGGGAAATCACTAATTAAACTCCCAGTTTAGCTTGTTGAGTATAAATTCCCTTGGTAATAAGCAATGGCCTGCCTAAGCTCAAATCATCACTTGAGCCCTTTGTAAAGTAGACCCAGGCTGCACGCTCCTGATCTTTGGGCCCCATGTGCAGAGGGGTGCGAGCAGGTCAGAGGAACTCCTTGTAGATCTGCTTCTAGGGCTGGCCTGGCTGGCTGTGAACAGGTCCAGGCAGCAGGCTGTGGAGGAGATCACCTTTACCGACTGTCTGCCCCTCTTCCGTGGTTATGTTCAAGCCCAGGTGTCTGGGAGCACATGGTGTCCACCAGTGTTCTTGATGCCTTTAATGAGAGGTGGGCCTCTCAGGGGATACAGTGCTTTATTTCCCCTTCCAATTCCATTTTGATTTAGTCCCTTCCCTCTCTCTCTAATGGTTTGCATTGCCCTTAAAGGGCTTTGCTTGTAAATATTGAATTGGCTGCACAGGTGATTTTACTGGCGGCTGGTTATTCATGATGTCTGGGCTAGGAGGCCTGGGTTCAAGTCCCCCCCTGTTCCAGAAGTAAGTAGTCACATCTGTGAATAGATTGATCAGAAAATAGATTTTTTTAAAAAGGCAGACTCAGATTGGCTTTAATGGTCTTTGCATGTAAATCATTCATATGCTGGTGGTGACTTGATGGAAAAATAATGGCATGGTGATTTGGTATTATTCCTGTTGCCTTTCAGTAAACCATAGCAGGCTCTTGCTGCCCATGCCACGGTGTAGTAATCCACAGTTGGGCCCACATGGTCCAGAGCTGCTTAATGCCATCTGAAAGCTCTCCCATTGCAAGTCAACAGCTTTCCACCAGCCATATATTGGGATAATCCAATTGCAGTAGCTCTGCATATAAGCACTACAAAGGCAAAGACTCTTGTTAATACAGATAACAAGGGAACACACAATGGTGGATCATTCCATTCTGTATATATGTGCTGCTGGGTAAAGATTTCAAGGAATAACTTCATTTTTTTTAAGCACTTCTACCAGAGAGAATTTTGGTTCAATTAGTAGCAGATGAATTGAAAGGTGAACAATTTTGGAGCTACTGTAATGTTAGGATATTATGATAAGGCATGTGACAATACTAAGGCTTTAAGAGGTGTATTTTGTCATGTTTTTTTATGAAGAAAGGTTGAGACAGAGGTCCAGGTGGTCTGTTCAAGGCCAATAAAGTTATCAGCTTGTGAGGCCTTTTTTTTTAAGTTGGAACAATAGAAGCAGCCTGAATGGCTCCCACTGAACCAGGATTTTTAGTTTGAGCTTTCTGCAGTTGCTGGGGTCTTGAAGATGCATGTGGATGCTCCTACTCATTTCTCTGTTACAGCTAAAAGCTGGGCTTTTCTTCCTACTGCTAGAATTGCATGTGAGACAATCTATTTTACTGAATTTGCCTTTGCCAAGAGTGTGTTGATGGGATGCTACTGTATTGGAGCAGTTCATTTGTAGTAGTTAATAGTTAGATTAATCTGTTAAGCATTTTGATAGAGTTACAGTTAAGCCAATTCTTTTATTTTTATTTTGTCTGTATTTTAACTGTAGTGTAAAACAAAATGTGCTTTGCTTAAACTTTAGTTTGACCAATCAAATTGCATCTGGAACACAATGCCTTACACTTATCTTTAAAATAAGAAAACAATTAGTGTGTAGGCTATCTTCTTAATGTATTGTGAGGGGGTTTGATCTGCTCCATAATAGGTACTAGAGTCTCTATCTGCTAATGAAGAGCTCACACTAATAGTTGCTCCTCAGCCTCATCTTGATGTGATTCCCGAATGCCTGATGACAAGGGGAGCACTGGTGGAAGTTGCAGACCATTACAAAGCCAGGCTCCTGCTTGGGAGAGTACCAGAGCATGCTTCCTGCCACTATACCCTCCTCTCCTCCTGCAGTTGACCAGTTGCTACAAGATATGAGTAGTTTGTTCAATGTTCCTTGGTGCCGCATAGCTGTTTTGTGGTTGAGGGGAGTCATTAGCCAAATGCACAGCAGGTTTCCCTTGTTATCCAGTGTCTGGTAGCTTATAGTAGCACAAACATAGTGGATGTGTGACTGTTACAGGATGAAGGTGTGCTTGCTGTGGAATAATAAGGACCGACTAAACAAATCTTCTGGTCATGGTTATACCTCAATGAGACATTGATGGCCATTATCCTGGCAATCATAGAACACCTCATGATTGACGAGCACCCACTCTGAGTTCCATGTGTCCAACTGATTTCACCCTAAGCCATCAGAAGTCCCACATTTTGCCAAATCCAGATGTTTCCTTCTTTGCCTTCGAGGTGGTCGATGTAATTCTCTCACCTTCTAAACTTGGACTCTATCATCTCCCTGATACAGGGATGAATGGTGAACTAAGATGTTGCTAACGGCAACAACTCTTCACTGAAAGGCAGTAGGTTGGCAATTTTGGATGATATGCAGAAGATGACACATTTTAGTGCCCACCTTCCTGTGAGCAGTTTAGACAGTGCACCTGCCTGAGTGTTCTCCGAAGACCCAATTGTGAGCTGCCCTTTTCCTGGCTCTGAGTACAGTTTCCCAGCTCTGTCTTAGCTCGAGTTCCATTTCATGCTGCAACCCAAGATGGCCTTCACCAACAGCCCCCATTACTGAAGCAGGCTTTATTTTAACTGACCAAACAAACTCCAACAAACAGTGAAATTCACAACTAATCTTGGAAGAAAAGAGACCTAAGGGGCAACTTTTTCACGCAGAGCGTGGTACATGTATGGAATGAGCTGCCAGAGAAAGTGGTGGAGGCTGGTACAATTGCAAAATTTAAGAGGCATTTGGATAGGTATATGAATAGGAAGGGTTTGGAGGGATATGAGCCGGGTGCGGGCAGGTGGGACAAGATTGGGTTGGGACATCTGGTCGGCATGGACGAGTTGGACCGAAGAGTCTGCTTCCATGCTGTACAGCTCTATGACTCTAACCTTCTTGTCAGAACCCTGAACCTTGAAAGTCCCCCAAATTTAGTAAAACTCCTGTAAGAACTTGGCGGTGTATTTGCACAAACTGCACCGAGAAAAGTGCATGAGACGAAACTTATCCGAAAGTTAGATGACTATCTCTGCAAATGCCCTGTGGCGGGGTCTGTCATGCAGTTGACAGGGAATGGTTTGGAGAGGCTGCTAAATAATACTAAGTGTTGCGAGTGGCATTGCTGCATCAATCTTGGAGACTGATTGACATCACGGTCGACCCTCTGCATGCTTCTGGCACATACACGATGTGCCTGCATGAATGCATTATCACATGCTGTGCCCTATGTGACTGCATTCACCCATCATCATTTCACCAGGAGTTTCGTATCACTGGCACTGGTGGTCCTAGGTAGTTCATTTTAAAAGGTTTTGTGTTTTGCATTCTAACAATCTCATTTCACTTTTTTACTGACTTTCTGTTGAGAATAGTAAATATTTAATGTCGATTCCAGTAGAAGAAGCAATGGAAGAAAAATAACACATTATGAAGATAAAAAGAATCTGTTGTCTTGTATATTCTCAAACTATGAGCAGTATTTTTGAAAACATGTTCTGTAACATTGCATTGTCAGTCCTGCTTTTCTTTTTACAAAACATTCTGACGATTGCAAAAAATGTTTGGGCAACAGAGAATGCACCAATTATAAAGTGAGAAATTCCCAAGAAACTGCCATGGCATAGATTTAATTTTAGTTAAAATGCCATTTTGGAATGCTCTGAGTCCTTTTGTCATCAACTTTTTTGTAGAACTAAAAGAAAAAAATGATTTTATCACGTGGTGCTGGTAATGTAGTGTGATCATTTTTGGCAACAAAAGAAGTGAGATATCTAATTAAAGTTTCTGTACCATAGAGAGTGAAAATCAAAATAATTGAAAGACTAGGTCTCATGGGCATTGAGCTAAGAGCTTCAGATGTTATTACACTGGAACCAGCTCTTATCATTGTCACTAACTAAGGCAATCATTTAACACTTCATATTTGTCAAAGTAATTACCTTTCACACATTTTCCTCTGGCCTGTAAGATCTGCAAAATAAAGTTAGTTTTTCTTTGTAATGTACTTTATTCTACTGTGAATTTTTGCAACAGTTACCTCAAAATGCTGTAATTAATCAAAAAAATTATTTTTGAATGGCGTCTTCAACTGCTTTTCAACCTGCCAAGAATTTGCCCCCTTCAGTTGACCTTATCCTTGGGAACCAGGCACAGCTGCTTGCTGGCTGGGCTTCTGGTCTCAATAGTTATCTAATGTTTCCCATCAAATTTTGGCAGAGCACTGACAGGGCATGTGTAGTTGTGGAATGGGAGTTATATTTGCTGCCTATCTTACCTTTACTCATATGACTCCCGCTGGGACCTGAATTTTGAACGTAAACACAAATTGATTTTGTTGCTGATGGAGAGCTTTTAGATCTGTTGTGAGTTTTATGCAGCTTTGTTTGTCAAAACAGAAGACCGGTTTGCAGATGTGTAAATTAAAACTGAGAGCACAAATTAATCTCAACTCTTAATTTCCTGCCTTAATACTCTAACTTGAAAAAGCCATTGAAGGATCTTTCCTATAATGAGTCAGTTGTAGTGTAATAATGTTCTGAAGCTCTCAGCTCAACCCTCATGAAACATATTCTTTTCAAGTGTTTTGATTTTCACTCAGTGTGGTCCAGAGACTGTAATTGGTTCTCTCACTTCTACTTTTGCCAAGAGTGATCTCTAAGTCTTACAGCGGATTTTAACTATTGGTAGTGGGTTTGTAGGATGCATATATACTTATGACTGTGCAGCCAAATTCAGCTCTAACTCCGTTTACAAATTTGCTGATTGCACCACTGTAGTAGGACGGATCTCAAGCAACAAACAGACAGAGTACAGGAAAGAGATGGAGAGGTTAGTAGTATGTGTAAAGGCAGCAACCTCTCCCTCAATGTCAGCAAAACAAAGGAGCTGGTCCTAACTTCAGGAAGCGGAGTGGAAGACATGCCCCTGTTTGTATCAATGGTGGAGAAGTGGAGGTGGTTGAGAGCTTCAAGTTCCTCGGAGCAAATATCACCATTGATCTATCTTGGTCCATCCACATTAAGACTACAGTGAAGAAAGCACACCAATGCCTCTATTTCCTCAAAACCTAAGGGAATTCGGCATTTCCACAATGACTCTTACCAATTTTTATAGGTGCAACATAAAAAGCATCCTATGTGGATGCATGACAGTTTGGAATGGCAACTGCTCTGCCTAAGACCACAAGAAGTTACAGAGTTGTGAACACAGCTCAGTCCATTCCATCCATTGGCGAGGAGAAAGTGAGGACTGCAGATGCTGGAGATCAGAGCTGAAAATGTGTTGCTGGAAAAGCGCAGCAGGTCAGGCAGCATCCAAGGAACAGGAGAATCGACATTTCAGGCATAAGCCCTTCTTCAGGAATGAGGAAAGTCTGAAGAAGGGCTTATGCCCGAAACGTCGATTCTCCTGTTCCTTGGATGCTGCCTGACCTGCTGTGCTTTTCCAGCAACACATTTTCAGCTTCCATCCATTGGCTCCATCTACACTTCCCGCTGCCTTGAGAAAACAGCCAACATAATCAAAGACCCCTCCCACCCCGGTTATGCACTCTTTGACCCTTCTCCATCAGACAGAAAGTACAAAAGTTTGAAAACATATACCAATAGATTCAAGAACAGCTTCTTCCCTGCTGTTATCAGATTTATGGACAGACCTCTCATATATTAGAGTTTATCTTTCTTTGCACCTTCTCTGTAGCTGTAATACTATATTCTGCATTCTGTTCTTTTATTCTGTATTTGTGTAAGGTATGATTTGTCTGGTTAGCAGGTAATATTATACTTTTCACTGTATCTTTTGTACCTTTGACAATATTAATAAAGCAAATCAAATCAAACCTATTATTACCAGTGGGAGGCTCAGTCCATATTTATGTTTATAGTAAGCTATCTGAATTAACCAGCGCATGCTCTTACTATCTCTACCTGGAAATTGTAATGGGCCCCATTTATGTTATGGGTTTTGTGTACCTACATAAACATATCTGCGCAAATTTGAAGTGCACACAATTAGGACAAAAACAGTGAGTTAATGTGGTGCTCTTAGTTTCAGATCACAACTACCTTGATCCATTCAGGCAGACCAAGTTAAAAATTGAGCCTCTTGTGTCCTATAAAAGGTGTAGCTTGTTCATTTTATGCTGTTATGGTGAATTGTTTGTTACAGGTTGTGTTTGTGGATGACTAAAATGAAGATACCATTTGTCGTGTTCCCAGTACCATGATTGAAGTGGGAACAAAAGTAATTGATAGCTACAATAGAGGAGGAATTATACCATTACTGTCAGATCCCTGGAGGCTCCTGATCTTTTCTTATCCAGTGCTGTTTGTTTCTTTTAAGAATGCACCAAGCTTTCCTTCTCCTTCTGTTTCTTTCAGCTGTATTTATCTCCATTATTTGTCATAAACAATTGGGTGTTGCTGGGGAATAAGCTTGCAATGGTGGAAACAGGTGCTGCACAATTACACAGCCAATACTAAAATGTAAGCAATTTAAAATATTACATTTATACACATCTATTTAAAAATATGCCTAACGGATGTTCGGATTGTCTCCAGCTCTTTCTCCTTTTCTGAAAATGAAATTGAATTTTTGCTTTACAATTTCAGATTATAAATGAGTTCCATATTGTTTGGGAGCAGATAGTAGGCTCTCCTGTATCTAATTCCCACCTGATGTCCTAAAATAGTAGTGTGCGATGAGTTAATTAATGTGTGCTCAGTTAATGAAGGATACTGTGGAGAGCTAAATAAAATCAATGATTCAGAGTCTGAAATGCATAATGTGTTGGAAACAAAATTGAAAATATTTGTATGAAATAAATGGTTATTTTACACTGCAAAGCAGTTTAGAATGCTTTAGATGTTGACATTAGCTAGTGAATGAATAATGCGGCATTAAATGGAAATGTTTGCTTGTTAATTAATTCATCAGGATTTTAAAAATTGATATTTAGGTTAGTTAATCCATCAGAGTTCTGCAATCCTAATGTGCAAATTTAAAACTCTGTAATTAAAAAATCATTTGTATTTACTACAATAAGTATTCAAATACATATCTTGGGACATATTATACACAATTCACTCCTCAAACTTTGCCTGGGCCTAGCCATATGGAAAGTATGTCCAGCAGCAGAAAGGGAGAGTCTCCAACTCATAATTGGGTCCTCTTGTGCTCATTCTTTCAGATACATCAAATCAGTGCTGATCAGAGTTGTCACTATGTGATCTCTTGTCCCAATTAATCATATTAGCAATGAAAAGTATCAAAACATCATAGCTATAAATTTTTTAAAAAGTCTTATTTCTAATCTGGCAATATCGCTGGCAAGGTAAGAGTTGGCAGCATTTCAAGTCTAGGAACAAATTGAAAGATTTTACCTCTCTAATCCATCCTTCATTGTATATATTCGTACAACTCTATGCTTATACGTGCTTCTTCTCAGTGCCTGATATATCTGACACCTGATATACCTCTGTAAAGTATGTTTATGTGTGTCTAAGTGCAAATGGTTCAGGCATTGACATTTATTAAGAGTCAAATGTTCAAATCCTTTATATTGGACAATATGGAAGCTCAGGTTGACTCCATCATTCAACATAAACATGTTTAGTCTTCTACTTGAATGTCACAATCTGTCTGTTTCCTATATCCTTTGCTTCCTGAAAGATCAAAAATCGATCATAGATCTTAATAGACTCAGTGGTAAAGGATCCACCACCTGAAGAAGCAGACAATTCCAAATACTCATGAGTTTTTAAAAGTATAAATTTCTCCTTATCTCAGTCCTAAATGATCTACTCTTGAAGATGAGAGCATGCCTCCATGTTTTAGAGTCCACAGGAAACAACCTTTATGTTTAGCCTGTCATATTATTTCAGAAGCTTGTGCATTTTTATGAAATTACCTCTTGTTCTGATGAACTCCAGAGAGTATAAACCCAGTGTACTCAGCCTTTCATCACTTCAGAAATGAACAACTGTGAACCTTTCCTGAACTGCCTGCGATGCAGGTAAAACCTTGCTTAAAGAAGGAGAGCAAAACTGTGAATGCTTCTTTAGACAAGCTCTCATGACAGCACTGTACAATTGTAGTGTGACACACTAATTCTTTTACTTCAATTTCCTCATTGTTTTAAAGACCAACATGCCATTTGATTTCCTAATTGCGTACTATCCCTGCATGCTAACTTTGTATTCCTTGTACGAGTACATCCAAGGGCCTTCTAACATCAACATTTAATGGTTTCAGTAAACTTAAAGGTTCTGCTTTTCTATTCTTATTGACAAAGTAAAACACCTCACATTTCCCCACCTTGTACTTCATCTGCTATCTATTTGTGCACTCAGTTAACTGGTCTACATCTCTTTGAGTCTTTTATATTCTACCTTCTTTATCCAAAGAAAACTACATTTCTTTTAATGTCTTTAAATTATTAAGGTTCCACTGCAGCAGGCTCAAAGAAGTTAGGGCTTAGAGAAGTCCTGAGTACCAGTAGTTGCAGTTAACTGTTGAAATTAGGGCTCAGGAAACATCCCGGGGGGCTTGGAAGAAGTGCGTGCGTCATTAACAGTTCTGTGCAACTGAGTGGAGTTGAAGATAGCCCACAATCTGTATTTGTTGGGGAAAAGTATTGAAACTCTAAGAAAACCTAAGACAGTACCTCCCCTTGCAACTCCATTTTTTCTCTGTCCCTCTCCCTCCCCTTTTGATAGTTTGCATTGCCCTTCCTGGGCATTACATGCAAATTATTCAATTGGAAACATCAGTTATTTGCTGCTGGTGGTTAATAGATTTAAAAAATACTGTGGGTGATTTGGTGACGGAAGGAGAATATAGTTTCAGTTGGGTGTAACAGCACGTCCGGATTTAAAATAGGAAAAAAAGACAGCCTGCGACAGTACTGGTTTAACAAAGCTGCTTGTGACTATGGTTAGGTGTTGGAGTGCACTGGCAGGAAAGGAGAGTAAATTGCCACAGCATGAGCAGTCTATGATTGAGTAGCTTTTAAAGGAGCTCTGAAGCTCCGTCTATCTCTGTGTGCAATGTGGCCTGGAAGCAGCATTTCCGTAAAAGGTATTTCCATTCAAAGGTGCAAGAATAAAGTGGTGAACTGTGGTCTACGTGAGTCAGAAATGTGACATGGTGTGTGACTGGTGTTTGTCCAATGCCTAACCTGCTTGGATATAGAATATAAACAGCCACTACTCAGAGTGAGCCAAGAGATTTTGAGGAATTCTGAATGAGATGGGTGTCCAGAGAAGATGCTGGAACCTGCAGTTGCCAGGTACACACTTAGACTTTCATGTCAAAAATTGTCACTGTCTATTTTCTCTCTACTGCCTGAGAAAATATGCAAGTTGCTATCAATTCGGAGAGATTATCTAATAATGAGATGTTAATACATGCACATGGGCTCCTCTCCATTCACTCATGAGATTCTAATAGGGTGATACAACATCGAAACAGACCTTTCGGTCCAACTAGTCCCAAACCAAACTAGTCCCACCTACCTGCTCCAGGCCCACATCCCTCTAAACCTTTCCTATTCATGTACTTACTCAGATGTCTTTTAAATGTTGTAATTATACCCACACCTACCACTTCGACACACATCTGTGTAAAAGATTTGCCCCATGTCTTTTTTAAATCTTTCTCCCCTCACCTTAAAAAAGTTTCCCCTAGTCTTGAAGTCTCCTATCCTAGGGAAAAGGAGAAAGTGATGGCCGCAGATGCTAGAGATCAGAGTCGAAAAGTGTGGCACTGGAAATGCACTGCAGGTCAAGTAGCATCGAAGGAGCAGGAGAATCAATGTTTTGGGCATAAGACCATTATCAGGAAAATGAAGGGAAGAGACGACTTGTTATTTTATAAAGTTCTATAAGGTCGCATTGAGTCATTAAAATTTTATGTGCAAAATGTAACTTTTGTTCTTGATATCGAATGCTTCAAATTTCTGTTCTCATCATATTTTCCTTACTGACTCAAAAATGGCCATAATTGAGTTGGCTTAAAGGTTGCTTTCTTGAAATATTGCTGAACCTCTCAGGTAGCCTTATTCGAGAACAGAGAACAGAGAGAGGGAGACAACATGTCTTTCTGGTTCATGATCAGTTACGCAAGATTTGAACTTTCACTAAGCTTTACCTTGAAGCAAGAATCTTCCAGTTTTCCCTCCGTGTGAAAGTCAGTTCAGTGAATAGGATTTACCTGGCTGAGATAGGAAAAGAAAGAAAGCTTTTAGTTGGTTTGTTACAGCAAAAGTTTTCAAACCTGAAATCTTATTGTGCATTACATTTAAGTTGGCTATTGTGAATTTAAATAAGTAAATATTATTAGTCTCATTGATTTTGAATAATATTTAGCTCTCGTCCAACTGAAAAACCATAATTTCAACAAAAGTATCAATTGTACTCTTCTCTGTTTTAAGGTTTAAAAAAATTGAGCAAGTTGGATGACATAAGACAACCTCAATTATTTTTTCAAATGTATCGAGTTTTAAAATCCAACTGCATGATTGGTTTAGTTTCCTTTTATCCATTGTTGTAAATATCACTTCTGCTGGTCAATTTCTCTAGTAATACACACAGTGACATGGCCAATTGCAGTCTTCAGATGAAGTGAGATGGAAAGAAATGGATTTGCTCCTTGACAGACCTGCTAAATATCAGGAATTCTCAATTGTACACTGATCAAGATACTGCCAGATCAAGCAGCCACCTAATTTTGATACTGTGAAATTCAATATAGTCTGTTGCTATCAATACTTTGTAATGTATTGAAATACTTGGAATGTTTAAGCCAATGTAAGCCTTTATGAATCTCAGATATAGCTTTTGGTACTGAGTATTTTTGCTGGGGTCATAAATGCAACTATAAATCCTCACTTAATACAATCGATGACACTTACTAGAATGTCAGTTCAGATTTTTGCTATAACCACTTGTAACATTTGGGCTCTGAAGGCAATGGAGGAAGGTACGTGGTTGAAATTGATGGTTATTTTCTAGATTAAAGAATAATTTCAAAGTCACAGGGTCGAGAGTAGATATATTGCTATTTATTGTATTATATCTATGTTCGTTAATCAGCATTTTAGATGAAGTATTGATTGTACTGAAAAGATAATGTCATAACATTACATTTACAATAAGATTATTCATAATGGACTTTACACAATGCTTATATTTTAAAATTTCTCCTTAAAATTAAGGTGAAACACTGTTCTGGAAAGTGAGGTAATGAGGTCATATTAAGTGCCTTTGCTTGAAGTCTGACCCATGTCATCTGGATGTTATAGAGAAAGAAACAAACCAAAACCTACTAAAATATCAAGTGATAGATTCCACACCTTTCTACAAGGACGCTCAGTAAAAGAATAGTGTTTTGAGATACAGGGAGTGAGGTGAAATAATTATTGCTATATGGAGAAGCAAAGCAGCTGCTGCTACCAAAACAAATATGTTCCATGCTTATGAGACTTGGCTTCATGTTTTAAAGGAGGGGGACAGAACTATGCAACTTTTGGAGACTTAGGGAACAAGGAATCACCAAGGTGGAACTGTGTTGGTGAAAGTGGATTTAGAAGACTTGGGCTGAGCAGTCTGGAAAATTAGGAAGACAAGTGGGATGACAACATTTATGAATGATAAAAATAGGGATATTTTGCTGCAATTGTACCGGGTGTTACTGAGGCCTCAGATTCGTACAGCATGGAAACAGACCCTTCGATCCAACCAGTCCATGCCGAAAGTAATCCCAAACTAGACTAGTCCCACCAGCCTGCTCCTGGTCCGTATCCCTCCAAACCTTTCCTATTCATGTACTTATCTAAGTGTCTTTGCAATGTTGTAACTGCACACATCCATCACTTCCTCAGGAAGTTCATTCCACACATGAACCACCCTCTGTGTAAAACATTTGCCCCAATGCCTGTTTTATATCTCTATCCTCTCACCTTAAAAAAAAGCCTCCTTGTCTTAGAATCTCCCATCCTTGGGGAAAAATAACACCTGCCATTAATCCTATCGATATCTCTCATGAGTTTATAAACGTCTGTCAGGTTACCTCTCAGCTTCCAATGCTCCAGTGAAAAAAGTCTCAGCCTCTCCATTCTTTCTTTATGACTCAAACCTTCCATACCTGATAAATCTCTATGGACCCTCTCTACCTTAACAATACTCTTCCAATAACAGGGCAACCTAAATTGAACACAGTACTCCAGAATAGGCCTCACTGATGTCCCATAAAACCTCAATGTAACTTTTGAGCTCCCATTCTCAAAGGACTGAACAATGAAGGCAAGCATGCTAAATGCCTTTTTAACTATCATGTCTATATGTCCAGATTTGGTCTCCTTATTTAAAAAAAGATGTAAGTACCTCAGAAACAGTTTGGCGAAAGTTCCAGGGAAGGATTGTTGCATCAGGAGCTTGTCTTGTGACAAAAGGTTGCGCATATTGGGCCTGTATCTAATAGAGCTAAATGGCCTACTCCTGCTCCTAAATTATATATTCAACCTAACGCAGAAGGGTCAAATGAGTAAAGTAGAAAGCCAGAACTAATTTTGGATTTTTTTCTTGCAATGCTAAACATTTACCAGGGATGGGCAGGACTGGCAGCTTAATGTTCCAGGATACAAATGCTACAGGAAGGATATAAAGGGAGGCAAAAGAGGAGGGGGAGTGGCATTTTTGATAAGGGATAGCATTACAGCTGTGCTGAGGGAGGATATTCCCGGAAATACATCCAGAGAATTTATTTGGGTGGAACTGAGAAATAAGAAAGGGATGATCACCTTATTGGGATTGTATTATAGACCCCCCAATAGTCAGAGGGAAATTGAGAAACAAACTTGTAAGGAAATCTCAGCTATGTGTAAGAATAATAGGGTAGTTATGGAGGGGATTTTAACTTCCCAAACATCGACTGGGACTGCCATCGTGTTAAAGGTTTAGATGGAGAGGAATTTCTTAAGTGTGTACAAGACAATTTTCTGATTCAGTATGTGGATATACCTACTAAAGGAGGTGCAAAACTTGACCTACTCTTGGGAAATAAGGCAGAGCAGGTGACTGAGGTGTTAGTGGGGGAGCACTTTGGGGACAGCGACCATAATTCTATTCATTTTAAAATAGAGATGGAAAAGGATAGACCAGATCTAAAAGTTGAAGTTCTAAATTGGAG
>NC_057723.1:35201362-35393789 GCF_004010195.1 Chiloscyllium plagiosum
GTGAGAGGGAAAAATAAATGGGATTTGTTCTTTTAATATTCACTTTCTTTTATTTTTGACGTTGTGCAAAACAACTGGTTGCCAATGTAGAATTCACTAAATATAAGGTCTTAACCTTCTGCAGCTTGGAAACCTGTTATATTTCAACATTGATCATTAAGATCCACAAAATCATCCAAGTTCACAGCAACTCTGCTTCTACTCCCATGTTATGAAGACAAGTAGTGAGATTTGTGTAACTTTACACAATTCAGGCAGTTAGCTTAAGAACAGCATCGATCAACCAGTCGCCAATCCCCCATAATTGATATGTGGGATCATAGAAATTGGAGGAAAACTAGGTTTTACTTAAAACGTGCTTTGTGCTATCTCAACGTAAAATCAGTTTTTGTTATGCTTGTTGAATTTATTGACATTTCTGTAAACAAGAAAAATCTAATTTAGGCTTTTAACTAAAAGTGTATTGTAATATGAACCACCTTGCTTCACCCAAGTTGTGTATATTTATTGACCCTCAATTTGCCCTTAGTTTCGTGGGAGATGTGGTTGTCAGTATGAATGGCTAACTGTCAAAGGCAAGGGGACATGACTGATACTTTCTATTACAGTATTCCATCTGGTCACTTGTAAAGAAAGATTTCTTGTACTTGAAGAGAAATGAGTTGGTCGACATAAACTGATTAATTCTACATGTTGAAACACAATACTTGATGGTCAATTGATATATACATGATTTATTCCCAGTAAAATTTATTATAAAATGCACCTTAATGAGAAAAATGCCACAGATGAAAGATCTTTAAGTGCAACAGAGTTAATTCATGATAATCACTCCAACATCAATAAATATAAAATACACCATGTCACATAATGGCCCGGATCTTCTGAAATGTAACTATCATTTTTGTTAAAATTCTTATTTTGCTCGGACTTCCTGAGCCTGGATTTAAAAAATCCACAGCACAACATATGAGAGAGAACTATACCAGAGCAATTTAGAATCCAGTCCTCTTTTATGGTAGGTGGTGTCATGTTGTAGGTTTATATATCCAGTTCGAAAGTCAGTGATTGGCTGGGTGGAAGACTGAATGAATGGCTTGGGTGGTTAGGTGGGATTGTAAATGGGTAAGAGGGAGGTCAGGTTAAAGGGTGGTGGGATGGAAGGGTATGATCAGTGTGAATGATTGAGTCTGGTGGAGGGAGGTGGGGGGTTGCAGTTGCTCAGGAAATAAAATCATTTTTTCACCTATTTGACATACCTGGGATAACTTTTCGTGGAAGGATATTGCAACAATCCAAAATCTTTGACTCTTTTCCAGAATTGGTAAGATTCACGGACAGAGGTGGGGGTGGATTCTAGAAAGCAGAGGCTTTGCCTATTGGAGGTTGAAATTTCTTGGATAATTGATTTGGTTTGATTTATTATTGTCGCATGTACCTAGAGACAGTGAAAAGCTTTGCTTTGCTTGCAATACAGGCAGATCATATCATACAAAGTGCATTAGGGAAGTAGAACAGAGTGAAGAGTACAATGTTATGGCTGCAGACAGTGAGATCAATACCAAATTGAACATTTGAGAGGTCCATTCAGAAGTCTAATAACAGCAGAGAACAAGTTGTTCTTGATTCTATTCATATGTGTTTATAAACGTTTATGTCTTCTGCCCAATGGAAGAGGGTGAAAGAGCATATAACTGGAGTAGGAGAGGTCTTTGATTATGATGGTTGCTTTCTTGATGCAGTGGAAAGTATAGATGGAGTCAATGGATGGAAGGTTAGTTTGCATGATGGATTGGGCTATGTTCATGACTCTTAGTAGTTTCTTGCGGCTTTAGGAGGAATAGTTACTAAACTAAGCTGTGATGCTTCCAGATAGAATGCTTTCTCTGGTGCATCTATAAAAATTGGTAAGAACCTTTGTGGACATGCCAAATTTCCTTAGCCTCCTGAAGAAGTAGAGGTGTTGTTATGCTTTTCTTGACTATTGCAACAACATGGGTAGACCGGACAGATCGTTGGTGGTCATCACTCCTAGGGACTTGACACTGTCAACCATCTCCACCTCAACACCATTTATGCAGACAGGAGCGTGTCCTCCACTCCACTTCTTGAAGACAGTGACTAGCTCCTTCATTTTGCTGACATTGATGGAGAGATTGTTGTATTTACACCATGATGGCGGCACTCAATCTCTCTCCCACACTCTGTCTCATCATTGTTTGAGATCTGCCGTACAACGGTGGTGTTGTCAGCAAACTTGTAAATTGAGTCAGGATGGAATTTGGCAGCATAGTCATGAGTATATAAGAGGCATAATAGGGGACTGAGTACGCAGCCTTGCAGGCACTAGTGTTGAGGATTATGGTTGAGGAGGTGTTGTCACTAATTCTTACTAATTGTGGTCTTTGGGTCAGGAAGTTGAGGATCCAGTTACAGAGAGAGAAACCAAGACTTAGGTTGTGGAGTTTATAGATGTTTGTTTGGAATTATGGTGCTGATGGCGGAACTGTAGCCAAAAGTAGGAGCCTGACGTAGGTATCTTTGTTATCTATATGTCCCCGGATATGTGTAGGACCAGGGAGATGGCTTCTGCTGTGGACCTGTTGCACCAGTAGATGCAGTGCAAAGGATCAAGGCAATTTGGGAGGCTGGTGTTAATGGCATTATCCTCTCGAAGCACTTCATAATTATGGAGATCACAGTCACCAGGTGGTAGTCAATGAGATATGCTGCATGATTTTTCTTTGGCATTGGGATGATGGTGATCTTCTTGAAGCAGTTGGGGACTTCAGCTCATATTAAGGAGAGGTTAAAGATATTCCCACTAGGCTCAACACATCCAGACTTTCACAAGTTCTCATCGCGCATCTTCATTATACATTTGGTCTTCGACAGTTTGAAGACCAGAAGATTTGGGCCGTGCCTTGATTAGTCTTTTCTTTTACTGTAGAATGTAAAATTAATAAATTGAAATACAGTAAGACAACATCTGGGGACTCCTTCAGAGCTTCAAGGTCATTTCATATTTCTCTTAAACTCATTTTGTTAAAATATAATGAAGATTCTGAAATTTGAAACAAGTAATTCTGAATGTGTAAACTGTGGGGCGATAATATTCTAGTGATACTATTGCTAGTCTAATCCAAAGACCTGGGTTTGAATTCTAGGCAGATTGTGGAATTTGAATTCAACAAAAATTTGCAATAAGAGTCAAATGATGATCATTGTTGAGGAAAAAGCAGTCTGATTGTCTCGTATCCTTTCGGGAAGGAAACCGCCAAGTCTGGCCTACATGTGACTCCAGACTTACAGTAATGTAGCTGACATTTAACTACCCTGTGGGCAATTAGGGATAAGCAAGTGGCCTTGTCAGCAACATCCACATTCTAAGAAAGAATCTTAAAAAAAAACTGCTTAGAATTCTCATATTAAGACAACTGCCTCATTACCAGAAATGATAATTAGTTTGATAAAACTTAATTTTAGTTATGGGAATAATTAAAGCTCAATTCCCTTGATTAACCTTACCCAGCTCACCTTGCATACATTTCTACCAGATTCAAACATGCTTTCTTATTTTTTAAAATAACCTTGGTTTAGCCTTGTAATTGAATGAAAATGGCAGTATATCCCTGCAGATCTTTCATACAAAGGGGTTGGGATCTAGTATATTGAAGAAACTGAAATCAGGCTCTTGAGGAACATAAAGAAAGCTGAAATAACTTAAACAAGGAACGAGGAGAGCTAAAAGGGGCCATGAAATGTCCTTGACAAGTAGGACTGAGGAAAATTCCAAGGCATTTAATACATCTATTAGGAACAAAAGAATACCTAGGGAAAGGGTAAGTCCACGCAGGATAAAGGAGGGAATTACACATGAAGCCAGAGAGAGTAGGTGAGATCCTTAATGAATATTTCATATCAGTATTCACTAAGGAGAAGGACATGGCTGATGGTAAGATTAGGGAGGGCTATGCTGATATTCTAGGGCATGTCGATATCAAGAAGGAGGAGGTGATGGATATCTTGAAAAACATTAAAGTAGATAAGGCGAAACAGAACCAACTGCAGACGCTGTAAATCAGAAACAAAAACACAAATTCATAAGATATAGAAGCAAAAATAGGTCAAGTCTGTTGGAAAAGCTCAGCAGTTCTGGCAGCATCTTTGAAGAGAAATCAGTTAACATTTCAAGTCTGGTGACCCTTCCTCAGTAGTAGGAAAGGGTCACCTAACCTGAACTGTTAACGCTGATTTCTCTTCGCAGTTGCCGCCAGAACTGCTGAGCTTTTCAAGATAGATAAGATCCCATCTTGATCAATTAAGTCAAGGCGCTGAGGAATGGCAGATGGAGTTTAATTTGGTAAATGCGAGGTATTGCATTTTGGTAATCAAACAACGGCAGGGCTGATAAATTAATAGAGCAGAGAGACCTAGGGGTTCAGGTAATTGTTTGAAGTTTGTGTCACAGGTAGACAGGATTGTTAAGAAGGCATTTAGCATGCTTGCCTTCATTGCTCAGACCTTTGAGCATGGGAGTTGGGATGCATGTTGAGGTGGTATAAGACATTGGTGAGGCTTCTTGTGGAGTGCTATGTTCAGTTCTGGTCACCCTGCCAAAGATAGGATATTATTAAATTGGAGAGGTTCAGGAAAGATTTACCAGGATGCTGCCAGGAATGGGAATGTTATGAAAATAGACTGGGTAAGCTGAGATGTTTGCCCATGGATGTAGGAGGTTGAGGGGTGACCTTACAGAGGTTTAGAAAATTATGAGGGGCATAGATAAGGCGAATAGCGGGGATCTTTTCCTGAGGGTGGGGGATTTCAAAATTAGGGGCATATTTTTAAGGTGACAGGAGACAGTCTTAAAAAGGTCATGAGGGACATCTTTTTTAACACAGAGTGGTTCCTGTGTGGAATGAGCTGCCAGAGGAAGTGCTGGATGCAGGTACAGTGACAACATTTAAAAGATGTCAGGATAAGTATATAAGTAAGAAATGTTCAGAGAGATATGGGCTGAACGGAGGCAAGTGGGACTAGTTTAGTTTGGGAACATGGTTGGTGTGGATGAGTTGTTTCCGTGCTGTATGATGTGATGGCCTGATGTGATTTATCCCAGGAGACTGAGGGAGGCAAGGGAGGAGATTGCTGAGACCTTGACAGAGATCTTTACATCCTCTCTCGCTGCAGGTGAGGTCCCAGTAGGCTAGAGAATAGCTAGTGATGTTCCTTAATTAAAAAACACAATAGGGATAACCCAGGAAATTATAGATGGTGAGCCTTACATCAGTGGTCGGGAATTTATTGGAGAAGAGTCTTTTGGACAAGATTTACTTATATTTGGAAAGGAATGTGGACTTATTAATGATAGACAGCATGACTAAGTGTGAGGGCAGTTTTGTTACAAATTTGATCAAGTTTTTTGAGGTAGTAGGGAAGATGATTGATATTAGGGCAATGAATATTGTTTAATTATTTGACAAGGTCCCTCATGGTAGGCTGGTCCAGAAGATGAAATCATATGGGATCCACAATGAATTGGTAGACTGGATACAAAATTGACTTGGTCAGAGAAGGCAGAGGGTAGTTTTGGAGGGGTGTTTTCCTGACAGGAGATCTGTGACAAGTGTGTTCCAAAAAAGTCAGTGCTGGGACCTTTGCGTTTGTAATATATACAAATGGTTTGGATGAAAATGTGGGTGGTCTGATTGGTAAGTTTGCAGATGACACAAAAATTGGTGGAGTTGTGAAAGTGAGGAATGTTGTCAGCAGAATATATATCAGTTGGATAGTTGGGCAGAGAAATGGCAAACTGAGTTTGATTTGGGCAAGTGTGAGGTGATGCATTTTGACAGGTCAAATGCAAGAAGAAAATATATAGCAGGAGTCTTTTGAGCATCGATATACATAAAGATCTTCAGGTGCAAGTCCATAACTCCCTGGAAATTGCAACACAAGTGGATAAGGTGGGAAAGATGGTGTACCGCTTGCCAGCCTTCATCGGCTGGGGCATTGATTATAAAAGTTGGAAGTCATATTGCAACTTTAAATACTTCAGTTCAGCCACATTTGGAGTAATTTGTGTAGTTCTGATCACCACACAATACGAAGGTCGGGAACACTTTGGAGAGATTTACCAGGATATTGCTTGGATTGGAGTGTATTCGCTATAAGGAGAGGTTGGACAAACATGGATTATTTTTGCTACAGCATCAGAGGCTGAGGAATTATCTGATAGAAGTATATACAATTATGAGAGGCATGGATGGGATGGATAGCTGGAGTCTTTTTCTTCAGGTGGAAATGTCAAATACTAGTGGGCATGGTTTAAGATGAGACAGGGACGGTTTGAGGCAAGTTTACTTACACAAAGGATGGTGGGTGCCTGGAATGTGCTGCAGGGAAGATGGGAGAAACAGATACAATAGCAATATTTAAGAGGCATTCAGATAGACACATGAACAGGCAGGCAATGAAAGGATATGGACCATGTGCAGGCAGTTGGGATTAGTTTAAAATGGCGTCATTGTCAACACAGACATGGTGGGTCAAAGGGCCCATTCCTGTGCTGTATTGTTCTATGTTCTATGAATATATTTCATCAGTTGTGGGAAGGGTTTTAAGCAGCATTCATTGCAGAGGTATAATAATCAGAACCTCCAATCTTGGTTTATTTAATTTGAAACATTTTCTCTTGATTCAATCTGAGTTTTTCTCAAGCAAACTAAAAACTAGAATTTGCATTAAGTGTTTACATTATGAACTTGAAGAAACCCTCTCAAATTTACAGATCTGGACAGAGCCTAAATATGAGCATGGAGTAAAGATAGGTATTTCGCTCCTCTCTACCATATGCCAAGAAATCAAATATAAAATAGTTTGTAGGTTAAAGAATGCTACATTTTCCATTTGAATTTGGAGTCCAGCTGCTTGTCATGTCTCCTAGAAATAGGATTGATTGAAAGTGAAATTTATCTTTCCACGGTGGAATGGAAAATTGGGCAGACCTTAGAATTATTGTCCATTCTGTGCATCCACAGAGATGAATTTCACCTCAAGCTCTGTATTTGAAATTGGAAATTGCCATATGCCTTCAAGTGGAAATAACCAAAGATAGTTGAACTTAAAATAAAAAAATTTGTACAACTCCTCTTTATTCCAAATAAACTATATTATCTTCATTTGATCCCTCCTGTCATAATAATTACTTTGTATTTCTGTCAAAGAGGGCAGCCTGATTTTTACCTCAGTGGCTGCTATTTAAGCTACAAACTTTGTTGATGAGGTATAATTCTGAGAATCAGAGCAGAAAATTAAAGCATTTTTTTCTAAACACACCTAACTGAATGCAATCAATGTTTAACACAATTTCTGATTTAGGCTTGAACATTGCAATGAGCCTATGCTTTTTAAAGGAGTGTATTTTAATATGAAACTAGCTACTTAATTCTTCATTCTAAGTAATCTTGTTCCTTCCATCTTTTCTTGCAAAGTGACAGTGTGGCTTGTGGCTATGCATTTAATTTGTGCCCCATCGCTTTGTGCAATGAGTCATCGTATGATTTTATTTATTTATTTCATTAACAATGTCACAGAGTTTAAAAAAATCTACTGCCAAAAGTACATATAGTGCGTTGTGTATCTTCTGTATATTTACCCAAAGTTTCCTCCTCCTTACTAAGTATAGCCTACAGCCTACAACTTGATTATTTGGGTCAAAGGGTAGTTTGAAATTTCCATCCATTACAGTGATGACTGGAAGGGTAGAAGGCACACTTCAAATGAGGTCAGATAAGCAATGCCAATTTTTCTTCTCCCTTAAGGTCGAAACACTCTCAAGCGATGCTAAAAAATCTCATTAAAATAAAGTAGCAAATATAGAGGGATGAGTGCCCTGGGAGGGAGGGAGGGGCATTCTAATGGTTTCAGGGTTGAGATTTAACTCAAGGAGTTGGCCTAAGAATAAGGGTAGACTTTTTCAGTACTACCAGCAAATGTATTTCCCAAAAAATTGCACCTATATTTCCTTGCATTTCTATATTCAAGAAAGGTTATTTTATCTGACAGTGAAATTGAAATTCTTCCAAAACTGGAAACACTTGTGAAAAATAATTCTGGTAATTTCTACACAGTTTGATTTTAAACTGCTAACATAATTGTACTTATGTTTAATGTGCATCGTGTGCATTACCTGCTGTGGCATTGTCAGTCAGTTGAAAAGAACAAAACTTGAATACACAAACTTGGGTTCTTTCACATATCTGCTCAAATGGATCACCAGAACACCAGCACTCTTGTGCTTGCTGATCGATATTGGCTTGCAGTCCAATAATGCCCCAATTTTAAAATTATCGTCTTTGCTTCAAATCACTCTTTAGCTTCACAGTTCTCTTCAGCTTATTATGGCCTAAGCTTTAGAATTCCCCTCCTAAATGTGTCTACCTGTATATCTAGCTTAAATAAGATTTTGGTCATCAATCTTACAAGCTCCTGCATGCTTCGGTGTCAAAATTTGCTTCACAATTCTCTTGTGTGTTGACTTGGAACATTTTCCGACATTAGACATGTTATGTGAATGTAAGTGAAAATAATTATGCAGGTTTGCATTGTATGGCACTTCAGTTCACTGCTATTCTTGATTTTAATGTTGTGTGCATGAATGTGTGGTCCTTAAATAGGTAATGGATTGGTCTATGAGTATCTTAGTGACCCCTAGCTAATATTTTCATAGCTAAAATTTTAATCCAGGTGTTTTTCAGCAGGTAAAGAAATATGTTTTACTTATGAGACTCCATATTTCTGGGTACCTACAGTTATGACCACAAATCTTGAACTCCAGAAGTCTTTGTAGACTTTTTAAGATTTTAATTCCAAAATGTGTTTCTGTTAATGAGAAAGAAAATTGCTCTAGGAAACAAAAGTGAAATGTCAATTCTTTGACAATAACTGGCAAAGTCCTATGTGAAGCCCATGGAATGTCTTACCTGTAGAGAGTCAGGAAAATATCAAACAGGAAGAGAAAATGAGGGGGCTGAATACTCCCCACCAGTAGAAAGCAACCTCTCAGTGGCACGTCTCTTTGACCATTCAGGAACGTACAAAAATGGAATTAAAAGCTGATTGTAATACTAGTCGGTGTGTGTTACTGGATGGTGATTCTAGGGAATGGACTAAAGTACTTTGAGGGTCACAGTTCTATGAAAAACCATTTTAAACACCTCTGGACTGCAGATAAACAAAGGGAAGGACGTTTAACTCTGATTACTGCCAGCCAGTTTAAAGGGAATCAGGACAAAGGAAGTTAAATCAAATCACAAGATGAAGAATCTTGAAATTGCTTAACTGATTAAATGAATGCAACTGTTACCATTCAATAATGCGTGCAATATTTTTATATCTGCTTTCCCCAAACAATTCAGAGGTTGATCTTGTTTTTTATGTTTATTTTTTGGATTCAATTCCGACTTTTACTCCGTATTTATTTCTTTATCTGTTTAGTGACTAATAAGCTCACTCTTTTTGTTAATTCAAGAAAGCCAGGTTAAATTGGCTCCTTTAAAATCATAAGTTGATTTGAGTATGGGAGACAGGTATCCACTAGGGAGTGAATCCTTCTGAAATTAATCTTATTGTGACAAAGGTGGATAAATAACCAATGGAAATCAGAATTAGTTCATCACTCTGTACCTAGGAGCTTCATGATTTAGGGAATCCTGGAACTGTATCAGATTGGGGAATCTTGCCTGGGGTCTGATTGTAACACCAGAAATCTATTAGTTTAATTGAAATCAATTCTGGTGTTTCCATGCAATAAATCTGTTGCAGTTATAAGTGTTAAATGTGTTTCACCAAATAAAGGAACTAAATAATCTAAATAATGTTGAAAGCAGTTTAATTTGATGAAAAGGTGCACAAAGCTTGAATGAAATGAAATGAAAAACAATAACTGAGAGTAGAATTTGAAAGAGGCAATTTGCATGAGATTATGAGGGATTACTATTATTTATATAGAAATCAGGCAGCATCTGCATAAATAAACATGGTAATGCAAATGTTGCTGTCTGAGGCATCATGCTTATCTCAGAAACATCAAGGAAATGGAATTTTGCTATTGTTCCTTTAGATTTTAATTATAAAGTCATAGAGATGTACAGCATGGAAACAGAACCTTTGGTCCAACTCGTCCATGCCGACCGGATATCCGAACCTAATCTAGTCCCATTTGCCAGCACTAAACCCTTCCTATTCATATACCCGTCCAGATGCCTTTTAAATGTTTAAATTTACCAGCCTCCACCATTTCCTTTTGCAGCTCATTCCAGGCAGGCACTACCCTCTGCATGAAAAAGTTACCTCTTAGATCCCTTTTAAATTTTTCCCATCTCAACTTAAACCTATGCCCTCTAGTTCTGGACTCCCCGACCCCAGGGAAAAGACTTTGTCTATTTATCCAACCATGCCCATCATGATTTTGTAAACCTCTATAAGGTCACCCTCAGTCTCTGACGCTCCAGGGAAAACGTCCTCAGCCTATTCAACCTCTCCCTTTCGCTCAAATCCTCCAACTCTAGCAACATCCTTGTAAATTTTTTCGGAACCCTTTCAGGTTTCAGAATATCCTTCCGATAGGAGGGAGACCAGAATCGCACACAGTATTCCAAAAGTGGCCAAACCATTGTCAGGTGTAGCTGCAACATGACCTCCCAACTCCTATACTCAATGCTCTGACCAATAAAGGAAAGCATACCAAGTGCCTTCTTTACTCTCCTATGTACCTGTGACTCCACTTTCAAGGAGCAATGAACCTGCACTCCAAGGTTTCTTTGTTCAGCAATATTCCCGAGGACCTTACCATTAAATGTATAAGTCCTGCTAAGATTTGCATTTCCAAAGTGCAGCGCCTCACATTTAGAGTCATAGAGTCATAGAGATGTACAGCATGGAAACAGACCCTTCGGTCCAACCCGTCCATGCCGACCAGATATCCTAATCCATTCTAGTCCCACCTGCCAGCACCCGGCCCTATCCCTCCAAACCCTTCCTATTTATATACCCATCCAAATGCCACTTAAATGTTGCAATTGTACCAGCCTCGACCACATCCTCTGGCAGCTCATTCCATACATGTACCACCCTCTGCGTGAAAAAGCTGCCCCTTAGGTCTCTTTTATATCTTTCCCCTCTCATCCTAAACCTATGCCCTCTAGTTCTGGACTCCCCGACTCCAGGGAAAAGACTTTGTCTATTTATCCTATCCATGCCCCTCATAATTTTATAAACCTCTATAAGGTCACCCCTCAGCCTCCGACGCTCCAGGGGAAACAGCGCCAGCCTATTCAGCCTCGCTCTATAGCTCAAATTCTCCAACCCTGGCAACATCCTTGCAAATCTTTTCTGAACCCTTTCAAGTTTCACATCTTTCCAATAGGAAGGAGACCAGAATTGCATGCAATATTCCAACAGTGGCCTAACCAATGTTCTGTACAGCCGCAACATGAACTCCCAACTCCTATACTCAATATTCTGACCAATAAAGTAAAGCATACCAAATGCCTTCCTCACTGCCCTATCTACCTGCGACTCCACTTTCAAGAAGCTATGAACCTGCACTCCAAAGTCTCTTTGTTCAGCCATTAAGTGTATAAGTCCTGCTAAGATTTGCTTTCCCAAAATGCAGCACCTCGCATTTATCTGAATTAAACTCCATCTGCCACTTCTCAACCCATTGGCCCATCTGGTCCAGATCCTGTTGTAATGTGTGGTAACCCTCTTCTCTGTCCACTACACCCTGTTATGCTCGCATTCAAATCATTTATGTAAATGACAAAAAGTAGAGGACCCAGCACCAATCCTTGTGGCACTCCACTGGTCACAGGCCTCCAGTCTGAAAAACAACCCTCCACCACCACCCTCTGTTTTAACTAAGTGTTGAGTGAGTTGCCAGCAATTAAATTAAATTAAATTAAGGTCCATGGGTTATCAGTTCATCGCTACAAAAGGGCCTCAATTCACATCTTCTCAATCTTCTGCCTACCCGCAAGTTGGCTAGTTTCCTGACTGGGAATCCTTGGTACCATACCTGCTGGGTTGGGGTGATCCTCTATTTGTACCAATCTGAGGGCAATTGAAGGCACAGATGAAAGCCACTCTTGCTCTTGCTTCTGACCTCCAGCTTCCTGCAATCACCCCTCAACTTTGCAATAAGGAAAGAAATCTTCATTGCTGGATCACCTGAGGAGCAGGCCTTGATTGACAGACATTGACCTTCTGGCTGGCAATTTCTGGCAACTCTGGTCACCTGTGGTGACCACCTGTAATTGGACAAAATACTCACACTTGCCTGTCAGTTCTCAATGAGTGGATTGGCGGGTGATTGTGCCATTGATTGTGTTGGCATGTTAGTTACCGCATAACTCGCTCACCCCATATAAATATGGGAAAATCTCTCTCTCTCTCTCTCTCCCCCTCTCTCTCTCACTCTCACTCTCTCACACTCACTCACTCACTCACTCACTCACATCTCTCTCTGTGTTTTTCTCTCAAATGCTGGCTTCATCTGATTTGGCATTGAATTCAATATTCAATTTTTATTTCCCTGTTCATTGCTATCTGATTAAAGAGTTACACAATTGCTTGTCCTGTTCATTTGTCAAGAATGTTTTTGGGGAATCATTAAATGTAATTGCTTTTCTAATTATATAATTCAAGCCTAGTTCTGATAACTTTGGTTATGCTTGCTGTCAAATACAGGTTAATGTGAGCAATTGGCATATTATAACCCTGTATGTGAAATGAGGCTTTATTTCAAACATGCCTTTTTGTACTTAAAAGTGCCTGTGTTAAAGCTACCATTTGAATTCAATTGATTCAACTGTCAGTGTGACAACTGATCTACACATTCATAGTTATTTCACTTTAATGAGCTGTTCTCCTTTCTGCTTCATGATTGGGATAGATAAAACATTTTTCATATGGTTGACTTCTGTCTGATGAAGATCTAGATATCAAAATTATTGGATCAGTTTTAAATTGTTTTTTATCATCAAAAATCGATTTGACAATTTACAGAAGGAAATTCATGAATTCTTGCCAATTTTTAAAATTTAGTTCTCCATACAGCTTTGAGCTATGTATACAAATACATCCAGCATTTTCTGTAGCATTTTCTAACAATTAAATGATACAACACATCAATTATTTTACCCCTCTATTTTCCTGCTTGCTTGATGATGACAAGTAATTAATCTTCCTTTTGTTCTAGTGAAAATCTCTTAATTTTTCTTTAGAACTTTGCAATGTTTGACCTGCCCTTCTGCATTGTCTGTGACTCTCGGTGTTCCTCAGCCACAGCCCAATCTCAAGAAATCTCTGGCAATAGCTTATTTTATTTCATAAGGTCCTGTTTTTAGCACTGAGAATAGTGCTGAGGCTGACAGTGTCTTGTTATTATTGAGTAAACTGAGTAAATCAACATTTGGAGTATCATATAAGCAGTTAAGTGAGGAAATCCAGATATTGCAGTTTAAGTTACTCTGTTCCTACACCTGTACAGTCTACTGTATAACAGTAGCTCACCAGTTGCTTCAACTTTCAAGTGCATGTAAGAGTGTGAAGCTGTTGTGTATATATAAGCTACTTATCCAATAAACATGGCAGCAAAAGTTAGTTAATGTATTTAGGGTAGTATATTTAGGTGTAATTTTTTTTAAATTAACAGTCATAATTATAACCAAAATAAATCTCTGGGTCTGAGAATTTAATTAGTGTGGCAGTATGATTTTTTTCCAATGTTTTTATGACTCCTATTTTCTCCCTATTTTTTTCCCAATGTTTATTTTGTTCTTTATAAATTCCTCTGCATTTCGGTGAGGATTCTACAATCTTTCCTGTCCTCTCACATCAGAACTTCTGCACAGGACAGTAAGCTGGGTCTGACATCTAATGACAGCAAGTAAGCAAGTGTCTATTAGAGTAGAGAAATACAACCACTGTACATTGCTGACTGCAAATTCTAGGAAATAACATGATTCAAAGTTTAATGGTTTCAATTTTCTATGTCCCATCATCACCCTTTTTGAAGAAAAGTAGTAGCAGTCATAGTCCCAAAGGACTGCTTTGTCACAAAAGGAGATAACTGGTGGTGACTTTTACCTGAGGGTCATCAAACCTCAGTCAGGGGCAAGGTCAAAAAGGCAGGACTGTTGTGGGTGATCTCAGCTGGTGTGAGAATTGAGCCTGCTCTTTTAGTGCTCTACATCAGAGACCAGCTGACCAGTCAACTGAGCTAATTCCCTTAATTAAAGCGCATCCAGTTTAAATAAAAGGGAAGAGTTCAATTGCATTTTGCGTATTTTAAACAGCGTGACATGGTTACAACATAGATAACTAATACAATAAATTTTGAAATGAGTTTTTGTGACGTTAATTCATTCCACATTCTCCACAGCAGATGAGCCTGTCCCAGGTTCTACAGAATAATGTCAGTCACTGAATGTGATGTTATGAAGTGCTGTTGAGCTGTTATTAAATGGCAGTTCATTTCTCCCAGATAATCAAAGTTTCAAGTGACAAATAATGACTTTGGTTATTATTGAACTGGATTAAAGTGACTATCCAAGGAACAAGGAAATCAATAAAGTCTTATTAGCAGTTAGTAAGGTTGATATCAGTTATTAGAGAAAAGAATGAGAAGTTCTCCTTTCTTGCCCTTCGTCATTTTCTTTGCACTTTGCTGGCTAATCTTAACTCTTTTCTGGCTTGAATGAGAAGGATGACAAGCAGATATTGGAAAAGTGGTGAGATGTCAGACAATATCACAGGATGGTAATTCTCTTCCACCAGTACCTTGCTGTTCATGTGATTCAGCACAATTATCTGGACCCTGAACAATCCTGAAACTAAGGGTTGAATTTTCCCAGCCTCTATACGATGTGGACATTTGTGAGTTTCTTTGCAATATGTGGTGAGATCATAAAAATTAGGCTCTCAAAATTGCAGAAAGGAATCTGATTTTCCACCCAAGGTTTGAATGGTGAGATGAGAATCTCATTAGTATGTGGTGAGAGGCCTATTTGCATGCATTAATTTCTCATTAGTACCTAATCTCACTTTGCTTCTGTGCAGTTTGTTATTCTCCCATGCTGCAGGAAGAAACTAGACAACAAATCCCAGCATGGAAGTCAGAGCAGGGACCTGGCAGCTTTAGTTGCACTTGTTCTTCTGAACCTCTGTATTGGCTGGCAGTCCCCAACATCTCAGCGAGTGCCTGTATAGCCCCTATCCATGGATTTTGTCATTAGGCATGCACCAGTTTCACTGCATCATTATGGTGAGTCTTCAACTTATGTTGAGTACAGTTCTCCAGTTCAGTACTGCAATTTGGTGTGCACTGGCACCTTACATTGAAATGTTCCTGTACATGCACCCATCTCGGGAATCAGAGCAGGGAGCATCACAGGGCTCATTGCTTGTTTTCTCAGCACTCACTTACCTTGCACCCGCTTAAGTACTCCCAGCATCTTCGCTTTGTCTTTGTGTGCTTTTCCATCTTGTTGAGAAATTTCTGACTCTCAGTTGTTCTATCCTGCCTTGCCATTTAGCACACACACAAAACTTATCGTGATTATCAACAGCGATCACTCAAGATAGTTGGCATAAAGAACAAAGAACAAAGAAAATTTACAGCCCAGAAACAGGCCCTTCAGCTTTCCAAGTCTGAGCCAATCCAAATCCACTGTCTAAACCTATCACCTAACTCCTAAGCATCTGTACTCCTCTGTTCCCCACCTACACATGCATCTGTCCAGATGCATCTTAAATGAATCTACCGTGCCTGCCTCTGCTGGCAACGCATTCAAGTCACCTACCACCCTCTGTGTAAAGTACTTGCCGCGTTTATCCCCCTTAAACTTTTCACCTCTCACCTTGAACATGTGACCTCTCGTTATCGAATCCCTCACCCTGGGAAAAGCTTATCCCTATCTACCCTGTCTATACCCTCCATGATCTTGTAGACCTCAATCAGAGCCCCCCTCAATCTCCTTTTTGCTAATGAAAGCAATCCTAACCAACTCAACTTGTCTTCATAGCTAGCACCTTCCATACCAGGCAACACCCTCATAACTGAAAATGTGTTGCTGGAAAAGGGCAGCAGGTCAGGCAACACCCTCATAAACCTTCTCTGTACCCTCTCCAAAGCGTCCACATCCTTTTGATAATGTGGCGACCAGAACTGTACACAGTATTCTAAATGCGGCCGAACCAATTTCTTGTAAAATTTTAACATGACCTGCCAGCTCTTATACTCAATATCCAATGAAGGCAAGCAAGCCATATGCCTTTTTGACCACTCAATCCACCTGTGCAGCCACCTTCAGGGTACAATGGACCTGAACTCCCAGATCTCTCTGCTCATTAATGTTTCCCAAGGCTCTCCCATGTACTGTATAGTTCACTCTAGCATTAGACTTTCTGAAAGGCATCACCTCACATTTGCCTGGATTGAGCTCCATCTGCCACTTCTCCGCCCAACTCTCCAGTCTATCTATATTCTCCTGTATTCGTTGACAGTTCCCTATGCTTTCTGATACTCCACCAATCTTCGTGTCATCTGCAAACTTGCTGATTATGCCAATAGTGCCCTCTTCCAGATCATTTATGTATATTACAAACAACAGTGGCTCTAGCACTGATCCCTATGGAACACCTGGTCACCTTTCTCCATTTCGAGAAACTCCCTTCAACTACTACTCTCTGTCTCCTGTTGCTCAACCAGCTTTTTATCCATCTAGCTAGAACACCCTGCACACCATGTGACTTCACTTTCTCCATTAGTTTACCATGAGGAACCTTATCAAACACCTTAATAAAATCTATGTATATGACATCTACAGCCCTTCCTTCATCTATCAACTTGGTCACTTCCTCAAAGAACTCTATTAAGTTGTTAAGGTATGATCTGCCCGCACAAAACCATGTTGACTATCACTGATAAGCCCATTCTTTTCCAAATATAAATAGATTTTATCCCTCAGTACCTTCTCCAGCAACTTGCCCCACCACTGACATCAGGCTCACTGGTCTATAGTTACCTGAATTATCCCTAATACCCTTCTTGTACCGGGGACAACATGAGCAACCCTCCAGTCCTCTGGCACCTTACCTGTGTTCAAGGACGCTACAAAGATATGTCAGGGCCCCAGCTATTTCATCTCTTGCCTCCCTCAGCAACCTGGGATAGATCCCATCCGGTCCTGGGGATTTGTCCACCTTAATAACCTGTAGCCTACCCAGCACCTCTTCCCTCCTTATGTCAATGTGATCCAGAGAAAACAAACGTCTATCTCTAATCTCAACATTCATCGTGACCCTCTCCTCAGTGAACACTGATGCAAAGTAACCATTGAGAATCTCACCCATTTTCTCAGGTTCGACACACAACTGTCCTTCCTTATCCTTTAGTCGACCAACCCTTTCTCTCGTTACCCGCTTGCTTCTTAAAAATGAATAAAAGGCCGTGGGATTCTCCTTAGTTCTGCTCACTAAAGTTATTTCATGACCCCTTTTAGCACACTTGAGTCCTCATTTAAGAATGGTCCTATTCCCCGAAGGCCCCTTCTGTTCTTAGCTGCCTGGACTTTATGTACGTTTCCCTTTTCCTCTTGGCTAGTTGCACAATTTCTCCTGTCATCCACGGTTCATGAATCTTGCCTTTCCTATCCCTTGTTTTCAATGGGACATGCCTATCCTGCACTATCTTTAACCTATCTTTGAAAGCCTCCCACATATCAAATGGTGGACTTCCCTTCAAATAGCTGCTCCCAATCCACATTTCCCAGCTCCTGCCAAATTTTGATATAATTGGCCTTGGCCCAGTTTAGTACTCTTCCCTTAGGACCACTCTCATCTTTGTCTACAAGTATTCTAAGACTTACACAATTGTGGTCACTCTTCCCAAAGAAATCCCACTGCAACGTCTACCACCTGGCCTGGCTCATTCCCCAACACCAGGTCCAATATGGCCCCTTCCCTCATCAGTTTATTAACATACTGCTTTAGAAAACTTTCCTGGATGCTCCTTCTTCTCCATCTAGACTTCTGACACTAAGTGTATCCCAGTCAATGTTGGGAAAATTAAAATCTCCCCATTACCACCACCCTGTTGCCTCTACATCTTTCCATAATCTGTTTACCTATTTGTTCTTCTACCTCACGCACACTGTTGGGAGGCCTGTAGTATAGCCCCAACAATGCAACTGCACCTTTCTTATTTCTCAGTTCTGCCCATAATGCTTCACTGCTCAAGCCCTTCATAGTGTCCTCCTTTAGTACAGCCATGATATCATCCCTGACCATCAATGCAACTTCTCTCCCCCCCACACTCCCCACACTCCCTTTTTACTTCCCTCCCTGTCCTGTCTGAAGCATCTATATCCTGGAACATTTAGTTGCCAATCATGTCCTTCCTTCAAACAAGTCTCTGTGATTGCAATAACGTTATACTCCCAGGCACCAATCCA
The DNA here is from genome assembly GCF_004010195.1 of Chiloscyllium plagiosum. Taxonomy (NCBI): domain Eukaryota; kingdom Metazoa; phylum Chordata; class Chondrichthyes; order Orectolobiformes; family Hemiscylliidae; genus Chiloscyllium; species Chiloscyllium plagiosum. Next base: position 35,219,884 of record NC_057723.1, read on the forward strand.
AGCCTGAAGTTCATCTGCATTATCCACTATACTCCTTGCATTATGTATATGCACTTTAGACGCCAGTTCTTTTGCGTTCATCTACTCTCTGTCTACTCTTCCCCTTGGTAATCCTAACTTCATGATCCTTACAGTCTCGAGTTTCCACCTCACTGTCTACTCATCTTCTCTTCTGGTTCCCAGCCCCTGGTCAGATTAGTTTAAAACCTCCCCAACAGCAGTAGCAAAACCTCCCACAAGGGCATTAGTTCCAGTCTGATACGATACATGTTGCTATATGACACTGTGCTACATCAGTGTCACACTATAGCATGTGCCAACAGCTTGTGCAGTAAACATACTGGGCTGAATCTTGAGGGAGTTCCATCACGAGGCCTGATGAGTTTTCTCATCATATCTTATGAAACTTGCCTCTTTAAATGCTTAGCCTGCTCCAGTGGCATCCCTGATATCTGATTCTAGCCCCATCTTAGCATGCCCTATTTCCCTGAACAACTCGTCACTCAGCAGATATCCCAGAATTCATTACATCTCTGGTGCCTGTGCCATCTTTAAAAGGCCATGATGCGCCTGGACTATCACTGAAAGTTTGGAGCTGCCCTACACAGTTATTGACATCTGTGCCAGACATGGTAACAGGGTTAAATAGTTCCCCCGCCTAGACCTGGAAGTCCTGCTGGATGGGGTGGTGCAGAGGCAGGAGGTTTTCTTTGCCTGAGGTCATTAATGGAGGATGGAGCACCAGACCGTGCCAGCCTAACCTGAGGTTGCCACCCACTGTGAGGAAGAAAGTCAATGAGCCTCTCCACTCCGTCTGTGTAAGTGCTATCATTGTCTCACCAGCACCGAGAACTCTGTGCTGCCTACTCACTTGTTTGGGACACCTCCCTACCTCCACCAACAGTAACAGCTTTACCAACCACTGTTCCTCTCCAGATATATGTGCTAATAAATAAATCAAAAGTGTGCAAGGCTTAGCTCTTGCATGCTGCTCTCTGCAGAACTGAAGCCAGCAAAGAGGGGATGTGATGAACACTGAAGAGCTAGGAGAGTGTCAGCAGTCTTCTGAGGAGGAAGATGGGAATGTTGATAGGAGGAACTTAACCATCAGCCTGATATAGTGATGCAGCATTGGGTGTGACAAGCCAGGCAGGACTTATTTAACACTTAGTTTCAAAAGATGTAAATTAGATAACGTAATCAATCAACGATTTGTTGTAGTTCAAAACGGAATTAGAGCCTCTCTGTTTCCAGAAACAAATGCAGATTTTAATTTTTTTCTTCGCTTTTTTACTAAGAGTCAGTAAATGCTGATGATTTCACCTTATTTGAAAGCTTTCCAACATGTGACGCTTCCACATTGAACAAGATGTTATGGGTCATTAGGGAAACAGTAGCTAAAGACAGATAGCTTGTGTAGCTTGATTCTTGTAGCTACAGTTTAACGGTAGCTGATCTGACAGGTCAAAATAGCAATACATTTACAAATGCAGGATTCTATTTGCTATGAAGAGTCACCCATGCAATAAGTGTCCTCTCAGAAACCTTTTGGGTTGCTTCCTTCTTGCTGTGTGCACTGTGAAAAGCGAGTCAAGGCTGCCAGTGATCAACTCTATGGGCCGGGTGCTGGCAGGTGGGACTAGATTGGGTTGGGATATCTGGTCGGCATGGACGGGTTGGACCGAAGGATCTGTTTCCACGCGGTACATCTCTATGACTCTAACTCTGTGCACTCCTGGCCTCTAACTGTAGCGGCGTCATCAAAAGTCTTGTGTCGTCCTGGCAGTGCCAGGTACCTCTGCCACAGGCAAGTGCAAAATGGCATGAGAGTGGGCGCCAGAGAGCTGTGATACATAAATAATAAGGAAAGCAGCATGCAAGAGAGAATTTGCTAGATTAAATGGAGAGAAACTCTCCATACAACTGCCCAAAATGCACAGTAAGCCACTTTTTGGTCAAATTCAGCCTGTATTTACATTAAGGATTTTGTGACTGAGTTGTACATCATCTTCTGGCAGGAAGAATGGACAGGCCCAATGCTGTTGGTGATGGTGAAGCTGCCATGGGCCTTGAACACTTTACCTCAGGTTCCATCTGGATGTCACTAGGGACATGAGTAGCATCACTTAGTTGGCATTGCCTCAAACAGGTGACTGACAGTTTGTCAGAGTAAACAATTTAAAGTTTCCCTATGGACATACGGAAATAACAGGAGAGAATTCTAAGCCTTTCTTCAAATGGAAAGATCCCTCAGATACAAAGGTTGCTCAACCTACTCCTATCAATAGCAATACCAACTATGTGAACCACAAGGGATTGCAGTCAATCAGATTGTACAATGAACAATTCAACACACGATCACCAATCTTCCACCAGCTAAAGTTAAAAACTACCTTCATGTTTTCAGGTCACCTGCTTGATTTCCCAGGACAACTAAGATAAAGAAAAACCTTTTGAAGTGAATAGAGAATGCTTCATTCATTGGAGAAAAAAAGTAAAGATTCTAGAATAGACTTTTCACTTTAAACTCAATCGATGATTTGAGCTCAAAGTTGCACTAGATCTGAGAAGGTGCTGTTGCTTAAGTATCCGTTCAAACTTACTTCCGTATCCCAGAAATGTAAAATTGCCATGACCTGGCCCAAACGTACCAGGTTTAAAAGCGTAATTTTTAATACACTTAAAATATTTGCTTCCTTCATTATTAAGTATGTGCATTGTGCAGTTTTGTTGAGACAGCTGAAACCGAGTTATCATTAAAAAGATATTTTTAATTAGTGTCTAATCCACCAACTGTGATTTAGGTGCAAGCACACTAATTGGCATCTTAACAACTAAGCTTAATTTAAACGGGCTTCTCGCAGAGGGCTACAAATTGGTCACAACTCACCGTGGTGACTTCATTTGAGCTGAGCGTACAGCCAGTTTTGCAGGTTTGGCTGCCTTGCTTCATTTCTCACATATTTAAACGAAGATACCCATGTATCTGAGTGAAAACTGCAACAAACACAGAAAATACCAAAGAAACTCAGCAGGTCTGGTAGCATCCGTGGAGAGAGAAAAGAGTTAACATTTCGAGTCCAATATGATTTCTTCAGAACCCCACTTCTCCAGAAGGAATAGGATTGCTTCTTCAACCTTGCAAGGAGTCCTTTGACCATCCCAATGTGACTTTGTTATTCTCAGTTCATTTCAAACTGCTCCTCACAACATTAACTTGGCAATAAAGACCATTCCCTTATGCCATCATCAGGCTCCTACCCAAATTACTGGGCCTTTTGCATTCTTTTGGCATCGTGCTTACTGGCATCAAGTAGGAGATATCAGTAATTCTATCAAATGCTAATGAAGCCTGTGAGTTAATGCACCCAGACCTCATGCTCATCAGTCCATGGGGGATATCTGACTGTACACATCTTGCCTTGTTTTTACTTTCATTCATAAGTTGAAATCTTTGCTGGTAAGGACACAATTTCTTACCTGTCCTCAATTATCTTTGAGACTCTGGTGAGCTGCCTTCCTGACCAGATATAATCAGTATAGTATCGGGCTTCCAAACTGTTGTTAGTAGTTCCAGGATTTTGACCCAATGGTTCATAGGATTTTTTTTATTGTACGTTGACTGTGGACATTGATACTAGGCCAGCATTTATTGCCTGTCCCTGATTATTCTTGGGATGGCGATGGTGAGCTGCCTTCTTAAACTTCTGTAGACAATGGCATTTAGTACACCTGCAATATTCTTGCAGAATTTCAGAATTCTGACACACTGACAGGGAAGGAATGGCGATATTGTTCTAAGGCAGGATGGTTTGTGGTGTGATGGGGAACTTGCAGGCACTGATGTCCCTTTTCATCTTTACTGTGTAATTCTAACTGGTAGAGGTCATGGGTTTGAAAGGTGCTGTCAGAGGTTATTGATGAGTTGCTGCATTGCCGAATACACTACTGCCCCTCTGCATTGTTAGTGGAGTATGTGAGTGTTGAGGATGATGGATAGGGAGTAAATGAAATGGGCAACTTTCTTTTGGATGGTGTTAAGCTTAATTCTTGAGGGACAGCAGTATACTTCTGAATCAAGATAGAGTGTGACTTGCAGGGGAACTTGGAAATCCAAATATTCTCATGTGTCCTTGCCTTTCAAGGTGGTAGCTGTCAGAATGGGTTGGTGACTAATTCAAATGCATCTTGTAGATGCTGCACACTGCAGTGACAGTGGTTGGGAGGAGTAGCTGGGGAGTATGTGAGGACGTGATGCAACTATTTGAGTTTAGAGAAGAGAAGCCAGCCCAGGGAAAGAGAGAATGCAGACAGTAATACCTGTCAAGGGTCACAAATGAACCATGTTTAGTCATCTTCATCGAATGCCGTTCTTCTATGCTTTTTTTTTGAATGAGATCTTTTTACCATTGAAAAGGTGCCCTATTCAATTTTGGGAAAAGCACTGAAAAGAAAAGAAGGGAAATGGACTATTGTATTCTGCTCTATCTGAACAAGTCAAGATCTTTCTGATTGTTTAACAGTTTCTGCTGAGGAAAATAAATGCTAAGATTAAGACGGGATTTTCTTTCAACATCACCAATAAAGTAATTAAATTTTACCCTTTTTGAATCTTCTGTTATTACCTTTCTCGCAATAAAAATTCTCATCACACATCCATTGTAATCATAGTCTATTGTGAGACTACAGCTTGCATTGGATTACTTGGAACAAACAGAGTCATTTGAAGCTTTCACTTGTGAAGCTATGGGTTCATGTATATTTTCTGCTTTCTAAGTCATTGCCTTTTTTTTGTGCTTTTTCATTTACACATTCCTCTCAGGGCAGAAAGGCAGAATCTATGTCTCCAGAGTTGCATTAGATGTATGCTTATGATTGTCTGATTGAGAGCTAAGCTATCTTTTCCATTCAAATTGTTTCCTTCTTTGCAAGTGTTGTGAAGGTCCAGTATGATTCATTTGTGAATCTGTTAAATATTTCAATGAACTTCTGGAGCTCCCAGATCCGTTCAATTCAAAGAATGTCCATTTTAATTGTTTAGTTAATTTACATTTCTGACTCGTTTTGTCAGGGGAAAGCAATGGAACAAGTGATTGAAGGTTCAAAGGTTAATTATGCTACTAAGTATTGTGAATTGGTATTAAAACAGAGTGCTTGAGAAACTTAATCTGGCAACATCTGTGGAGAGAGAAACAGAATTAACATTTTGAGAGAAATATGATTCTTTTTATTACACTTTTTCAGCAATTGCAATATATTATGTTTGGCTCAGTTGTGAATTGGAATGTCATGTAGGCTAATTGCCAGTGCTTATTAATTGGTGTTTGGTGGTTCCTCTGACCGATTGTTGAACGTTAAAAAATTGTCATATGCCTTTGTCATAGGGTCATAGAGTCCTACAGCACATTTTGGTCCATGCCGTCCAAAATGTCCATCCATGCCTATTCCATGTTCCTTCACTCGGCCCATAATCTTCTAAGCCTTTTCTATCCAAGTATTTGTCCAAGAAACTTTTGAATGTTGTCAATGTAACCGTCTCAATCAATTCTGCTGGCAGCTCATTCCATTTGCGTACCACCCTCTGTGTAAAATAAAGATGCCCCTCGGGTTCCCTTTTATTCTTTCCTCTCTGACCTTAAACCGATGCCCTCTATTTGATTTCCCAACCCTGGGAAAAAAGATTGAGTGCATTCATCCTCTCCATGCCTTTCATGATCTTCTATAAGATACACTTCTATAAGATCCCCCCTCAGTCCCCCACACTCTAAAGAAAAATGTCCTAGCTTGTCCAATCTCTCCCTATAACTCAGACTGTTGAGTCATGGCAACATACTTGTAATTTTTTTCTGCATTTTTTCCAGTTAAATAACTTCCTTCCTATAGCAAGATGACCAAAACTGAACACAGTACTCCAAGTGCAGCCTCACCAATGACCTGCATAACTGTAACACAACTCCCCAACTTCTTTACTTACTGCCCTGACTGATGAAGGCAAGTGAGCCAAAAGCTTTCTTCACTCCCCTGTCTATGTGTGACTCCACTTTCAGAGAACCATGCACCTGAACTTCAAGGTTCCTCTGTTCCATTGCCCTCCTTAAGGCCCGACCATTCATCATGAAATTCCTACTTGATTGACTTTCCAAAATGCAAAACCTCACACTTATCTATATTAAACTCCATTTGCCATTTGTTGGCCCACTTCCTCAGCTGATCAAGGCCCTGCTGCAGGAAACCTGATGAAGGGCTTATGCCTGAAATGTTGAATGTACTCCTCCTCCTCAGGTGCTGTCTGACCAGCTGTGCTTTTCCATACTGACTCTCCAGCATCTGCAGTCCTCACTTTCTCTTAAACTTACTAATCATGCCTTGTGCCTTCTCAACCAAATCATTGATATAGATAACAAACAGAAATGGACCCAGCCCCTGAGGCATTCCATTAATCACAGGCCTTCAGTCCGACAAACATCATTCCACTATTACCCTCTGCTGCCAACCATCAAGCCAATTGTGTATCCAATTTGCCAATTCCCCTTGGATTCCATGCAATCTAAACTTCCAGAGCAGCCCATCATGTGGAATTTTATCAAAGGCCTCACTGAATCCATATAGAAGGCTATTCCTTATTCCCAATTCCGCATCGGCTTCCAAGAGGATTGGTTCCACCAGAGAACACACCAGATGGCCTCCTCCTTTAAAGACTACAATTTCCCCTCCCATGTGGTTGATGATCCCCACCTCTCCAACCGCAACAAGGACAGAATGCCCCTGGTCCCTACCTTCCACCCTACCAACCTCCGTATACATCGCATCATCCTCTGCCATTTCCACCACCTACAAATGGACCCCACCAACAGAGATATGTTTCCCTCCCCACCCACTATCCGCTTTCCATAAAGACTGTTCCCTCTGTGCTTCTCTTGTCAGGTCCACACACCCACCCTCCCATCTTGGCACTTTCCCCTGCAACTGTAGGAATTGCAAAACCTGCGCCAAGACCTCCCCGCTTACCTCCGCCCAAGGCCCCAAAGGAGCCTTCCACATCATCAGAGTTTTACCTGCATTTCCACACATGTCATTTATTATATCCATTGCTCTCAATGCGGTCTCCTCCACACTGGGGAGACAGGACGCTTACTTGCAGAGCGCTTCAGCAAACATTTCCGGGACACCCGCATCAACCAACCCCACTGCCCCATGGCCGACCACTTCAACTCCCCTCTCACTCCGCCAAGGACTTGCACATCCTGGGCCTCCCCCATCGCCACTCCCAACCACCCAACGCCTGGAGGATGAATGCTTCATCTTCTGCCTTGGAACCCTCCAACCCCATGGCATCAATGTGGACTTCACCAGTTTCCTCATTTCCCTTCCCCCCACCTTATCCCAGTTCTAACCTTCCAGCTCAGCATCATCCTCATGACATGTGGAACTGTCCATCTTCATTCTCACCTATCCACTCCACCCTCCTCTTCGACCTATCACCATTACCCCCACCTTCATCTACCTATCTCACTCTCAGCTACCTTCCCCTCAGCCCCACCCCCTCCCATTTATCTCATCACCCCCTCAGCTCACAGCCTCATTCCTGATGAAGGGCTTTTTCCTGAAGTGTCGATTCTCCTGCTCCCCAGATGCTATGTCTACCACACTGCCCTCATCAATATTCTTGATCATTTCACCAAAGAGCTCTAACAAATTTGTGAGGCATGATCTCCAATGCACAAAGCCATGCTGACTACTCTTAATCAAGCCCTGTCTTTCCAAATGCATACATAGCTTATCTCTTAGAATCTTCTCAAGTAACGTACTTACCACAGATGTTAGACTCACTTGTCTATATTCTCTTTTTTTTTGCAACCCTTCTTGAATAAGGGTACAACTTTTGCTTCCCTCCAGTCTTCCAGGACCTCACCTGTGACTAACGACCAGGGCCCCTGCAATTTCCTCTCTAGCCTCTTGCAGTGTTCTTGGATATATCTGGTCAGGACCAGGAGATGTATCCACCTTTATGCATTTTAATACATCCAATACCTCCTCTACTGTGGTATGGACTGCTCCGCTCCCCCCCCCCCCCACAAATATGACCACTAACTTATCCAAATTCCCAAGTTTTCATGTCTTTCTCCATGGTAAACACAGAAGAGAAATATTCATTGAGGACTTTGCCTATCTCTTGCTTTAGTAATGATGCATATTCTGAAGCCATATTATTTAAATCTGTATAATCTGGTCAGTTTGCAGTAACTTCTAAGGTCACAAATGTGTGTGTTACTATGAATTACATTGTGAGTTTTGTTTTGTTTTTATCTGCACAATACAAATTCTGTACGTAATAAAGGTCATACTTAGAATACAAATGATGCAAACTTTCTGTTTGGCCTAGGTTAATAATACAGACTCAATTGTGGACTGATTTGCAAGGATTATAGCAAAGCTGTAAGGTAATAACTATTAGAACAGACTGAACAGATAACTCAAAAGGGAAGGCTGGAGAATCGTGAAAATGATGAATGAATTTGACTGGACCAACATGGTAGAATGTTTCTATTTATGAGACACCTCTGAACTTGTGGACACAATTATAAATAGTCATTAATAAATTGACCATACATTTCAGGAAAATGCTTTTACCTGAGAAAAAGTGAAACATGCAACTTACTACCATATCAAGTAGTTGATAAAATCATTGATATATTCAAGGATTAATTGGCTAAGTACATGAGGAAGAAAAAAAATTGGGAATCAGCAGGTAAAGTTAGATGAAGGAGGGTAGGGAAGACTTATACACAGCATGAACTCTGGCATGGACCTGTTTCTGTGCTGTAAATTCTATGTAACCTGTATGTAAGAAAATGTATCAATCATAAGCTAGGAGGTGGCACTCATTCCAGTGTTTCTCAATAATGCTGTTGCTTCCTCATGCCAAATATACTTGACAATAGCATAATAACAGATCCAAATTTAGCAGATTATAAAGAATAAGTTTAAAATGTCTGAGTTTGTGTGGCACCACTTGAAGTTAGTCTGCACTATTTACACAAGGAACAGGGGTAACGGATGGGGCTCACTGCAGTTTTGTTGCAGAGGAATCATGTAAGGACTTTGGGATTGGCTTCAGAGGAAAACTGACGAGCATGTGCCCTGAAATGTATGTTGCATTGGCAGACTATCAGTAAGCCTGCTGTCACGGCCAAGAGTGCGGAGGGATCTGTCACAAACATTTCCACAGAGTAAGGAGCCCATGTTTTGGGAGTGGATGTGGTAGCCAATTCCCTGAGAGCATTGCTAGTTGTGATATGATTTCAGATGTCTCCACTTCCATTGCCTCACATGGAGAGGTCATCCAGTGCCTCACTGCTGAAAAGAAGCTCAGATACAAGAACAGAAATTTGAGATCAGAGCAACGGAACTGTAGGACTTCACAAACCTGCTCCACACTTCAGTATGATCATGGCTGGACATGGGCTCAACTTTGTTCCCCAGCTCATATCCTTTCATTTGCTGAAAGAGGACAACTTTGCACATCTTACCATTAAATATGTTCAGTGGTGGAGCATCCGTAACACTCTGGGGTTATGGATTCCAAACACACTGAGTGAAGCTATTTCCCTTCAATTTAGTCTTAAATGATTGATGCTTTATCCTGACACTAAATGTGTTCTACATCTCCAGAAACAATTCCCCAATGTCTATCCGACAAGCCGATCAGTATTATTTTTTAATTCATTCAGGGATATAGGAGTCACTGGCAGGCCTGTCTTAATTGCAGATCCCTGGTTGCCTTCAGAAAGTGGTGGAGAGCTGTCTTCTGGATGTACTGAGGCCATTTAATATAGATGCACTCACAATACCATTTGAGGGGGCATTGTATTTCCAATTCAGGATAGTGAGTGGCTTGGAGGGGAACTACAGGTGGAGGTGTTCTGATGTATTTGCTGCTTTTGTCCTTCTAGGTTGATTTGGAAGGTGCTATCTAAGGAACCTTGGTGAATTTCTGCAGTACGTCTTTCAGATGGTATTCTCTGCTGGTATTGAACATTGGTGAAGGAGGAAGTGAATGTTTGTGGATGTGATGCCAATCAAATGGGTTGCTTTGTCCTGGATAGTGTCAAGCTTCTTGAGTGCCACTGGAGTTGCATCCATCCAGGCAAGTCAGAATACTCCATTATACTCCTGACTTGTGCCTTGTAGATGGTGGTCAGGATTTGAGGAGTCAGGAGGTCATTATGGTCATTGGTAGGGTGTTGATAGTGGGGATTCAGTGATGAGTCACTATTACGTCTGAGTCGCTCTTTTTCACTTGTGTGATCTCTCTCTCTCGCGCACTTTGTCTCTAATATGTGCAATCTCTTTTTTGTGACAAATCTCCTTTTGTCACGAGCAAGTTCTTCCTCTTGCCTATCTGTAAAATGCCATGGACAGATACAGAAAATATTCAGGAAAGGTAATGGAATGCTTGCCTTTATATCTACAGGACTGAAGTACAAGAATGCCCCATTGTCGACATCATCATTTCCAATAGGACAACATGGTGGCTCAGTGGTTAGCACTACTGCATCACAGCGCCCGGGTTCGATTCTAGCGTTGGGCAACTGTCTTTGTGGAGTTTGCATATTGTCCCCGTATCTGCATAAGTTTTCTCTGGGTGCTCCAGTTTCCTCCCACAGTCTAAGGATATAAAGGTTAGGTGAACTGGCCATGCTAAATTATCCATAGTGCCCAGGAATGGCAAGCTAGGTGGATTAACCAAGGGAAATGTGGGGTTGTGGGGATATAGTGGGAGGCTCTGTCTGGGAGGTTTAGTGCAGACTGTATGGACCAAATGGTCTGTTTCTGCATTCTATAATGCAAACACAATGCTTAGGCTATATGTCTAGGCACCATAACTTAGGAAGGATATATTGGCCTTGGAGGGAGTGCAACATAGGCTTACAAGAATGATACCTTGGAGTTCAGGGGTTAAGACCCACAGCAGTGTGGTTGACTCTTAACTGCCCTGTGGGCAATTAGGGATGGGCAATAAATGCTGCCCCAGTCGGTGATTCCCATATTCTATGAATAAAAAGAAACAAAAAAAAGAAAAGTTGTGAGGAGAGATTATACAAATTATGTCCATTTTTATCCAGAATTTAGAAGATTAAGGGGTGATCTGATCGAAGTCTTTGAGATATTAATGGAAAATACAAGATATATAATGATAAATTATTTCCACTAGAACGAAGGGGCATAGTGTAAACATTGGGGCCAGACTGTTCCGGAGACTTATTCGGAAGTATTTCTGCAGAGTGGTGGATGTTTGGAATTTTGTTCCACAAACAGCAATGGATGTGGGATCAGTTGCTAATTTTAAATCTGAGATAGAGTTTTTTTTGCTAGGCAAATATTAAGAGATATGGACCAAAGGCAGGTGTATGGAGTTAGACCACAAATCAGCCATGATGTCACTCAATGCCTGAACAGGCTCGAGGGGCTGAATGACCTAGTGCTATTCTTATGTCCTACCCCTTGTGCTGTCTCTCCTGCCCCCTCTCACATTCTTTTTCATCCATGCGTGCTCTGCCTTTCACTCACCAACAATCTTTCTCTCTCTATCTCTCTTCCTGTCCAATCCATGTAATGTGGCTCCCCAGCCCACGCGCTCTCCCACAGTCCCATACGCTCTCAAACCTCCTCGCTTGCGCTCTCTCCCACTCCCCCGCCCTCTCACCTCACTCCCCAGTTGTCAGCTCTCTGACTGCCCCCTGCCTGCCCTCGCACTCAATCCCATGTATTCCTGCTTGACCTGCCCTACCTTCCACTTCTCCCCTCCCATTCTCCTTGCAATCCTTCCGTCCTGCTCCCCACCTCTGTCCACCCATCCTACCACTCCGCCTTCCTGCACTCAGTCTCACCATTCTCCTCACGCCTTAACTGTCTTGATCCCGCTTGCCGTGACTGGCATTTGCCACCTGCCCTTTCACCTGTCCGACCCCTCATTCTCTCTCACTTACGATCTGTGGCTGTTAGGTGAACCCTCCTTTGTGAAAACCTCAGACAGACGTGCAGCATAGGGGAGAGGCTGAGACCCAGAAAGTTGGGTGTGACATCTGGCCTGCGAGAGGTTGCTCCAAAATGACACCATTTGTGTCAGGTAAACAATATGAAAACAAATATTGTGACACTCATAAGAGATTTCTAGTTCTAATAACTTAATGACATTATTAGCAAATCAAATTGCAGTCGCAATAGTCTTATCAGACCATCAGGCTGCTCTCTCGTTGGAGAGTGATAACTGGTGGTGGTTTAATCTGAGGGTCACTGTGCCTCAGGTAAAGGTAGAGGTTGAGAAGGAGAATTCTTCATGGTAACTTCAGCTATTATAGGAATTGAACCCACACTGTTGGCATCTACTTTCATTGTAAGTAAGCCATTCAACCAACTGAGCTAACTGACCCCTCAAATCAAATCTGTAAGAACAAATGTTAAATGCAGACTCCATGTATGGAAGAACAGTTACTTGGGAAGATTCTGAGAGATAGGATACACATGCATATGGAAAGACAGGGTTTGATTAGGAGTAGACAGCATGGCTTTGTGCGTAGGAGATCATGCCTCACAAATTTGATAGAGTTCTTTGATGAAGTGACCAGGAAGGTTGATGAGGGCAGATTAGATTGCATGGAATCCAAGTCAAAAAGTGTGGTGCTGGAAGAGAACAGCTGGTCAGGCAACATCCAAGGAGCAGGAGAGTCGACGTTTCAAACATAAGCTGTTCATCAGAAACGTGTTCAAAACGTCGACTCCCCTGCTCCTCAGATGCTGCCTGACTGGCTGTGCTTTGACTGATCTCCTGAATCTGTAGTCCTCACTTTCTCTCTGCATGGAATCCAGGGTGAGCTGCCAAATTGGATACACAGTTGGCTGGTGATAGGAAGCAAAGGGTAATATTGGAAGGATGCTTGTCAGACTGGAGGCCTGTGACGAGTGGAGTGCCTCAGGGGTCGGTGCTGGGCTCATTGCTGCTTGTTATCTATATCAATGATTTGGATGAGAATGTACAAAGCATGATCAGTAAGTTTGCAGATTACAAGAAAATAGGCAGTATCGTGGATAGTGAGAAAAGTTCTCAGAAATTGCAGCAGGACCTCGATCAGCTAGGCAAGTGGGTCGACAAATGGCAAATGGAGTTTAATATAGACAAGTGTGAGGTCTTGCATTTTGAAAAGTCAAATCAAGGTAGGAGTTTCATGGTGAATGATAGAGCCTTAAAGAGTATAGTGGAACAGGGGGACCTTTGAGTTCAGGTGCACAATTCTCTGAAAGTAGAGTCACAGGTTGCCCAAAACGTTGATTTTCCTGCTCCTTGGATGCTGCCTGATCTGCTGTGCTTTTCCAGCACCACTCTGATCTAAACTCTGGTTTCCAGCATCTGCAGTCCTCACTTTTGCCTCACAGGTAGACAGGGCAGTGAAGAAGGTTTATGGCACACTGGCCTTCATCAGCCAGGGCATTGAGTATCAAAGTTGGAAGTTATGTTGCAGTTGAACAGGACTTGGAGTATTGTGTTCAGTTTTGATCACCTTGCTATAGGAAGGATGTTATTAAACTGGAAAAAGTCCAGAAGAAATTTACAAGCATGTTGCCAGGACTCCAGGGACTGGAGAGGTTGGACAAAGTAGGACTTTTTTCTTTCGAGGGTAGAGACTGGGGATCTTACAGAAGTGTAAAAGATCATGAGAGGCATAGATAGTGAATGCACTCAGTTCTTTTTCCCAGCATTGTGGAATCGAGGACTATAGGGTATCAGTTTAAGGTTAGGGGGGAAAGAATAAAAGGGAACCTTAGGGGCAACGTTTTTACACAGAGGGTGGTATGCACATGGAATGAGCTGCCAGCGGAAGTGATTGTGGCAAGTACATTAACAACATTTAAAAGGCATTTGGACAAATACATGGATAGGAAAGGATTAGAAAGATCAAGTGCAGAGATATGGGATTAGCATTGATGTACATTTTGGATAGCATGGACCAGTTTGGGCCAAAGGGCCTGTCTCCATGCTGTAGAACTCTATAACTGTGTGACTCGTTGTGAGAAATGCCACAGAGAGCTGTGAGGTTTTAGAAAAGTGACATTTATAGACATGATTATAAAGTGGTTATGCTGGAACTCAATAAAATGCTGGTTAGACCAGAGTATTGCATGCAGTTCTGGCCACCACATTATAAGAAGGATGTGATTGCACTAGAGGGGGTGCAGAGAACATTTATCAGGATGTTGCCTGGGCCGAAAGGTCTGAGCTATGAGGGAAGTTTGAATAAGCTGCTATTGTTTGCCTTGGAACAACAAAGATGAGGGGGGAACCTGTTAGACTTGGATCGAAGTGTATTATGAAGGACATAGATAGGATGGACAGGAAGGCCTTTTCTCTATTAGTAAAACATTTAATAACGGGGGGGGGGTTAAATTTAAGAGGTGTAGGTGAAGAAGAAAGATGAGGGAAACGTTTTTCATTAAGTATGTGAGAGTGTGGAAGTCATTGCTTGAAAACATAGTTGAGTTGGAAACTCTTACAACATTTAGGTATTCACTTGCCTTGCCATAGCCTCCAGGGCTATGGGCCAAAAGTTGGAATTTTGGATAAGTGTAGACAGATATCTGGATGTGAGAATGCTTGCTGAACTGGAAGGTTATGTTTCAGATGTTTTGTCACCATACTAGGTAAAATCATCAGTGAGCCTCCAGTGAAGCACTGGTGTTATGTCCCACTTTCTATTTATGTGTTTCGGTTTCTATGGGTTGGTGATGTCATTTCCAGTTCTTTTTCTCAGAGGATGGTAGATGGGGTCCAAGTCAATATGTTTGTTGATAGAGTTCTCATTGGGATGCCATCCTTCAAGGAATTCTCGTGCATGTCTGTGTTTGGTTTGTCCAAGGATGGATGTGTTGTCCCAATCAAAGTGGTATCCTTCCTCATCTGTCTGTAAGGATCCTAGTGATAGTGGGTCATATCTTTTTATGGCTAGTTGATGTTCATGTATCCTAGTGGCTAGCATTCTGTCTGTTTGTCCAATTCAGTGTTTATTACCCTCCTTGCAAGGTATTTTGTAAATCTTATTCGTTTTGCTAGTTGTCTGTATAGGGTCTTTTAAGTTCATTAGCTGCTGTTTAAGTGTGTTGGTTGGTTTGTGGGCTACCATGGTGCCAAGAGGTCTGAGTAGTCTGGCAGTCATTTCCGAGATGTTTTTGATGTAGGGTAAAGAGGCTAGGGTTTCCAGGTGCATTTTGTCTGCTTGTTTGGGTTTGTTGCTGAGAAATCCACATCTCATAACCAAATTGAACAAATAAGAGGAAAGAGAATCTAATTTTGTGTTGCTGGTCAATGTTTTATAACTGATTGTGGTTAGTGGATGAAAGGTGGAAGCTGGAAGTTATTCTGTTCTGTTCTGCCAATCTTCATTGTACTGAGTGTAGGACAAATACAGGGCAAAAGTGTTGCTTTTCATTTCACCTGCTCTTATTAAAGGAGAAGTGATCATCCTCCTTGATGAAAGCTGAACTCCAGTCCTGATGTTTGGAGAAATAAACCTCTCATACTTTGATGCTTCATTAACAGCCAACTAAATGTTTTAGGTATTAATAATTTGAATTAATGATATTCAAGTGTTTGCAACTCCCACACACCATTGTGTATATATTTTCAACTTTCAAACAATCATAAGAGATCATAAAACTGAAGTTTAAACTTCAAGTTGTATTTATTTTTCACCATGACCTTGCATAAATTTACATTAGCATCTGGTAATAATCATATTTGTTTGGACTGAGTGTATGGAAGGTAATCTACTAAATTAAGTCAATTAATACATATAATTTAGTCTGAAATTTACTACACTCATCATTTTTAATTAGTCAAACAGCAGCTTATGTTTCTTAAATTCTGGATCTTGGTCTCCCATAATAAAGGCCCATCAAGGCCCCAGCAGATGGATCACTAGTTCATAGTACCTGTTCCTGTGTGTCTTTACTTAATGTCCATAAAAATGAGTTATATATTGCTGAATTTATGCATAATACCAAATATATGAAATATAACATTTGTGCCTCTGAATTGTCCCTTTTACTATGATTTCTGATATTTCAGATCTTCTTTACTTAAAGGTATCTTGAGAACAGTTATTTAGTACACAACTCTCTTTCTCTTATTTGACATGGTGCATCAACTCCAGCAATATGAGTAGGAACAAAAAAAAATCCAATTTAACAATTGTCATTCAGACTTATTAAGCGATACATATATACAGAATAATGGCTCATTGATTTGAAACTCAGATACAAAGAGATTCCTTCTCCCAAGGTAGTGAATGTTTGGAATTTTCTATCCCAGAGACTTGTGGAGACTAGATCATTGAAAATATTTAATGGGGAGGTATATATATGTTTGAAATCTTGGGGAGTTGAGGGCTATAAGGAGCTTGCACGCAAGAGGTGTTGATGCTTGAGGAAGATCAACATAATCTTATTGAATGGCAGGTCAGACTTGAGGGGCTGAATGGCCTCCTCCTACTTCTATTTGTTTAAAGGCAAAACTGTTCCCCAGCTTCAATCAACAATTTATCAAGATAACAAGAGATGGAGTTATAACTGTGGAGTGCCTTTCCTGACAATGGAACAGGAAGTTGCTGCACTCTCTTGCTTTTTGCTGGTGATGTTTACAGGTGACGGGTAAAACTGAAACCAACCTTCAGCAGGCAGAGGCAAGGCTGAAAAATGCCGTTTGGGCAAACAGGGAGGTTCTTCATTACAGCCACAACATTGCTGTCCAGCTCTATTGATATTAATGTAAAATTATTTCAAATCTAAATTGTACTCGTAAATATTGCACCCTACTTTGATTCTGTTTTATTTGTGTGTCTGCGTGGGTTTCCTCCGGGAACTCCAGTTTCCTCCCACAGTCCAAAAATGTGCAGGTTAGGTGAATTGGCCATGCTAAATTCCCCGTAGTGTTAGGTGAAGGGGTAAATGTAGGGGAATGGGTCTGGGTGGGTTGCTGTTCGGAGGGTCGGTGTAGACTTGTTGGGCCGAAGGGCCTGTTTCCACACTGTAAGTAATTAGAATTAGATTTTAATATCATTATTTGTTGAGCAAGTGTAGTTAGAGCTAAATCTTTTGCCGTACCTTATGATTGGTACACATTGATGGCTCCAGCACAATTAGGGACATTTCTTTATTGGGAAAGAAACAACGTCATATTTCTGTGATTACTTTTTATTGCATGTTTATATTCATGCACAGTGTTATAGTCACCACTTTATTGGATATGGCTGAACCTACAGGCTCATCTGATCCTCCTTTCTATGCATTTTAAATGAGATTGTGCACGATAATTCTCAGAAGAGATCATTGAAATGTATTAGGGGAATGCAGAACTCTGTAAGTATTCTGCCTAACCTACACACTGAGATGGATGTGTATTTGAACAGTATTGACCCAGTCTTTTATTTCCTTACGTTGGTCGACTACATACCATACGCAGGACACCAGGTTCTCCTCAATTCACTCTTCCGTGTCCACAATCCCATCTGCTGTCCTCTTTGTCCTTTGGATCCCCTCTTCCCTTACTGCACTTCCGCCTCCCAATTTTACATTCGTCTGCTCACCTCTGGCTTGCTCTTGCCATTCTTGAACTTCCCTGCTAACTGCTATTCTCCTACTCCTTTTCATTGTTTCACTGAATTCAATGAGGAGATCAGTTACCTCAAGCACAGTTGCATAAAACCAACTGTAGAATTCCATCTTTAAGTGAACATCACTGACTTTTCTTGGAGGTAAGATATAATTGCAAAGTTTAAATATATTAATATTAACCATATGCACGTGTATCACAATTGAGAATTCACCATCGGAATGTGTCAGGCCTGGCCTACCATAACGACTCTGTAAAGTTATTCTGTAAATTTGACTTGTTGTTTGGAAAGCTCGATTTGACCTCCTTTCTTATTACTTCATTGTGCCTGTCACGTTTGTTGCTCTTTCAGGACTCATAAAATATACTGTCCCATCAGAATAAAGTCTAAAAGTACCAATAGACATATATTTAACTTTGGTACAAGATTGAATGGCTAGGACAATCCAATAGAACATGCATCCCTTCAATTTTAGAATGTTAAAATACTTCAAAATAATGTCAAATGCCAGTGGTATTTAAAAGGGAAATTAACTCATGATTTCACACCTATTGGCATTCAATGATTCCCCAAGACATCAAATTTAACATAAACTTGTATATAAAATTCAAACAAAGGTCGCTATTGGTCAGGCTGATTTTCAGTTTTCTTGTAAAAATAATGTAGGGAAGTGACGAGAATGAAATATTTGTATGAATGACAAGAACTGGGGTGTAATCTTTATCCTAGTTTTTGGATTCTGTTTAATAGAACTCCAAATTCAAAATAATTGCAGTTTGAATGGATAAAGTTCAGATCCTGAAATTGCATGGGGAAGTGAAGGGAGAAGCTTGCATTAAAATAACTCTGCAAGTTCTTTATAGTTGACAATAGAAATGAAAATAGGGTTATGCACGGAAGATTCCTAAACTGTGTAGATGAATCTGAGAAAATCTATTCCTTTCGCATCCATGGCATATTTCAAATATTTTATGAAGCAACCAAATAATATGGAATAGAGAAATGTGGATGTTGGAGATCTGAAACAAATAAAAGCAGAACCTGCTGGAGAAATTCACAGGTCTGGCAGCATCTGTGAAGAGAAATCAGAGTTAACGTTTTGAGTGCAGTGATGCGTCATCGGGAATTCTGAAGAAAGGCCACTGGACTCGAAGCATTCCTTGTTTATTTGTTGTAAAGGTAAAGCATATTCATTAAAATTTTGTGCAGTTTATAAGTTAATTTGGAATATAACTAGTAATTTCACACATATATTTGTTTCTACTGAGCTGAATTATTACTGCACTGGACAGTGAAATTAATTGTCACCAGCATCGTTTAATAGTACTATGTGATGCTATGTACCATAATGTTTTAGTTTCAGAGGAAGCAAAGCAGAACATTTGAGATGTCATAAATTTCAGCCATTCTTTAAGGAAGGGCCTGTTAAATAGTTATAGAATAAAATCGCTGAGTAATAGCAAAGAAATATTTTGTCATTATTTCCCAATGTTCAATTCTTTGAAATAATACAAGCTGGGTTAGTGGGTAATTTAGAGCTGAAAATATGTTGCTGGAAAAGCGCAGCAGGTCAGGCAGCATCCAAGGAACAGGAGAATCGACATTTCGGGCATAAGCCCTTCTTCAGGAATGAGGAAAGTGTGTCCAGCAGGCTAAGATAAAAGGTAGGGAGGAGGGACTTGGGGGAGGGGCTTTGGAAATTCGATAGGTGGAGGGAGGTCAAGGTGAGGGTGATAGGCCGGAGTGGGGTGGGCGCGGAGAGGTCAGGAAGATGATTGCAGGTTAGGAAGGCGGTGCTGAGTTCGAGGGATTTGACTGAGACAAGGTGGGGGGAGGGGAAATGAGGAAACTGGAGAAGTCTGAGTTCATCCCTTGTGGTTGGAGGGTTCCCAGGCAGAAGATGAGGTGCTCTTCCTCCAACCGTCGTGTTGCCATGGTCTGGCGATGGAGGAGTCCAAGGACCTGCATGTCCTTAGTGGAGTGGGAGGGGGAGTTAAAGTGTTGGGCTACGGGGTGGTTGGGTTGGTTGGTCCGGGTGTCCCAGAGGTGTTCTCTGAAACGTTCCGCAAGTAAGTAATTTGTGGGTAATTTAATCCTGTAGTGTAATATTGAATTTTATACATTGCTAATATACCAATTTAGGTCCTGAAGATGTAACATATAAGTGGTGTTCTGAAGGACTGATGCTGCCTATATGTGCAGATCTTGCTTGGATGATTGGTCCGACTTTCTTTCATGCTGAGGCATTTCACAACTCCCTAGGAAGACTGCAGGAGAAATGCTGGAGGAAGAGAACCTCAGGCAATCCTAGAGTCATTTGGCATGGAAACAGAGCCTTCAGTGCCCCTCGTCTTCACCGACCAGACATCCCAGTCTAACCTAGCCAATTTGCCAGCATTTGGCCTATTTCCCTCTAAACGTTTCCTATTCATTTACCCAACCAAATGCTTTTTAAACGTCATAATTGTATCAGCCTTCACCACTTCCTCTGGCAGTTCATTCTATCCACACACCACCCTCTGCTTGAAAAAGTTACCCCTTAAGTTATTTTTAAAACTTTCCCCTCTCACCTTAACATATGCCCTCTAGTTTTGGACTCTCCCACTCTAGGAAAAAGACCTTCTACTGTTCATCCAATCCATGCCCTCCGTGATGTTATAAAAATCTATAAGGTCACCCCTCAGTCTCCAATGCTTCAGGGAAAAAAAGCCCCAGCCTATTCAGCCTCTCCCTACAGCTCAAACCCTTCAATCCCAGTAACATCCTTATAATCTTTTCTGCACCATCTTACACCGTTTAACAATATCCTTCATATAGAAGGATGACCAGAATTGTATAAAGTATTCTAAAAGTGGTCTCACTAATGTCCTGTACAGCTGCATTCCTATACTCAGTGTTCTGACCAATGAAGGCAAGCATGCCAAACGCATTCTTCACCACTGCAGACGTTGGAGATTAGAGTCAAGAGTGTGATGCTGGGAAAGCACAGCAGGTCAGGCAGCATCTGAGGAGAAGGAAAATCAACGTTTTAGGCAAAAGCCATTCTTTTGCACAAAACGTCAGTTCTCCTGCTCCTCGGATGCTGCCTGACCTGCTGTGCTTTTCCAGCACCACATTCACAATGCCTTCTTCACCCCATCTACCTGTGACTCCACTTCCACTATGGACCTGCACGGTTTTCTGCCAATTCTAGATGACTATTCAGTAATCAAATGGGGAAAATAGACATTTTAGCTCATATATTGTAGGAGTAGAAACTGGAAAAATGTAAGATATTTGTCATGAAAGTGTGAAATTTTAATGTTGTGAATGGGGAGGCACGATGGGGATAGGAGGCGGTTGGAAGTTCAGTTGGGGCAGGCTTGATGGACCAACAGTTCAACCTGCCAACTTCATCAGCATTAAGCTGAAAGTTTTAATAGGAGGTGCCTCCATACATTATCCACAAGAAATGAACTCCTCATATAATGGGGATAGTTTGTCCAGAAAATCAGATATACTTGATATGCACAAATTTTACACTGCTTGTTTATTGATCATTTTGATTTTGGCTTTCCTACTCCAGCAAGTGTCTAAATCCAGAATTCCTGATTGTTGAAATCCTGCCTTTATCTGGAACTGTTGGGATTTTTATCTCTTAGTGCTTGGGATAGCCTTTTGAACTAGGCCTGAGGTGGAGAGACAGAATATAGGAAAGAAACAGAGTGTTTAGTGGCATGGTGCAAAGACACCAGTCTCTCCATCAACATCAGGAAAATGAAGTAGCTGGTCATTGACTTCAGGACACAGAGAGGAGGACGTGCCCCTGTCTGCATTAGTGGTGCTGCGGTGGAGATGGCCAAGAGTGTCAAGTTCCTGGGAGTGATGATCACCGATCTGCCCTGGTCCACCCACCTTGACACAACAGTCAAGAAAACACAACTTCCTCAGGTGGCTAAAGAAATTCCACAAGGACACTTACCAATATTCACAGCATGGTTTGGCAACTGCTTTTCCGAAGACCGCAAAAAAACTGCAGAGAGTCATGAACACAACACAGTCCATCTCACAAACCAGCCTTCCATCCATTGACTCCATCTGTACTTCCTGCTGGCTCGGGAAAGCAATCAGCATAATCAAAGATCTCTCCCACCTTAGTTATACTCACTTTCACCCTCTTCTGTTGAGCAGAGGATATACAAGTTTGAATAGACGTACGAACAGACTCAAGAACAGCTTCTTCCCTGCTGTTACTAGACTTTTGAATGGACTTCTCAAATGTTAATGTTGATCTCTATCTCTCTCTGCAGCTGTAACACTGTAAACTGCACTCTGTTCTGCTACCCTGAAGCACTTTGTATGGTGTGATCTGCTTGTATAGCACGCAAAGCAACACTTTTCACTGTATCTCGGTATATATGACAACAATAAATTAATCAAACAATCAATCAATCAAGGAAGGGAGATAGTAAGGATGACAGATGTTGGAAGTCAGAATCGATAAAATGTGGAGCTGGAAAGGCACAGCAGGTCAGACAGAACCGGAGGAGCAGGAAAGTCGACATTTCATTTCGGGACCCTTCATCAGGTCTGGAGAGGGGGAAGGGAGCTCAGAAATAAATATAGGGAGAGGGTGGGACTGGAAGAAAGGTAGGTGGGATGGTGATAGGTGGATGAGGGAAAAGTAGGTAGGATTGTGATACATGGAATCAGGTAGGGGGTCATTGTGATTGGTCAGTGGAAGGGGCGGAGCAGATAGGTGAGATGGAAGATGGACAGGTTAGGTCAGATCAGGGAAGTGTGGAGGAGAGGGAAGGGTGAACATGGAATGAGGTTGGCAGTGGGGAAATTTTGAAATTGAACTCTATATTGATGTCATTGGGCTATAAGCTTCTCAGTTGGAATATAAGGTGTTGTTCCTCCAATTTGCTCGTGGCCTCATTTTGACAGTGGAGACATCCCAGGATGGATGCGTCACCAGGGGAGTGGTTGGAGGAGGGAGGGAAGTTGAAATGGCTGCCTACCAGAAGGTGGTGTTGATTGGAGTGTACGGAGCATAGATGCTCCGTGACTAGAGAACTACAGAATCCATTAATATTTTGAAAGTGATCAAAAACACATGCACCTGTCAAGTTGGGATTAGTCTTTCAATATTGTACAATACACAATGGCATTTTATCCAGTAGATAATCTATTTGAATATTTCTGAAAACGTATCCACTCTTACAACTCTTACTTTTTACCTGATAGCTTGCTCGTTGTTAAAATTAACAGCCTAGTAACCAGATTATTAAATGGCCACTTGCATTTTCCAAACAAAATATGGTAAAGATAAAGTAAAAACATCTAAACCTCAGAGTACAACATTCCATGATGTGGTGCAAAAGAGGCAACACCATTTTTACTCATCTTCATTTCAAATCCATAGTTCATGCCTTCACTCTGCAGGTTTGATTTGGGGACTATCCAGAAGGTGGCCAGCTGTAATTCCTGATGTTCTGAAGTGCCCACCTCAACAGTGACACTGTTAACTTCTCAGTTGTTGTATGTGGTATTCCACTGAAAATGCCTAGAGATGGAAATAGAAGTGAGACTTAGACCTTTGCTGCTCAATGACTACTTTTTCCTAAGTCCTAACTTTACACAGTCTCAAAATCGAATTTCTAACGTCAAAGCATCAGAAAGATTTGTTCAACTTGAAAGGGTTCAGAAAAGATTTACAAGGATGTTGCCAGGGTTGGAGAATTTGAGCTACAGGGAGAGGCTTTACAGGCTGGGGCTGTTTTCCCTGGAGTGTTGGAGGCTGAGGGGTGACCTTATAGAGGTTTACAAAATTATGAGGGGCATGGATAGGATAAGTAGATAAAGTATTTTCCCTGGGGTGGGGAGTCCAGAACTAGAGCGCATAGGTTTAGGGTGAGAGGGGAAAGATATAAAAGAGACCTAAAGGGCAACCTTTTCATACAGAGGGTAGTACGTGTATGGAATGAGCTGCCAGAGTAAGTGGTGGAGGCTGGTACAATTGCAACATTTATAAAGCATTTGGATGGGTATATGAATAGGAAGGGTTTGGAGGATATGAGCTGGGTGCTGGCAGGTGGGACTAGATTGGGTTGGGATATCTGGTTGGCATTGACGGGTTGGACCGAAGGGTCTGTTTCCGTGCTGTACATCTCTATAGCTCTATTACTCTATGAGGAAAAAAAATTCCAAACTGAGTTATATTAACATTAACCAAATAATCCCAATGATATCCTGGTTTGGTATATTGCTTTCAATTTTAATTTCTCAAGTAAAATATTATTTAATGTGCCAATAAAGAGTATCCAACCCACATTGTTTGGTTCCAGTGGACATTGAATGTACTGAATAAACCAAGCTTGCAAAGTAACCAGAAGTTACTCATATTGTGTTGCACTTGTAAAACTGAGTTCCTCACCATTTGTTTGTTCAGGTGAAAAATCATTTTGACTGGGGCCTCCAGCGGTTGAGAATGATTGGTCTGTCATATTTCAGAAAAAGCCGTGTAAATCAATGTCATTGGCCATAAATTCCCACTAAATCAGACTGTCCAAGTTATTGTAACTCTGCTATCTATGCCACAACAGTGTTCAAATGACTGTGGAATATTATCACTGAACCATTCAATTTACAATAATTATCCTATTGGAGTTCCGTCCAGTCACACAAATTTTAATGATTTTTAACAAACTGCAGGATACAGTCTTATGCAGTTCATTGGCTGCATAATTGATTACTTTCATCTCCTTAATCATTGCCAAACTTTGAATGAGAAGATATATTCTTACAGTAGTAATAGGATGTTTCTTCTGTTGCATGCTCCAGAGCACAGGTGGGAATCCTCCCAGGACCTGAAATATTTCTATAAGGCTGACCCATGAAAATGGTGCAGGTCAGTGGAAGTGTGTTATGAAACAAGTCTTGAATTCAAATTCCACAAGAAGTGCCATGGAAAAACATCCTGGCTTGACTATGCAACTATTCATGTTAAAAACCTCACTTTTAGCATGACAATCGAGCAATTAATTCCCTAAGAAGATTACCCCGACAGAACAAATATTTTGACTAATTATCTGCAGTAGTATGATGCACTAACAGTTTTCAAATAACTCCATATTTCATTGCTTTGCTAGTGATAACTGATGATGTTGGCTCCGGCTATTTTCCTCATTGGACAAAAGGAAATCATTGAGTTGCTTTATATGCTGTTTTTCTCATATAAAAGACTGGCTTGGCCATTGTTTCTTCTCTATACTGTAGCCTTTATGCCCGTTAGCAATTCCTTGTAGATTTTGTCAGCTTTGTTCATCTTGGATGGCTCCTGTGCTGAATAGCATTTCATTTTGATTCCTGTACTGCAGTGTGTTTACTGCTAACGGCTAATGTGTTTTTTCACTCAGGTTAGTATCTTAACTTCATGCTAAAGCTTCAAATATGAGCATAGTTGCCTGATTTAAATAATATTTTGGTGTTTGCATTATTTCATCACACTGGTTATATGCAATATTCACTTTTATGCCCTATAAAAAAAACACTATAAAAAAAATCTGGGTTTTCCAAATTACATACTTACCAGATGATTTTAGTGAGTTTTTAAAATAAACTGTGTAACATTGATTACTTAATAAGAACAGAAAGAGTTGCAGATACTGTATACATTAAAGACAAAAACAGAAAGTGCTGGGAAAGCTCAGCAGATCTGGCCATGTCTGTGAAGGAAAATTAAAGTTAATGTTTCTTGTCCGCTGACGCTTCCTCAGAACTACTTAATGTTAAAAAAAACTAACTATTAACTCAATAGTTAATATTAACTCAATTTAGAAAAGTGCTCAGTTCTACCCTGGCAACCAGATGATTACATTATTTCAAATAATGTGATTAGAATTCAAACCTGTTAGTCAAATTAAGCATCATTAGTTCAAGGGCAAATGTATCCAACATTAGTAATAAAGAAATCCGTGAGCATCATGATTTGGAGATGTCGGTGTTGGACTGGGGCGGACAAAGCTAAAAATCACACAACACCAGGTAATAGTCCAACAGGTTTATTTGGAAGCACTAGCTTTCAGAGCACTGCTCCTTCATCATGTAGTTGTTCATCAGGTTCTTCGTCAACTACCTGATGAAGGAGCAGCACTCTGAAAGCTATTGCTTCCAAATAAACCTGTTGGACTAAATCTGGTGTTGTGTGATTTTTAACCATGAGCATCATGGCGATTATTGGAAGCAAGAATGATAAGGGAGGGATTTTAGGAAAAACTATTTGAGAATAGAATCCAGAAATTGTCTTTGCACTCTAGCATAGTCTTGTAATGACAGGTAGTTTTTGTATGAGGAAAGTGAGGCCTGATGCCATTATATTTTTTCTGATTCATTCATAGAAATGCAAGAATTTCTGGCAATTAGTTGTCCATTCCTAACAGCCCTGAGAAAACCACCATGACCTACCATCTTCAACTGATCAACACTGATAATGGGTAGTTAAAACAGTTGTGTTTTATCTAATGTAAGTTCCAGTAGTAGTGGTGGAGGTAAAATTCTTTAATTATTTTAAGAATTGACAGCCTTTCAATAAAGTACACCTTTAAATTTAAAGAAACCAATATTTAAAAGCCATTTAGTATGCGACAATGTTGGCTTAGCATGAAGATGAGAAGTTGGTTTAATATTGTCTGATACTCTGCTCTCAGGCATCAGAACACCAACTACTTGTGGTTTGAGACAAAAGCAGAAGCTATTGGAGAAACTGAGTTAGTCTGGCAGTAAGTGTGGAGAGAAAGCAGAGTTAAGGTTCCAACTCCAGTGACCCTTCTTCAGAACCATTTGGGGCAGCACAGTGGCTCAGTGGTTAGCACTGCTGCCTCACAGCACCAGGGACCCACATTTGATACCAGCCTCGGGCAACTGTCTGTATGGAGTTTGCACATTCTCCTTGTGTCTGTGTGGGTTTCCTCTGGGTGCTCCAGTTTCCTCCCACAGTCCAAAGATGTGCAGGTCAGGTGAAATGGCCATGCTAAATTGCCCATAGTGTTAGGTGCATAAGTCAGAGGGAAATGGGTCTGGGCGGGTTACTCTTTGGAGGGTCGGTATAGAGGGCCTGTTTCCACATTGTGGGGGAATCTAATCATTCTGATGAAGAGTCACCTGACTCAAAACGTTATCTCTGCTTTCACCCCACAATGCGGCCCTCAGATGTGCTGAGTTTCTCCAGCCAGTTTGCTTTTGTTTCAGATTCTAACATCCACACTTTTTGGTTTTATTTTATAATAATGAGTATTTAGAGAAGTGAAGACTATATCAATGCTGTTATTTCCATGACAAAGTATCTTTCAAAAAACTGGTCACAGCTAGGAAAAGGTGGAACATATGCTGAAGGCAGGAAGTGGTGCTTGTGGGTGGGTGGGTGCGGTTGTTGTTGAGCGGATAGGTGGAGATGGAGCCCAGAGAGACACAGTGTTAGTTAGGCAGACAAAGGGATGGGTGATAGGATGCCAGGGAAAAAAAAAGCTGGAAATGTGGTTTCAGTCCTGTAGCCACTCATTTATCAAGCTGGAGGGTGGAAGTGGCCTACTGGTAATATCACATTGCTAGTCAAAGAGTCATAGAGATGTACAGCATGGAAATAGACCCTTCGGTCCAACCCGTCCATGCCGACCAGGTATCCCAACCCAATCTAGTCCCACCTGCCAGCACCTGACCCATATCCCTCCAAACCCTTCTTATTCATATTCCCATCCAAAAGCCTCTTAAATGTTGTAATTGTACCAGCCTACACCACTTCCTCTGGCAGCTCATTCAATACATGTACCACCCTCTGTGTGAAAAGATTGCCCCTTAGATCTGTTTTATATCTTTCCCCTCTCACCCTAAACCTATGCGCTCTAGTTCTGGACTTCCCAATCCCAGGGAAAAGCCTTTGCCTATTTACCCTATCCATGCCCCTCATAATTTTGTAAACCTCTATAAGGTCACCCCGCAGCCTCCGATGCTCCAGGGAAAACAACTTCAGCCTGTTCAGCTATGTATTTACTGGTGATCTCAAATCCTCCAACCCTGTCAACATCCTTGTGAATCTTTTCTGAACTCTTTCAAGTTTCACAATATCTTTCCGATAGGAAGGAGACCAGAATTGCACGCAATATTCCACCAGTGGCCTAACCGATGTCCTGTACAGCCGCAACATGACCTCCCAACTCCTGTACTCAACACTCTAAGTAAATCAGACCACAGGCTAATTCCTTAGAGACACAGGTTCATTAACCCACCATGGTAGCCAGTGACATTTGAATTTCGACAAAAATCTGGAATTAAAAGCTGGCCTAAAGGCAACCATACGACTGTTAGTTGTAAAAAACATGATCTGCTTCATGAATGTCCTTTAAGGAAGGAAATCTGTTGTCCTGACTTCGTTTGGCAAACAAGTGACTCCAGACCCATCGCAATGTAGTTGACTCTTTAGCTGACCTTTGAAATAGCCCCATCAAGGCACTGAATCATAGAGTATTTAGGGATGGGCTCAGCCAGAAACATTTGCCTTGAATGAATATTAAAAGAAGCCAACATTTTAAGCCAACATTGTGGGAGGAAACCGGAGTACCCAGAGGAAACCCACACAGACATGGGGAGAATGTGCAAACTTCACACAGAGAATCGCCCAAAGCTGGAATCGAATCTGGATCCCTAGTGCTAACCACTGAGCCACCATGCCACCCCAGTATTATAATCTACTGAGCAGATATTCAAAGTGTCAAGGAAGCAACCTTATATAATAATGCTAATTAACAAACTCAAAAAATACTTCCTTAACTATATGTGGAGTACTCACACATCCTACTGATTTAATGCATTATTATCCCTCTGATCCATTAAGTAATCTAACATTCTATTAGATACTTTAGTGCAGAGTACAGTTTTGCATCAATTGCTTTTCTTTGAATGAAGTGGCAATTAACAGGATTGAATACCTTTGCTTTAGGATTGGCTATATATTTACTGGTGATCTTTGTGCATATCTTTTCTTCTTGGTCCATGTCAGGAAGTTTGGATATAATTTAAGCTTTAGAACACATTTTATTATGTCATTGCAAGAGGTAAGTCTCGGTTGTATTGTTTCACGGATGTCAAGTAATTCTTCATGGGATACTGAGAGAAATCAGGAGAATAATCCCTGCTTAAACTTATATTTGCCTTTTAATTGGGGGAATAACAAAAGAGTACACTTTTAACTTACAGATCAATAGTGATATTGAGAACGTTTTGCAATTTTTCCCAAGAATACCCTACTTTAAAGGTAAATCTGTTCTGTTCACCTGTCACAAGATCCTAAATGTTCTAAAGAGTTATGACTAAAGCATGACAGCTCCTATCTGATTGGCAGTTGCTTATGTGTTATGACTGACATTGGACGGTGCACTGTTTCCTTTCAAGTGCCATTCTTCCACTGATCACAGCCAATGTTAAATTATCCAGGATGGTACAGCTACTCATGTAGGTTTTATAATATTTGAGAGAAAGTGAGGGCTGCAGATGCTGGAGATCAGAGCTGAAAATGTGTTGCTGGAAAAGTGCAGCAGGTCAGGCAGCATCCAAGGAACAGGAGAATCGACGTTTCGGGCATAAGCCCTTCTTCAGGAAGAAGAGCTTATGCCCGAAACGTCGATTCTCCTGTTCCTTGGATGCTGCCTGACCTGCCGCGCTTTTCCAGCAACACATTTTCAGCTAGGTTTTATAATGTGACCAGTTTAGTAATGGAAAAATTTCAAGCAGACTTCTTTAGTCAATATTGAATACCTGGTTTATTACAAATAAAACTTAAGTAAGCATGTAAAGGCTTTGGCAAAAACAAAAGTTTGGATTGTGCCATAATAGGTATAATGAGCTTTAAACTAGATAGAGCGGGGAAGGGTTCAGGGGAGAGGAAATGGCTTACAAAGCAAAAGTATATGGTAGCATTACAGAGCCACTATTTAGGTAAAGATACTCACAGTGGGACAGGAAAGGACTCAGTGTACAAACACAAAAAAAATGGAAAAATGAATGACTTTATTTAAATGTCCATAGTATTTAGAAAAAAAATGAATTTATGGCACAAATAATAGTTATTCTTAGGGGTGATGATATAACCATTAGGCAAATATTATTACAATGAGACCAAAGCAGGGAACATAAAATTCAGGGGTATGTGACTTAGCAAAAGGAAATGATGATAGAGTAGCTTTGCTAATATGCGGTGGAAGAAGTACAATATCAATAAATGATCTTTTGATATAGAATCGTTATGGGTGGATGTAAGACGATAAGCAAAAAGGACACGGGTGGGAGTGATCCATTGGCCCCCTAACTGTAGCTGTATTCCAAAATACCAAATAATCAAGGGGAAAAAGTGGAGAAAAAGGAAATAAAAACAATAACCCATCACTAGAGAAAAATTACTGGGGAAACTAATAGGGCTAAAGCCTGATAAGTCCCTTGGACCTGATGGGTTTTCTCCTCAGATATTAATCTGCATCTACTAAATGGTTCAATGTAGCTTGCAAGGTTTTTCAGAGGATAGTTAAACACAGTGACATGGGCATGGAATCACATATAGCCTAAATCACGTAAGGTTGTGATATATTTAATTTAATTTTTACAACAAACCAAAAGCTTTGTGTGTATCAGTACTGAGACCAGCTTTCTATTCCAGATTCATTTAACTGATTTCAAATTTATAAACTATTGTGATAAGAAATTTAATGAGATCTTGATTTGGAGATGCCGGTGTTGGTCTGGGGTGTACAAAGTTAAAAATCACACAACGCCTGCTAGTGCTTCCAATTAAACCTGTTGGACTATAACCTGGTGTTGTGTGATTTTAACTAATGAGATCCTGGCATTTTTGTACATATGGCCTTCTAAAAGGATATGATTTGCTGACCCTCAGTTCTGTAGTTGCCACTTCACATATATCTGTAAACCATAGATGGCAGAGTGGGAGACAGGTGTTTTTATGTGCTGATTCTCAACTTTGACCTGAAACAGGTTTCTGAAGCAGACTGAATGGACAACAGCTAACACTACACCATTATAATTGCTCAAAATCTTTTGTTGCTGGATCCGGAGAAAAGAAATGTTTAGCTGAATTGAGTTCTAATTGTCTTTTAGTAGTCTGTGCATTCATTTACAAGAATACATGTGTCACAGTGAGTAGGGAATCTATCCAGCTAATTCACTAGCTCTTTTCACAGTTGAATCCCAAAAGTACAGCAATGAAAGTAGTCAGCAGCAAACGAAACCATTTTACCGCTCAGTTTCTGTGCTGATTCACTCAGCTGAAAACATAAATGTTTGAGTGGAAATGCTGCATCAGTTTCTCGTATTGCTTGAAATATGCAGGTAGTAAATAGGTCAATGCAATATGTTGTGTGATAAATTGTGATTCCATATTTAATATAACCTTTCTACATTATTCATCATGTACAAAGTTCAAATGTTAACCCTGAGAATTACCTGAGTTCTTGGAATTGTCTCATGAGATCTTTTATATCAATCTGAACATGCAGATGGACCTCAGGTAATGACCCATTGTAAGGATAGCACCTCCAGTAGTGCAGAAATACTTCACTGAAATGTCAGCCTAAGTGACACGCTTTATTCAATGTTCATGTGATGATTGTATTTCTACAGTATTCAATAATGAATGATGGAACACAAAACATTGGCTTGTGGTTAGGAGTGCCAAGAATCATTCTGCCAATCTGTCTTTTTTTCACATTTTTGTTATTCATTTGGCCAATACTGGATTTGTTTAATATTAATTTTGGTTGTTGATATTAATCTAAAATGCTTGTGCACATGGCAGGGTCACTGGGATACTAAATCAATAAGCAGCTATTGTTATTATATACAGGAATCATCTTAACTGGGAAAATGTTGGAAACATAATAGAGATGGTGTGGCAGTGATGGTGTTGGACTAGGGTGGTCACAATCAGAAGTCACAGGACACCAGGTCCAACACGTTTACTTGAAATCACAAGTTTTTGTAGCATTGTTGCTTCATCAGGAGAACTGGAAGGAAGTGCATAGGCACATAAGTTAGAGGCAGAAAGATAATTGCAAGATAATTCCAGATAATTAAGAGTGTCAAAAGATAATACAAATGAGTGGAATGTCTGCAGGCTGAATAACAAGTCTTTGCAGGTGTTCAAAAATGTCAGACGGTGTGAGTAAAGTGTCAACAGCTGAATAACAGGTGAAGGGATGACCTGTGATCAGATTAATTAAGGCAGAGATAATTTAAAAAAAACAAAAATTACACGGTGCTACAAGCAAACTAAATGGCTGGAATAATATGATAGGTATCAGAGTCACATGATGAGGGTCTAACCAAAATAACAAGCTTTCTAAAACTGTACAAACTAATTAAGGTAGAGAGTTAATAACAAGTTATCAGGTAGTTGGTTTTAAAACAAAACAGTAAGAAACATCTCTGCACCTTCCCCGCAGATCACCCTCCCACACGGTTTTGTGTCATTTGAAAACTTGGAGATATTACATTTAGTTCCCACATCTAAATCATGAATATATATTGTTAACAGCCAGACCCCAACTACTGATCCCTGCAGTACCCCACTAGATATGGGCAGTCACATGGAAAAAGGCCCATTTATTCTCTCCCTTTATTTCCTGTCTGTTAAGTTGTTCTCTATCCGTGTCAGTAGAGCACTCCCAATCCCATGTGATTTAATTTAATGCTAATCTCTTATGTGGGACTTTATCAAAAGTGCCCTGACAGTACAAATATTGCACATCCATTACCTTCTCCTGTTCAACTCTACTAGCTTGGAAACACTACATGCTTGGAAAATTGCAGTAGACATGTCAAGCATGATTTCCCTCCCATAAATTCATGTTGACTTTATCCAGTCCTGTCACTGTTTTTCAAATGCTCTTCTATTAAATCTTTTATAACAGATTCTAGCATTGTCCCTACTGCTGACGTCAGGCTAACCAGTTTATAGTTTCCTGTTTTCTCTCTACCTCCTTTTTTAAGCAGAGGAGTTTAATTAGTTGCTGTTCAAATCATAGAAACTACTCCAGAGTCTATACATTCTTGAAAGATGACCAGCATGCATCCAAGATTTCTAGGGCCACTTTCTTAATTATTCTGGACTGTAGATTTTCAGGCCTCTAATGCGATTCCTCCCTACCTTTTATCTTAGCCTGCTTGGCACACCCTCCTCATTCCTGAAGAAGGGCTTACGCCCGAAACGTCGATTCTCCTGCTCCTTTGATGCTGCCTGACCTGCTGTGCTTTTCCAGCAACACATTTTTCAGCTCTGATCTCCAGCATCTGCAGTCCTCACTTTCTCCCTGTACTTTGACTTTGGCAAAATATGGACAATTTCCAGTGCACTTTCGGAATTAAGTTCTGGTTTGAGATGAAGGAGAAAGTTTCAAACCACAATACTCTATCATTGTTATACAATATGGTTTTTTTGGTGGTAGTTTTTGTAATGGGCCAGACCAGATCCCATTAAGATATTTTAAGAAAGTAGCCTCGACCCTAACCTTTTCTTATTTTAAAAACAAATATGAAGTGCTTTGCTCCAGATGCAATTTGACTGGTCAAATTACTTGATGTTAAGCAAACACAATGTATTGAACACTATAGTTAAAATACAACAAAAGAAAGAAGAACTCAGAATAACAACTCTATCAGAAAACTTAACAGAATAATAAATACAGTAACTATTAATAATTAACTGTCCCAATAAAGTAACGTCCCATAAATACCCCCTTTGGACAAAAAGTAAATTCAGAAAGAAATTTTGTCTCACATACAATCCAGCAACCCAGAAGGAAAAACATCAAAGGAAACTCAGAGTTACTGCAGCTTCCAACCTTATTGAGACGTGCAGCAACTGCTAAATCTAAAAGCAAAAAAAACTAGAAATCCTGATCAGTGAAAGCTGGCCACACTCATCCAGACTGCTTCTTTTGTTCCAACTTTAAAAAGTAAACCCCAAGGCCTCACAAGCTGTTGATATGACGACAGACTCTTCTACACCTCTGATTCAATCTCTCTCTTAAAAGAAACTAGGACAAAGTACACCTCTTAAAGCTACGGCATTGCCACATTTTTGGGGGATGGATGTTTCATATAGAACCATCAACATATACAAAACCAAATATTGCATTTTATAAAATATGACTCCCAGACTCTCAAGTTTTAGCAGCGGCAGTAAGCCAAATGGAAAACTCAATCAAAGACATCCATTATATAAATTGATTGTGTTCATTTTGTACAGGATAATTCTGTTTATATTTGATGACAAATACAAATGATTAAATTTTCCCGGTTGGAGCGCAAGTCTCAAGTTTGGGTCAGAAACTTGGAAGTGGCTAGGGGAGGACATCAGCTAATGAAGACATTGCCTCCAGGAACGTTGCCCTGTTAGGGATGGCAGGAAGACCAAAGAATGGGGAGGCCCAATGGAGAGCCCACAGCAGATATGGGTGCTGCAGAGGTAAAGAGAAACCCAAGAGGTCATCTCAAAATGAAAGGGCTGCACTGTAGAATTTAAATTAAAAATCATACATGATGGCTACCATATTGACCCCGCCTCCAGCAACATTTCTGAAAGTATCATGGGCCATAATTAGAGGCAAATAGTGATGTCAGAGCCTCTGAAGGGATTGTCATTTGATAACTTGGTTTTCAAGAAGACGGTCAGATGTTACATAGATTTCATGAACTAGATTGCAGAAAGCATGTTGGTGCTTTGATTTTTGTGGCTGTTTAATCAGTAAGAAGCAGATGTACGGTATGTGCATGCTCTTTAGCAGAGCTGTTTATTGTGAGTGCTGTTTCTTTCTCACAGGGTGAGCAATGTTAGTTCAGCTGTGAATAGTACATTACTAGCCTGGCTTGGTATTGTAGTTCCAGTTGTTTCAAATGTTGGTAAACTTTGGTAAAAGACAACCAGACACATCATTTCCTAACTTTGTTCCAGAAACTGTTTTGTGACCCATCACCCTAAGCCTGGGAAATTCCCTGACCAGTTCATAAAAACAGTGAAGCAAAAGTGAAATATTTCCAATACTGAAAATCTGAAGTAAAAGCAGAAAATACTTAAAATGTTCTGCAGGCCAGGCAGTGTTTGAGAACAAAATAAACATTTTAGGTTCAGGATCTTTCTTCAGAAGTTATTGAAGGACATCAGGCTAAAATGTTAACTTTATTTCACAGATGTTGTTTGACCTCCTGAACATTTACAGCATTTTCTGTCTTTACCTCAGATTTCCAGCATCTTTAACATTCTTTGTACCCGGTCAGGCAACATTTTATTAAGAAAATTAAGACTCATAAAGACCAGGAACCTCTTGAGATTTGGCCAAGTCTTAAGCAAATTCTGTCACCTCAGTCTCAAATACTGACCACTAGCAATCAGCCTTCCATTAACTTCTGGAAGTATCACGGGTCATAACTAGAGGCAAATACTGATGTAGAAGCTTTTGAAGGGGTCGTCCTTTGAAAGCTTAGTTTTGGCAATTCAAGAGCACTGTTAGATGTTGTGTACATTTCATGAACTAGATTGCAGAAAGCATGTTGGTGCTTTGATTTCTGTGGCTGTTTAATCAGTAAGAAGCAGATGTATGGCATGTGCCTGCTCTTTAACAGAGCTGTTTATTGTGAGTGCTGTTTCTTTCTCATAGCGTTAGCAATGTTGATTAAGCTGTTACTGGCATGGCTTGGTTTTGTAGCTTCAGTCATTTCAAATGCTGGCATAAACTAAAATTATGTGCGCATAAATAATAAGGTTCTCAAAGACTTCTAGCTAGGCTGAAAATTTATCACGAGACATTTGCTTTTCTTTACTGTGCAAAATATCTCAAACAAAGATATTCTCCATATGTCAGGCAGTAAGGTGACAGTACTAGCATCCAGGCTTTGTCCAGCTTGAGGATGTGCAGACTGTATTGGAATCAAATGATGAATACATGAGTTAGGATCTGATCTTTAGTTTGAAGAATTTTTGATTGTGAACAAAATGCTGTACAGAGCAAAAAATGTTCATACAGTAGGTCCCCATTTATAGTTGACCCAGTGAACAGTGAACACAGCTTTAACACTATT
Source organism: Chiloscyllium plagiosum (assembly GCF_004010195.1). Taxonomy (NCBI): domain Eukaryota; kingdom Metazoa; phylum Chordata; class Chondrichthyes; order Orectolobiformes; family Hemiscylliidae; genus Chiloscyllium; species Chiloscyllium plagiosum. Next base: position 35,255,667 of record NC_057723.1, read on the forward strand.
GATAAAATAATAACTACATATTCATTTAACATTGAATTTCAATTTAACTTTGTTAATCACACCTCCTAGGCTGTGACCTGTTTGTTTTCGAGATCTTTCCTCCCTGGCTTTCCTCTTGGTTTGTGCCATTGCTGTTGGTCCATCTTCATCCCAAACAATGCCCATTTCTACCTGCTTTCAGCTCTGGCTCTTGTTCCTACCCCGTTCTTAATTTTAAAGTCTCCAGTGTCTGGTTCAGTTCTAAACTTGCTATGAAGTCCAAGGCTCCACTTAGTAAAGGTAAAGTTACCATTGTCTTATCAGACCATTGAGCAGCTCTCTCATTACAGAAAGACAACTGATGGTGGTTTAACGTGAAGATCACCAGCTTCTGGAGAGGGGACTGGCTGAAAAAGAGAATCCTTCAAACACCAAATGAACCCACACTTTTGTCGTCATGCTGTATCACAAAACAGCCAACTGAGCTAAACTGACCCCCTCCACTTGGTAGCTTAAGTTGGTTGGGGCATTTGGTGCCTCGACCTACTTCTGCCACTAGATGGAGCATGATCAGTTAAACTTCATTGGGGATATAATTTTAACAATACTCATACTTACCTTTATATTTTATTTATTCTATAATTTTATGTTTATTTTACTTTAGAGGTTATTTATTTCTGAATGTAGACATATTTGAAAGTACACTAATTCAATTTAATAATGTTTTAAACTTGCTTCCTCTTGAGAACAGTCCTAAAGTTCCTAACTGGACATTGATCGACAGTAATTAGTTATTGTTTTGCAAATTATTTCAGCTAAGAAATGCAGAGTGTTACACATATTCAGAATAGCATTTTACCTAGTATTTAGGGTTTTTTTTCTGAGGAACATCTGTTCACAGGCACCTAACCCAGTCATTTCCCTTGGGAAACTATCCCTCACTTAAAGATATTTTGTTTAATCCAGTTTTGAGAAACACAACCACAGCTTTAAGTTAGGTGTTCCTGTACTTTTGAGAGCCCGTTGTCAGCACCAGGTATTCCTATATCACAGTAAAGCACTATTACATTTAACTTACAGTTCCATCTTGCCTGCTGCACCTTTGGAAGAATGTTCTCCAATGCAGAAATCTGACTTTTCCCAAGATCAGCTTTCCTGAGTGAGATTTCCATTAAATAGTGAATTTAGAACAGTTGAAATGGGGAACAGGAATTAGTTCTCCCACAATAGGAATTTCCAAATAGTGGAAATGATTAGAGATGATTGTTGCTTAAACCATTGCCGTTTTCTTCCCCAACAAGTGAATTGCATTTGTTGGTGATCTCGTCTGAGTATTCAAACAGAATTACTTGCAGCAGCAAATACCTATGTGACAAGTTTACTACTAATGCTCCAGTTTTATGCAGCTGGGGAAATTCTGTGGAGCAGTGAAAATGTAGCTGTGATCTCATTCCAAGATTCTTGACCCCATTCCTGGGCTTTGTAATTTTCAGCAATTCTTCATTTGAAGATGTGGTATAGTTCATTTTATGTGCCCACATGCTAACTAACGGACCTGTACAGCTCCTTTGTATGTCCAAAACTTCCACAATTTTCATGGACTTATTTTTGTTTAAAAATACTCATTGTTCATGAGAAGTCGTAACTGTTGTCAACCATATTTGGATGAGGGATCCCTTTGAAAGGTAAGATGAAAAGGTCATACTGTTGTTCTCATACCAAGCTATGTCTGTCCATCTATCCTTCAAGGTGCATCATACCACTCTGTATAGAACCGACAAAACTACAGTGACAATCGGATGTGTTAAAAAAAAGCTTTGATAAAAACAGGTCATTCATATATAAAAATTGCTTCACTACAGCCCAATAAAAATATCAATCATCCTGGTGCTTTAAAATATTAATTGAATAAACCTCAAGCAATTGAAACCACTCTATATTGTACAAATAAACATTGTGAAATCGATGCTAGAGCAAAATGTTAGAGCTGTCGATTAAGCAATGTCTTCCCTTGAGTGCAGTGGTTTCAGCAGTCTCTAGAATGACTGGGCTCTCAGCCATGGTTGGCCAAGGTTAGTCAGGTCAGCTCAGGTTGGCTGGTGAGAGCTAGTCAGGTCTGGTAAAGGAGATGGTTGAGTAATCGGGAGTTGGCATGGATGGTTGGGTTGGGAGCAATTGTCACGGTAGATCTGGTGAAGTTAGGTCAGGGTGTAGCTGGTGGGGTTAGTTCAGGTTCAAGAGGGATTGATTAGTTCCGAGACTTGTATAATTACAGAGGGGTTAGATTAGGATTTTGCTTTCTTAACAATTCCTGGTTTTTACTGCAGAATTCTGTAGCAGGTTCTGTGGAACGGAGTAATTTCCTGTCAGAGGTTTACATTTCTTGGACAATTACCACGTAGATGTGTGCTTGAGCACTTCCATGGAATTGTACATTTCATTCTCTGATGGTCTGGAAACTGGAAGTTCTGGACCATATTCAATATATTTACCATCAGAGTTATTGCTCCTTTAACAACAAAAGCCTAAATTTTAATAGAATTCCTCAGGCACAGAGAGATGTCCAAGCACCTTACAAAATATAGGAAAGGCCAAAGAGAAATTTCAGGATAGTTGGCAGATAGAAGTAGAGACTCTACAAGGACAGGAGCATTGTACCTGAATGAATAGTTATCTTTTCACCATAGAATGTGATGGCTATTGTGAAAACTTGACAAAAAAGGAAAATGTGTTATTCCAATGGCGACATTGACTGTGCAAAATGAACCAATAGCAGCTCTATGCTGCTTGTAAGAGATGACGGAGCAGAATTCAAGCAAACCAAACTTGTCTTCAGAGAATGATAATTAGCCTGTGATAAACAGGAATGTAGAAATGCATATTTTGGAGCATTATCCAAAATATTTGGGCTCAACTGCTGAAAGATGAACTTATTAAGTGTAAATAGGAGAAAATAGTGTGGGGTTTATTTGAAATAGTATATCTTTAAAATTGATTGACTGAAGGCAGGTAAAGATGCAAGCTACTTTTACGTGGCAATCAGTCAAGGGGCTGATTAGTTGACCAAAGTAAATTTCAAGATTTCATGTAACATGACACCAGCTCACCAAATTACCCATTGTCAAATAGCCAGGTAATGGGATTAAAGTTGCCGCTAGAGAAAGAAATACAGCAAACTAGTGCTGACTCTTGTGTTTCCCTTTCTGACCAAGTGAGACCTTAGAGAAATCATCAACTGGAAAATATCTGAATGAAGATATTCTTCACGTGAAGCTATCTCAATAACCCAGAATTGTAAATAGTGTTAGAGAGAAGCTGTAACTGAGAAAGGTTAAGGAAGCCTGGCACTGAAAAATATTGTACCTATTCTACCTAGATTTGCATGAATTTGGAAAAAGTGAAGTTGCTAGAATTCTATATTCAGTAAGTACAACAGAAGATGGACCATAAAGCATACTATATAAGAATCAGGGGCGGCATGGTGGCACAGTGGTTAGCACTGCTGCCTCACAGCACCAAAGACCCAGGTTCAATTCCTGCCTCGGGCAACTGTCTGTGTGGAGTTTGCACATTCTCCCTGTGTCTGCGTGGGTTTCCTCCGGGTGCTCCGGTTTCCTCCCACAGTCCAAAGAAGTGCAGGTTAGGTGAATTGGCCATGCTAAATTGCCCGTAGTGTTAGGTGAAGGGGTAAATGTAGGGGAATGGGTCTGGGTGGGTTGCTCTTCGGAGGGTCGGTATGGACTTGTTGGGCCGAAGGGCCTGTTTCCACACTGTAGGGAATCTAATCTAATCTAATCTAAAGGTATTTTTAATGCAAGTGAAAGGCATTTGCAGTAAACAAAGAAAAAGTGTTTGAAGAAGATTCTAGAAGTTGGTTGCAGATGTATTAAAAATGGAGCTACACATGCAAGAATTCAGAAGCAACCCATAACAATGGAGAAAAGATTATGGACAGTCATCAGTAATACAGTGGAATAGCATCAGAATCTCCAAATGCAAAAACGTCCCTTCAGCATCATGAGGCAGTCAGCTCTAGATCTCATTACAGTTGTGATTGAAACAAGGATGAAAGAGATGGACTAAATATGGGAGATGAATATAAAGGAACGTCATTCTGGCTTTGAAGGCTATTCATCTCAGCCCCAGGATATTGCTGCAGCAGTTTCTCAGGATAGTGTCTGAGCTCCAGCCATCTTTAGCTCCTTCATCAATGATCTTCCCACCATCATAGGGTCAGAAGTGGGGATGTTTTGTTGATGATTGCGCAATATCCAGAACAAAACCTCAGATACTGAATCAGTTCACTTCCAAATACAGCAACACTAGACAGTATCCAGGTTTGATCTGACAAATGGCATGTAAAATTATCACAACATAAGTGTCAAGCAGTGCCCATCTCCAACAAGAGAGAATCTAACAATTGACCCTTGAGGTTCAATAGTATTATCATCACTGAATCCCCCAGTACCAACATCCTGGAGATTACCATTGACAAGAAACTAGTCTCACCCTATAACTATTGTGACTACAAGAGCAGCTCAGAGGCAAGGAATCCTGCAGCAGTAACTCATCTTCTGACTCCCCAAAGCCTGTTCATCATCTACAGAGAACATGTAGGGAGTGTGATGGAATTCTCACCACTTGTACAGATGGGTACAGCTCCAACAATATTCAAAAATATTAATACCATCCAAGATAAAGCAGCCTGCTTGGTTAACATCCCATCCACTAACTTTAATCATTCATTCCTTTTGCCAGTGATACACGGTAATAGCAATGTGTACCTTTTACCAGAGGTGTTGTATCAATTCCCCAAAGCTCTTTCAGCAGTATCTTCCAAACCCGTGTCCTCTTCCACCTAGAAGGGCAATAGCAGAAATATCTAGGAACAGCACTAAATGCTAATTTCCCTCCAAGCCACTCACCATTCGCTTTTGGATCTGTATTGCCATTTCTTCACCATTTCTGGATCAAACTTTGGAACTGTCTTCACAGCACTGTTGGTGTTCCTACACCAGATGGACTGCAGCAGTTTAGGAAGGATGCTCACCACAGTGTTCTCAAGAGCAATTAAAATCTACATTTGTTTAGCTTTGAAACTTCACTTTTTTTATTACTGTCTAGCATGTTGTAGCAAATGGTACAAGTTTATTGGATTGAACTTTAAAGTTTTCAAAAGGAAAAAAAAAATTACTGAATCTCCAAGGAAATCAGCACTATGTTGAAGTGAGCTTGATCTTTTTTTTTGGAAAAAAGTATTTTAATAAACCCTGCATCTGCTGGAAAATCCAGGATTGAGTAAAGCATTTGTAAGAATGTTGCCAACTTCGTAAACGTTGAAATGGGAAAGATGTGGTTTAATAATAAATGTACTGTGTTTACTTGCATGGAGCCCAGCTTGTATCTTTTATTGTGTGTAAAAACTAGCAGGCACTGTGTTATTAACACAGCCTTAGTCCCAACTTGAATCTCGAAATATTAGCATTTACTAAGAAAATTTGTTCAGAACAAAATCATTTGACAGATTAACCTGCTTTCAAAGACGCAGCTGTGTTTGAAAGTGATCGTCTGCATGCAACGTGATTACATTGTATCACTGAGTTAAGAAAGGAAAGTATAAGATCACCAGGTCAGATGAATGTTTGAGTGAATTCAAACTTTTAGGATTTGTTTTGTTTGTCTGAATCTTGGCAAAAGAAGTAATTTAGTTCATATACTGATCATGCAGTGAACTTTCACAGTTAATGGAAGAAGTCTTTGAAGACTGCTTAGCCTCTCCATTGCAGTTTTTGTCATTACTCCTCAACCATTGGTATGAAACTTCACATTACTTCGATGTTAAGCTTTTTCAGTTGCACCCCATTGAGGATTTACCGCCATGTTTCTGTCTCATGGGACAGCAGATGTCAAGTATAGCTTGTAGACAGTTAAATAATGGTAAGATAATATACTGCTGGAAGTGTTTTTGTTCCAACTCCTTTGAGTTTGAGAGTGTGCCTCTTTTGTTAAGAAGCACAATATTTATTATTCCCCACCACATCCCATCTAGACTGTGCCACCCTCTACTGCAGTCTCTTTATTCATTTTAGCACTAATAATGTCTCTAAAGTTGGGCACAAACTGCACATATGAAGCGAGGTGCCTCTGCTGTTGGTGAGAGTGTACATGGCCAAATCAAAATAGTTGCCAGTGGGCCAAAAGGTCAACCAGTTCACAGCTACCGTTGTACAGGTAAGCAAAGTAGTTTCATTACTGTTAGGCTGTACTTGAACCGCGCAGGTCAGTAACGTTGTTTAGAATCGAAATTGTTTGCAGTGCTAAGGAACTGAGTGAGAATAAGCCTCTGTTGCAAAGCCACACTGAAAATAAAGAAGGAAGATTTCTTGACAAAGATGATTTCCCAAGATTCAATGTCTTTTTTTCTATCTGAACAGCTTTAACATTTTGTATCCAATTCCAGTGAAACTGGCAGTGTAGTACCTGACTGATTTAACTAATGCATATCGATTTCAGTTTCATAATTTTCTTTAAAAACCCTTTTGCCTTTAATCAATGTCATTAGATAGTGATCACGCCGTTCTGAATGATGTTAACAGCACAGACAATGGACTGATATAAAGCCACAAGTGTTTAATAATGTATCCATTTGAATCAAACAGGTGACTTTTTCCATCTGATGAACTGTTTACTAACAAGAAAATAAAGTAAATAGAAAAATTGAAGTTAGTCATCGTGTTAGGTCTCACTAAATTTTAAAATCCACTCAGAAAAGTGTTTGTTGTTGGCATTTAACATTTAGCAAATTCGCTTCTTGCTTTTAGTGGTATTTGTTCAATCATGCCGAAGTATCTGCCATAAATTATGATTGATTCACAACTGCATGGTTGGAAATATTGGCATTTAGAAACTAGGGGCTTGAACTGTAAATATGTAGTCCTGCTACTTGGCTTTCCCAGAGCATGTTCTGCCACTCTTGTTACCCGACAGTTTGCATAGTGCTCTCCGGAGCTATGGGCATAGACAGTGTGCTCCCAGATTAGATGCCTTATAACACATCTGCCTGGTCCTCAGTCCAGACTCTAGACTTTAGTATTGTGAACATTTCTGGATTCCACATTGTAGGAGGGACATGATAGCACTGGAGCAGATCTAGAGGAGATTTACCAGAATGTTGCCTGGGCTGGAGAGTTTCAGTTATGAAGAGAGATTGGATAGACTGGAGATGTTTTTCTTGGAGCAGATGAGACTGAGGGAGGCCATAATTGAGATGAATAAAGTTATGAGGGACATAGAGTGAGTGGGAAGAAACATTGCCGTTGATGGAGGGATCAGTGACCAGGGGCATAGGTTTGAGGTAAGGGTCAGGAGTTTTACAGAGGAATTGAGACAAATGTTTTCACCCAGAGGGTGGTGGGAATCTGGAACACATTGCATGTAAGGGTGGTACAGGCAGAAACCCTCATTTTATTAAGAAATATTTAGATGTACACTTACTCTGCCAAAAGGCTACAAGGCTGTGAGCCAAGCTGGAAAATGGGATTAGAATAGGTGGTTGTTTTTGACCACTGCAGACTCAGTGCGCCGAAGGGCCTTTTTCTGTGGTAAGCCTCTGACAATGTAGTGTCTATGACTGCAGGAATTGACTTTCCAGGCATCCTGCCACCTCCCTGTCCCTCTGAAGGTGGTACTTGAGTTACCTTTGTCACCACCCTCCCTATCGGATCATTGTGTGACACCTCATTTCCATCTGCGCTCCTAATGCCTCCAGAGCTACAGTTGACATGACAGATCCTCTCCTGCTCTGGAGTTCAATTTTGACTGCGGTCATCTTTTTGTTCAATGTTTAATATCAAACGCATTGCTTCAGAAGTACCCATCAATGCTCCAATCTTTCAGATTAACCAAGGACACAGATTTCATCTCAGTCACCTGGATGTGAATAGACACAAGGAAGCTACAATTACAGTTGCCATGGCCAAACATCAGGGCAGATTAATTTGTAGCCTAAATGTAGTGAAATTGCTCAGACGCATTGCATGGGAAATTCAAGTAAAGACTTCAGTTCTGCTTACAGATTGATGGATAGTTAGGGAATCAAAGGTTACAGGAAAAAGGCAAGAAAGTAAAGTTGAGGATAATCAGATCAGCCATGAACTCATTGAATGGTGGAACGACTGTATGACTCTATGACTCAGTTGGATAATGGCTTCCTTTTGCTTCTTTGTCTTTGGTCTTTCTTTGGGAAAATGTAGATATTGAGTTAACACTTCAAATCGGTTTGTTGATTAATTCAACGATGGCCTATGAAATTAGTATTTTTTTGTAATGCCGCAACTCTAGCATTGTAGTAAACCTGCCACAATTTTCCCATTCTCCATTTTTTTTCATTCCCATCAGTTAGTTAAGTGCAGGAATTCAATCAATCACAAGCTAAATCCAAAGGTTCCATGAGAAAAGCCCACTCTGATTAACAAAGTAAAATAAAATATCTGAAGTGCCAAAGATTTTCAGTAAATTTCAACAGTTAGAAATGTTTAATTGATTGTCAATCAAAAAGACAATAAACTGACAACTGAAGTCATAAATGTGTAATATTAATACTCCAATACAAAACAATACCATAAAGTCTTCCAGAAGCTGATTTTGAACGATCTGATTCTTCACAGTTAATTTTATTTAATAAAACATATTCAGTTTTCCAACTGCTGAAAAAATATTTAATAATTGCTGCTACCTCATTTCCTTTTGGTTTTGTTCATTGCATTCAGTTCCCTTAACATCTGTGTGTAATTGTGAGACTGAACTAACCTGAATTTACCTGAAGCCTATAATGCGATAAAAAAAATCCCAAAGCCCTTCATGGATGCCAAAGGAAAGTGGATATTGAACCAAAGAAGAGAAGAATAGAAAGAGTGGTTAAATATTGGTTAGTGAATAGATTTTGAAGTGTATTTAAAATGAGGTAGGAAAGTTTGAAGGATGGTGTTGAAGAAAGTGGGATGTGGCAGAGAATAAAACCGATATATTGTGTGCAATGCAGTGCAGAATCCATTTCAGCCACAGAAGATGGTTGGCCGTGGTACTTATTTTCATCACTGAGGACTGGCGTCAATCTGCTTTGTTACTGATAAATCTGTTTTTATTATTACAGCAACATTCTAGTCAATGAGAAAGTTAGCTTGCTGTTGACAATTACTATGGGAGAATGTGAATAAACTTCATAAACACAAGGGGTTAATATACAAACATCAACTTCCTCTGATCCAGGTTCAATAATTCAAGTCTATAGGCATCTCAAATTGTCCAAAAATCAATTATTTGCACTTTGCATTCTGCTCCAATCACTGTTCTGTGCAAAGCCCAGTGCATCCAAATTTTAATTTAATTTGAAAGCTTCTAAGTAACATTAATGTCAATTTTGTATAGAACATCATGAGAACTTCTGGAGAAAACTTGAGTAAGAATTATATATGTGTCATAATATTAATTTATATGCATATATTAATATTGTATGCATGCCACTTTTGAAATAATTTTTTGATATGGTGGAATTAAGCAAGCATCATCATTTTCCACTCAACATTCATGATAAATGCAATCAATGTATTAGTGCGCTAAAAACATTTTCAATTAAGTGGGATGGACAAGACTGGCAGCTTAATGTTCTAGGATACAAATACTACAGGAACAACAGGAAGGGAGGCAAGAGAGGAGGGTAGTGACGTTTTTGATAAGAGATAGCATTACAGCTGTACTGAGGGAGGATATTCCCAGAAATACATCCAGGGAAGTTATTTGGGTTGAACTGAGAAATACGAAAGGGATGATCATCTTATTGGGATTGGATTATAGACCTTCTAACAGGCAATTTGTAAGGAGACCTCAGTTATCTGTAAGAATAATAGGATGGTTATGGTAGAGGATTTTAACTTTCCAAACGTAGACTGGGACTGCCATAGTGGGTTTAGATGGAGAGGAATCTGTTAAGTGTGTACAGGAACATTTTCTGATTCAATGTGTGGTTGTAACTATTAGAAAAGGTGTAAAACTTGACCTACTCTTGGGAAATAAGGCAGGGCAGGTGACTGAGGTGTCAATTGGGTGAGCACTTTGGGGCCAGTGACCATAATTCTATTAGTTTTAAAACAGTCATGGAGAAGAATAGACCAGACCTAAATGATGAAGTTCTAAATTGGAGGAAGGCTAATTTTGACGGTATTAGGAAACAACTTTCAAAAGCTGATTGGGGGCAAATGTTCGCATGTAAAGGGACGGCTGGAAAATGGGAAGCCTTCAGAAACAAGATAATGAGAGTCCAGAGACAGTATATCCCTGTCAGGGTGAAAGGAAGAGCGGGTAGGTGTAGGGAATTTTGGATGATAAAAGAACTTGAGGGTTTGGTTAAGAAAAAGAAAGAAGCATATGTTGGGTATAGACAGGATAGATCAAGTGAATTCTTAGAAGAGTTTAAAAGCAGTAGGAGTATACGTAAGAGGGAAATTAGGAGGGCAAAAAGGGGACATGAGATAGCTTTGGCAAATAGAGTTAAAGAGAATCCAAAGGGTTTTTACAAATACATTAAGGACAAAAGGGTAACTGGGGAGAAAATAGGGCCCCTCAAAGATCAGCAAGGCAGCCTTTGTGTGGAGCCGCAGGAGATGGGGGAGATACTAAACAAGTATTTTGCATCACTGTTTACTGTGGAAAAGGCCATGGAAGATATAGAATGTAGGGAAATAGAGGTGACATCTTAAAAAATGTCCATATTATGAAGGAGGAAGTGCTGGATGCCTTGAAACACATAAAAGTGGATAAATCCCGAGGACCTGATCAGGTCTCGTACTCAGTGTGAAGCTTGGGAAATGATTGCTGGGCCCTTGCTGAGATATTTCTTTCATCGATAGTCACAGGTGAGGTGTCAAAAGACTAGAGATTGGCTAACATAGTGCCACTATTAAAGAAGAGTGGTAATGACAAGCCAGGGAACTATTGACCAGTGAGCCTGATGTTGTTGGTGGGCAAGTTGTTGGAGGGAATCTTGAGGGACGGGATGTATATATATTTGGAAAGGAAAGGACTGGTTAGGGATAGTCAACATGACTTTGGTACGTGGGGAAATAATGTTTCACAAACTTGATTGAGTTTTTTGAAGAAGTAACAAAGAGGATTGCTAAGGGCAGAACAGTGGATGTGATCTATATGGACTTCAGTAAGGAGTTCCCCATGGGAGACTGGTTAGCAAGGCTAGATCTCATGGAATACATGGAGAACTAGCCATTTGGAAAGGTTACCTCAGATTACAATGTGATCTTGATCAGATGGGCCAATGGGCTGAGGCGTGGCAGATGGAGTTTAATTTCGATAAATGCAAAGTGCTGCATTTTGGGAAAGCAAATCTTAACAGGACTTACACACTTAATGATAAGGTCCTAGGGAGTGTTGCTGAACAAAGATATCTTGGAGTGCAGGTTCATAGCTTCTTGAAAGTGGAGTCGCAGGTGGGTAGGATAATGAAGAAGGCGTTTGGTATGCTTTCCTTTATTGATCAGAGTATTGAGTACAGGAGTTGGGAGGTCATGTTGCGGCTGTACAGGACATTGGTTAGGCCACTTTTGGAATATTGCGTGCAATTCTGGTCTCCTTCCTATGGAAGGATTTTGTGAAACTTAAAAGTGTTCAGAAAAGATTTACAAGGATGTTGCCAGGGTTGGAAGATTTGAGCTATAGCGAGAGATTGTTTTCCCTAGATCATCGGAGGCTGAGGGATGACCTTATAGAAGTTTATAAAATCATGAGGAGCATGGATAGGATAAATAGATAAAGTCTCTTCCTTGGGGTGGGGGAATCCAGAGCTAGAGGGCAGAGGTTTAGGGTGAGAGGGGAAAGAGACCTAAGGGGCAACTTTTTCATGCAGTGGGTGATACATGTATTGAATGAGCTGCCAGAGGAAGTGGTGGAGGCTGGTACAATTGCAACACTTAAAAGGCATCTGGATGGGTATATGAATAGGAAGGGTTTGGAGGGATATGGGCTGGGTGCTGACAGGTTGGATTGGATTGGGTTGTGATATCTGGGCGGCTTGGACAATTTGGACCGAACGGTTTGTTTCCATGCTGTGTGTCTCTATGACTGCGACTCTAAGTGAAGTGATGCATTGTTTGTATTTGGAAGTGTTACTGGCAAGTGAAAGAATCTGAATTCCTCTGTACAAGAACGGTATCAAAACAGTACTCTTAAATCAAAACCAACAGCTTTCTGTAATGCAGGGAATAATATAGTGGCAGCCTTCAGTACACCACAATGAGGTTTGCTTTATCCTGCAGAGTCAAGAATATTCCATTACCATATATTTATTTTTTTGTGAAGGAGCATATTATTAAAACTATTTAGTATTAGCATACAGAATAGAATTCCATGAAGACAGTGACACTTTCTATTTAATATTGATGCAGCAGGAAATAGTATTAATTACATTCTCCAAATAAAAATGATGTGATCAATATCAATTAATTGCCTTCCCAAGACCGCATACTCAAAAATATGTCCAGTTATTATAGGACTAGACGAAAGATAGCTCCATAAAACTATATATTCAGAGAGCAGGATTCTCTTTTATTACAGAGTGAAATTGGCTGAATGGACTAACTTTCTTCAAATGTATATCAGTGCACATTGCTTTAAATTTCCTCTCACGTCCAGCAGGAAGAATGAGGCAGTAAGTTGGCACAGACAGTCAATGAATTCATTTAAGTGCTTGTTAGATCACCTAGTCACCACTTAAGTTTGTTCTCAAATGGACTGATCTTTATGTAAAGCTGCAATGTGTTGGAACCTGCTGTGCACAATTGTAAAGTTCAGCTATACATGTAGCACTTTGCAAAATTGTTCTATCTACCTGAAAGATATTTATATGTGATTTTCTCAGAATGTAACTTGGAAAATATGTAGGTTTCTCTGTTTCTCGTTCATCCCAATCACAAATCTCGTATTAGTGTTGCTATCTCAATATTATATAAATTCTTTTATAGTCCCAGGTACCACAAGGTCAAGTCGTGCTTAGACCCCTTTATGTGAAATATAAAATTCTTGAATTAGCCTCCTGAGGGACTCTCTGAAAACTGTCTCTTAGGGATTGAATTTACAGTGAACTACATGAATCCTGAGTTTGGAAAAGCTGACAACATGAGGAGTGATCTTGCATAATATAAAAAAACCCCATGGTTCCTAATGGAAATGTTGAAATGTTATTAATAGTGAGCAAGTAAAAGATACAACATGCAATAAATGACTTTGGTCATTGTTAATGTCTAATAAAGTGACTTGCAGTTTAAAGATTGATCTTAGGTCTTGAAGTTAACTGACTTCTTTTCCCCTCCTGAAGGGTCACTGAATCTGAAACGTTAACTCTGATTTTTCTCTACAGGTGCTGCCAGACCTGCTGAGTGTTCCCAGCAATTTCTGTTTGTGTTTCTGCTTTCCAGCATGCACACTTCTTTTGGTTTTCTTTTCCCCTTTGTTACTGATCTGTATTTTGTTCCTCTGGATGTAATTGCATTAAAGATGTGTGCACACATTGGATTGTAAATACTTTGTGGATATTGGTCTGGTTAACTGTTGCTTCTTGGTTCTGCAATCTGTGACAGTCAACTAATTTTTTTTTTTTGTTCTCATGATTATGTTGGTGAAAGGTTATCAACCCAATGAAGTCACACTATCTCTCACTCTACAGATGCTGCCTGAACTGTTGAATATTTCCATCATTTTCTGTTTAATTTCAGGTTTCCAGCCTCCCCTGTATGTTACTTAGTTGCAAGTGATGCTCACACAATTTATTATACACTCAGTTCTCCCCCCATTTTCTATCAGAGGCTTTTGTTATGAACCCCATAGAGACCAATAAGGTTTTAGTATAACAATTCCAAAAAAATGCATGATGTTAAAGTTTTAAGACTATTACTATAACAAATAAACTAAAAATAACATTAATTAAATACCATTTGATAGTTAACAAAGATGAATTCTTGTTAATGATGCATGAACCAATGCTTTGCTTATACATTATGCTACACCATTTGGATGGATAGTGCATTATGAAAAAGTCTACATTTGCAACAAGTTTCCAAGATTTCCCTATTTTTCTGTGTAGTAACTTTGAGTGGCTGTCTAAAAACACCTCCCCTCAGATTTCAGAGTTTTTTCAAATCTATTACCAGCAGTAAAGCCTGCTGCAACAATGCTTTCCTCTACCATCTCCAACCAGGCCCAGCCATGCCAGCTCAAATCACGAGGGTTCCTTAGATGGCTGCAGGCTATGTCCCTTTATCCAAACACTGTCTTCCCTCCTGCATGCTACTTTAGTAGCTGACTCTTTACTAACCACAGTACTGGCAATCCAGTTCCTTTCTCTCTCATTTTTTTCTCTTCTGCTCCAAAAGCCTGGAGACTGAAAATCAGTTCACTGACAGAACAATGGGTAGGCTAGGTGCATTGGTCAGGGGTAAATACAGGATAATAGGGTAGGGGAATGGATTTGGGTGGGTTGGCATGAACCTGTTGGGCTGAAGGGCCTGTTTCCACACTGTAGGGATTTTCTTTAATTCTCTCTTGTTCTCAAAGCAACCAAGCTACTCAGGCTTATTGTTGGGTAGAATTCAGAGCAGATGACATGACCCTCTTCACTATTCCCCTTTACCTAAACTAACAGTTTAAAACATAACAAATTTTAAAAACCTCACATTCAATACACTTACTCCTTTTCTCATGTAACTATATTTATTCTCAATCAAAATGTGTGGTGCTAGAAAAGCACAGCAGGTCAGGCAACATCTGAGGAGGAGGAGAGTCAACGTTTCCAGCATAAGCTCTTCATCAGGAATGTCTGGTGAAGGGCTTATATCTGAAACATCGATTCTCCTGCTCCTCGGATGCTACCTGAACTGCTGTGCTTTTACAGCACCACACTTTTCGGCTCTGACTCTCCAGCATCTGCAGTCCTCACTTTCTCTCTATTTATTCTCATACTGGTGATTTACAAAGCATTCAATATTGAATGTCAACTGTCTATATAACCATTTGTTCTTTACACTGTAACTTGAATTACAACATCTTGGTCTGCATATTAACAGACAATGGAAATCTTGTCTCTCTCAAACTGAAGGCTTTCGAAAGAAAGGTAGGTTAATAGTTGAAAAAAGATTGAGATTGGAATCGTCAATACATTGACCTCAAAATCTTTTCTGACCCCAAATTGAATTTCCAGTCTCCTTTGTGAAACTGCCCCTTTCACACAAACTCAATGCGTCCTCAACCATTCTTGATTGTAATAGATTTTTTTTTAAAAGAAATGAACACTTTTGTTCTATTTAAAGATGCTGTTGCACCTTTCACATTCACCTGAAAGGATACCAAAACATGTTGGTTGTACTCTGTATGGTCTTTGTCTTGTTGCACCCTGTCATTGTTATTGGGTTTTTGTGTTAGTTGCTGGGGTTTAATGCCATTAATTACTTCAGGAAGCAGATTCGTTATCTTCAGGTTCTGTAGTGCAATGTTGTCATGAGAATATCAGCTTCTGTACATTTCTCACTGAGTAAAAATAGTGAGGTTACAACTCTTGTTTCCAGACAGGTGTAATAACATCTTTCAACAGGTTGATTAGAAAATATCCACAACTCTGTTTCTTCCAAAACTTGGATTGACAGACTCCGCCTTAACCTATTAGAATTAAATGGGTACAAGTTTCAAAGTAAAGTTAAGAGGGAGACCAGGAAGGCAAAAAGGGGATTTGAAATCGCCTCGGCAGATAAGGTTAAAGATAATCCAAAGAGATTTTACAAGTATATTAAGGGCAAAAGGGCAGTTCTACGTGTGGAACCATTATTTGAAACTACAGGGGATGGGAAAGATATTAAATGATATTTTGTGTCAGTATTTACTGTGAAGAAAGAAATAGAGGCCAGGGAACTCAAGGAAATAAGCTAGAAAACAGTCCACATTACCGAAGAGGAGGTGCTGGAGGTGTTAAAAACATAAAGGTAGGTAAATCTCCAGGACCTGATCAAGTGTATCCCAGGATGTTGTGGGAAGTTATGGACAAAATTGTGAGGTCCCTAGCAGAGATATTTGTATCATCAACAGCACAAGTGAGGTGCCAGAGAACATTGAACATAGAGCAGTACAGCGCAGTACAGGCACTCGGCCCTTAATGTTGTGTCGGCCTTTTATCTAACTCTAAGATCAGACTAACCTATATACCCTTCATTGTACTACCTTCCATCTGCCTATCCAAGAGTTGCTTAAATGTACCAAATGCATCTGACTCTACTACCAGTGCTGACAGTGCATTCCACTCTCTGTGGAAAGAACCTATTTCTGGCATCTCCCCTGAACCTTCCTCCAATTACCAGAGGTTTTGAGGCTGGCTAATGTTGTGCCTTTATTTAACGGAGGCTGTAAGGAGAAACCTGAGAATTATAGACCAGTGAGTCTGGCATCAGTAGTGGGTAAGTTGTTGGAGGGGGAGTTCTGAAAGACAGGATTTACATGGAATTTTTAATTCATTCACAGGATGAGAGGGTTGCCAGCTAGGCCAGCATTTATTGCCAATCCCTAACTGCCCAGATGGCAATTAAGGGTCAACTGCATTGCTCAGGATGTAGGCCAGGCATTTCCTTCCCTTAAGGACGTTCGTGAACCAGGTGGATTTTTCCAACAATGGCATGGTCACCATTGGACTCTTAATTCCAGATTTTTTTAATTGAATTCAAATTCTACCATGGCAGGATTTGAACACTGGTCCCCAGTGCGTTGCCTGGGTCTCTGAATTAACAGACCAGTGATAATACCACGAGGCCATCACTTTCCCTGTAGAGGTTGAAGAGGCAAGGATTGATTAGGGATAATCAGCATGGGAAAAACAATGGCATGGTCACCATTGAGGAGAAAGTGAGGTCTGCAGATGCTGGAGATCAAAGTTGAAACTTTATTGCTGGAACAGCACAGCAGGTCAGGCAGCATCCAGGGAACAGGAGATTCGACGTTTCGGGCACAGGCCCTTCTTCAGGAATGGTCACCATTGGACTCTTAATTCCAGATTTTTTTAATTGAATTCAAATTCTACATGGCAGGATTTGAACACTGGTCCCCAGTGCATTGCCTGGGTCTCTGAATTAACAGACCAGTGATAATACCACGAGGCCATCACTTTCCCTGTAGAGGTTGAAGAGGCAAGGATTGATTAGGGATAATCAGAATAGGAAATTGTGTCTCACAAACTGGATTAAATTTTCTTTGAGGCTGTAACCAAACAGACTGATGAAGGCAAAGCAGTGAATGTTGTCTACATGGACTTTAATAAAGCCTTTGACAAGATTCCACATGGTAGATTAATTAGTAAAGTTGGATCACATGGGATTCAGGGAGAGCTTGCCAATTTGATACAAAATTGGCTTGACGGCAGGGGAGAGAGGGTAGAGGTGGAGGATTGTTTTTTGGACTGGAGGCTTGTGACCAGCAGTGTGCTGCAGGGATTGGTACTGGGTCACTTTTGGTTATCATTTATATAAACGATTTGGATGAGAATTTAGGAGGTGTTGTTAGTAAGTTGTGGATGACAAAATTAGTGGTATAGTCAACAATGAAAACAGTTATCTATTACAAAGGGATCTTGATTAATTGGGTAAATGTGCTGAGGAGTGGCAGATGGAATTTAGTTTGGATAAACATGGGGTATTGTATTTTGGTAAAATGAGCAAGGGCAGGAATTATACAGTTAATAGTAGACTGGGTCATTCTGTTGAACAGAGAGGCCTAGGAATTCAGGTACATATTTCTTTGAAAGTGGCATCACAAATAGACAGAATGGTTAAGCAGGCTTTTAGCATGCTTGCCCTCATTGCTCAGATCATTGAGTATAGGAGTTGTCATGTCATGTGCAACCTTCTTGAATAGGCACCACTTTCAGCATCCATTCATTTTACTATGACCACACTGTGGCAGCAGTCTGTACTATCTACAAGATATAATACAGTAATTCACCAAGGCTTTGAAACCCATGGACTTGACCAAATTGAAGGAAAGGGCAGCAGATGTATGGTAACATCACTGTGTGCAAGTTTCCTTCCAAGTCAGAAATCATTCTGACTAGGAACTACATCACATTTCCTTCACTATTGTTGAAGTAAAATCCTGGAACTTCCTTCTTAATAGCACTATGTCCCTACTCCCCAGGAGTGGTTCAAGGAGGCTGCTCAACACTACATTCTCTGATGCAATTAGAGACATGAACAATGGATACTGGCCCAGCCAGTGATGCCCACAATAAAAATAAACTGCAAACCAGAAACCGCAGTTAAAAGGAAGTTAAAACTGATTCTCCAGTTCACTGATGCTGTCCACCTGACTCTGCTGGATTGGCTCCTCCCAGGTTCTCATACCATGAGGTCATCCCAACAAATTTGCCCAGCCTGGACTGAGATTTTAGCACAGATCATTGTCAGTGATGACCCCATAAAAAGCGCAGAAAGCTGTGCACAAAGAAGCTCAATGATCTGCATTCTGTGAGGGGAAGTAACATTGTTTTCTTTCAGCTAGCTTACTGTCTCACAGGACCATCACTCTGTCTCACCGTGCCATGTCAGGAAGCCTCATAACCTGCAATCGTCAGGGACTCACTTCCACCTCATGTTCTCAAATTACTCACCCTTCCTGCATACTGTGCTTCTTATTCACTGGGGCCGCCTCACCATGAAACATAGGAGCAGAAGCAAACCATTCTATCCATTGAGTCTACTCCACCATTCAATGAGATCATGACTGACATGATAATCACCTCTACACCGCTGAACCCAAACGCCAACTCAAGGACACCTCTTCCTACCGCCTCCTCGACCATGACCCCATCCCCCCATCACCAAACCATCGTCTCCCAGACCATACAGAATCTCATCACCTCAGGAGGTCTCCCACCCACAGCTTCCAATCTCATAATCCGGGAACCCCGCACTGCCTCCTTCCCAAGATCCACAAGCCTGACCCCATTGTCTCAGCATGCTCCTGCCCCACTGAACTCATTTCTACCTACCTCGACACTGTGCTATCCCCCTAGACCAAGAACTCCCCACATATGTTCAAGACACCACCCACACCCTCCAGCTCCTCCAAGACTCCCCAATGCCTCATCTTCATCATGGATATCCAATCCCTCTACACCTCCATCCGCCTTGACCAGGGCCTCCAAGCCCTCCGTTTCTTCCTCTCCCGACATCCCCAACAGTACCCTTCCACCGACACTCTCATTCGTTTGGCCGAACTGGTCCTCACCCTTAACAATTTCTCCTTTGAATCCTCCCACTTCCTCCAGACCAAAGGGGTAGCCATGGGCACACGTATGGGCCCCAGCAATGCCTGTCTCTTTGTTGGCTACGTAGAACAGTCCATCTTCCTCGCCCGAGGGTGGAATCGAACCCAGGTCCCTGGCGTTGCAATCTAGCAGGCCTGGATACAACCTGATTTATTAATGCCCTTTAGAGAAAGGAACTGCTGGCCTACATGTACCTATAGCAATGCGATTGACCTTTAACTGCCCTCAGGGCAATAAATGCTGCCCTAGCCAGCGACAACCCACCTAAAGAGTGAATTTTTTTTTTAAAACAAAGCATACAATGGGACTGTATCTTCCCACTGGAAGCCACTAACAGCTTACCAGAATGACCACAGAGTCAGGGGTCAAGGGTGAGCTTAGTGGCCGTCACTAAGGGAGAAGGTGCTGGGGAAGCTGAAAGGTCTGAAGGTGGATAAATCACTGGGCCCGGATGGACTACAGCCCAGAGTTCTGACGGAGATAGCTGCGGAGATTGTGCAGGCATTGGGGGTGATCCTTCAGGAATCACTGAAGTCAGGGAGAGTCCCAGAGGACTGGAAAATGCCTATTGTATCACTCCTGTTTCAAGAGGGAGGGGGGCAGAAGACAGAAACTATAGGCCAGTTAACCTGACCTCAGTCATCGGTAAGATTTTGGAATCCATTATTAAGGGGTATTTGGAAGTGCATGATAAAATAGGGCTGAGTCAGCACAGCTTCATCAAGGGGACATCATGCCTGACAAATCTGTTAGAGTTCTTTGAGGAGGTGATGAGCAAGTTAGACAAAGGAGAAGCAGTGGATGCGATCTATTTGGATTTCCACAAGGCCTTTGACAAGGTACTGCACAGGAGGCTGTTAGATAAGTTAAGAGCAAGATACTGGCATGGCTAGAGGATTGGCTGATGGGCAGAAGGCAGAGAGTGTGAGTAAAGACGTCTTTGTAAGGATGGCAGCCAGTGGAGTTCCGCAGGGGTCAGTGTTGGGACCACAGCCATTCACCATCTGGATGAAGGAACTGAGGGCATTGTTGCTAAGTTTTGCAGATGATACAAAGATAGTTGGAGGAACAGGTAGTGTTGAGGAGGCAGAGAGGCTACAGAAGGACTCACTTATCTCTCCACCCTTCAGGCTCTCTGCCTGTATTCCTGATGAAGGGCTTTTGCCCGAAACGTCGATTTTACTGCTCCTCGGATGCTGCCTGAACTGCTGTGCTCTTCCAGCACCACTAATCCAGTATCTGGTTTCCAGCATCTGCAGTCATTGTTTTTACCTAACCATGATAATCATTAACTCCACTTTCCTGCCTTTTCCAGATAACTCTTCATTCTATTACAAATTAAAAATCTGTCCATCTCAGCCTTGAACATACTTAATGACCCAGCCTCTACAGCCCTCTGTCATAAAGAATTCCCCAGATTTGCTGTACTCTGAGAGGTGGAATTCCTTCTCATATCTGTTTTAAATGTGTGACTCCTTATTATAAAGTATTACAGCATGGAAACAGGCCCTTTGCCTAGGCTGCCCAGTTTTCATAATTTCACTCGTCCCATTTGCCTGTGTTTGGTCCATATCTCTCATACCGATCTGATCCTTGCACCTGTACAAATGTTTCTTAAATGATGAAATTTTACTCACCTCCATCATACCTCTGGACAGCCCGTTCCAGACACTCACCACCCTCTGGGCCATTTTATATCTCTCCCCTTTCACTTTAAACCTATGCCCTCTAGTTTTAAACTCCCCTACTATGGGGAAAAATATATTCTTGTACAGTTCTGGCAAAACATTCCTGCTTTTATACTTGATTCCTTCTGAAGTAAAGGACAACATTCCATTTTCCTCCTCTGATTCCTGTGATAATGATTTGTCAGATGAGGAAAGTTTGAACAGTATGAATCTGTAATCAGTGGGGTTCAGAAGAAATGAAGGGTGATAATATAGAAACATGTCAGATTCTGAGGGAATGTGATGTGCTAGATGCTGAGAGAATGTTTCCCTTTCTTGGAGAATCTAGACTGAGGGGTCACAGTTTTAAAATCAGGGGACTCCTATTTAAAACTGAGCTGAGCAGGAATTTCCTCTTTGACGGTCAATAGTTTGCAGGGCTGTCTTCCCCAGGGAACAGTTTCATCTGAGTCATTACACTGCTGAGTAAGGCAGATTTTTGATTTACAAGGCAGAAGATCAGAGTGACCAACCATCCGGGATATTTCCAGATCATCCTGCAATGGGAATGGTTGACATGTGTCTTGGGTTTTTTTGCTGCTGGATGGCTTTGTCCTTTTACTTGAAACTGTCTGCTTTAGCAAAATTGCCTGATTTCCACACATCCACATTGTGCACCTACATCACATGCTGCATCTGGTGAATTGCTGCCATGGGTAGATAGCACCCCAAACCCCATTGTCCCTCACTGGCCAACCACTCCTTTGGTCATGTCAAAGCAACCTTCATCATTTGCCATGAAAGTTCGTCAGTCTGGAGTGAAGAGTCCAGGGACTTGGAATTAAGGCTATTTGGATCAGCTGTAATCTTGTTGAATGAGAGAGTGGGTTTGATTGGATGAATGGTCTACTATTTATATTTCTTATGGTTCTTTGATTAGCTTTAGATGCGATCCTATTAATATATTGTATAGTGTTGAATTCTGTCTTGATTATTTTTCCTTATCACCACCTCTTGGATTTAAATCACCAAGAGTAAAAGCAGACAAGAATTTTAAGTCATGTTTCAAATCTAATTTAAACTAATTTTAAGGTCTCTTAATTTAAAATACCTCTCAATGTAAATTGAAAACTTGCAAAGAATGGCTCCAGCACTCTTTTAATAAAATGATTTAATTGAAAGTGCTGGATAAATCAATCTTTAGAACAAACAATGGTTTTGAATTACCAGACAAAGACGTTGTGATTAATCCAAAGCAAGCTGAGAAAAGCAGACAGAAATAATAAAGTTTGAATGTTCCAATTTTTCTGGAGATTTCATTTTTTGGTGCCAATGCTTTCTTCTCCCATCTCTTCCAGATTAACAATGGAACAGAATGTTCATTAAATAATTGTTAACTAAAGTTTAAAAGATAAAATTAACAATATTAAGAATAATTACATCATTACCTGAGGCAGATTTAATGTCTGTCACTGGGGTTTGTCAATTAGTTGATATGGTAACTACTTTTACATTTACATTTTCCAGAATTTATATACTTAAGGAAAAGGCTTAATAGATTTCTTCTGGCAGTAAAAATCAAGGCTCCTTCAGTTATCTGAAAACAGAGTATATGTTTAACTCTGTGGTGGAGACGTGGACATGGTAGCTGTGCTGGAATACATAAGCCTCCACTACTGTGAAATACTATCATTTCCAGGTTTATGCTTCAATTACTGGATGTAATGTAAGAGATTCCTATTAAGAGATAGAAAATATGCATAATGGAATTACCAGCCTTTTGTAAATTCATCCTGGGAACAACTCATTGTGTATTTCACAAAGTTGTTGTGATCCTTGCTCAGGAATATTAATTTTCAGTGAATGAATACCAATAGCTTGATGAAAAGAACAAAAGAACATAAGAAATAGGAGCGGGAGTGGGACATTCATCTTTTCAAACCTCTCTACCATTCAATAAGGTCATGGCTGATGTGTCCCAGACCTTTACTCCACTTTCAAGTTCACTCCTCAGAGCCCTCAACACCTCACACCTTCCTGCAATAAATTCCATCTACTATGCTTATGCCCACTCACTTAAACCGTCTATATCAGCTTTCAGATTCTTCATTTCCTCCAACTATTTATGTACTATCAGCAAATTGTACTCTCTGCCCCCTCCTCTAAGTTAGTAAGGTAGATGATAAATAATCAAAGCTGAAAATGTGTTGCTGGAAAAGCACAGCAGGTTAGGCAGCATCCAGGGAACAGGAGAATCGACGTTTCGGGCATAAGCCCTTCTTCAGGAATGAGGAAAGTGTGTCCAGCAGGCTAAGATGTTGCTATGGTCTGGCGATAGAGGAGTCCAAGGACCTGCATGTCCTTGGTGGAATGGGAGGGGGAGTTGAAGGGGGAGTTGAAATAATCAAACCCTAGGTCTGATCCTTGTGACACTTCATTAGTTGCATATCACCAATCTAAAAAAGACCAATGAATTTTGATTTCAGTGTGATAATCAATCTTTGATCTATGCAAATACATTACCCCCAGTATAGTGAGTTCCTTTCTTGTGCCATAACCTTTTATGTGACACTTTATCGAATGCCTTCTGGAAATCCAAATATACTACATCTACTAGTTGCATTTTTTCCTAAACTTCTTTGAAAGATCAACGCTCTGCTGCACACTCTTCCCAGCCTGATTAACCCCAATGATTAAAAATCACAAAATATTAGAGGTACTCAGGTCTGTAACATTTGGGGAGTGAGAAAAAGATTTAGCATTTCTGGCCATTTCATTGGATCTGGTATAAGTGAGTAATCTAATCAGTTTGAGCATGTGAAAGCAGGAAAGTAAAGAAACCAAAAATGTGTCTCTAGGAGTTGTCAAAAGCACAATTACAAACAACCTGCAATTGAAAACAAAGTAAAGGAAAAATGAAGAAAAAGCAAAGGTAATGGACATAAAAAGGGTGCAGAGGTTTCCATCTAAAATTGTTGAACTCAATGTTAGGTCCAAAAAGCTGTAAATTGCCCAGTTTGTATCTATGTTGAGCTTCTACCGAAAGAGACTGAAAACAGAAAGGTCAGTTTGGGAGCAAGGTAGAGAATTAAAATGACAATTCTGTGATTTGTTCAGTCCCCAGGAGAACAAAGATAGTTTCACAGCAGAAACTTTACTTAATGCATTTTACAAATTCAAGTATTAAACCGAGATTTTGTTTTCGTGGGGTATGGATGCCACAATAAAGTTGCTGTTACCAAGACTAGATTTCAGTTCTAGACATTTATTAAATTCCACAGCAACAATGGTGGGATTTGAATTTGTGTCCTCAGAACATTTGTCTGGGTCTCTAGATTATTTGATTAATTACATTACCACCATCTCCCTCACTACACAATGAAACAGATCAGCTCCAGGGAAAGTGAGGTTATTTGAACCTACAATATCTCATGTCATTGTATAAACTTTAACAACATTAATTCCATAGTGTAATCAATGATAAAATACTGCAGCACATCTACGATATTAGGAACATTCACAAAATCAAATGCAGTCATAAATCCTAATATCAAGGAACAAAATAAAATGTATTGATCACACTGTGACATTCATTTTTTCATCTTGTTTGTTTTTCCGGTGAAGATCACCTCAAAATGTTCTGAAGCACTGTGTGCAACAGATAACAAAACTAGTTTTCTTGCTTCGTTGCCCTCAACTATTAGGAAGTTATGTAAAATTAAAATTAAACATAAAATAAAACTAAATATTAATGACTCCTATGGCTAATCAAAGAATGGTATGACTTTATGAAAAAGAGCAAGTTACTTGAAAGGAGTGGTTCAGAACCTGTACGGGCAGGAATAAAAGTCTGCTGCTTCAAAAATGGTCGCATTAGCAAAAGTCAACTGGACGATAGGGTCACCATGTTGCGGGTCATCATATTGCTGGCGAGGGGAGACGTTGAGAAGGAGAATTCTTCAGGGCAACCTTAGCCAGCACTTGAACCCATCTGATAGCATCATAAGCCAGCTATCCAACCAACTGAGCTAAATTACCTCCAGTCATATTAATACAACTAGAGGGCATAGGTTTAAAGTGAGAGGAGAGAGCTACAAAAGGGTCCAGAGGGGCAATGTTTTCATACAGAGAGTAGTGAGTGTCTGGAATGGGCTGCCAGAGGTAGTGGTGGAAGTGAATAAAATTTTGTAATTTAAGAAACATTTAGACCTAAACATAGGTGCGATAGATATGGAGAAATCTGGACCAAGCACAAGCAAGTGGGACTAGTTAAATTGTGAAAACTGGGCGATATGGACAAGTCCGGCCGAAGATCCAGATTCCATGCTGTGGACCTCTATGACTTGATTAAAGAATAAATAATTAGCCGAAATTTCATCAATCAAGAATGTACCTGAGGCTAAATCATAACCAATGAATTTACATTGATTTGCAAAAACAAAGTGAGATACTTTGAAGCTGCAGACTGTTTGTGTGTGTTGGCATTTTTATAGAATTTTATTGATAAGGGTCGAGACATATGAAATGGCTACCATCTGCTTTTCATGCTTGCACTCTACCAGCCATTCTCATCTCGAGGTAGAAGTTATCACTGGCCCAAAAAGAGTACTTGACAATTGCATAGCATGAATGATGTTGGGGGTTACTGGGACTAGGAAATTATCCAGGTGTCCAGATTTTGAGTCAAGAGTGTGTTGCTGGGAAAGCACTGCAGGTCAGGCAGCATCCAAGAAGGAGGAGAATCGACGTTTCGGGCATAAGCCCATCATCAGGAATGAGGCTTGTGGGCCAGAGGCTGAAAGATAAATGGGAGAGGTTGGGGTTGGGGGGAAAGATTGCTGAGAAATCGATAGGTGGATGAAGGTGAGGGTGAAAGTGATACGTCAGAGGGGGGAAGTGATGGACAGGTCAGGAGGGCAGTGCCGAGTTGGAGGTTTGCGACTGGGATAATGTTGAGGGAGGGGAAATGAGGAAGCTAGACTACACTTCCTCCCACCCTACATCCTGTAAAAACGCTGTCCCTTATTTCATTTCCTCTGCCTCCAGCACATCTGTTCCCAGGATGACCAATTCCACGTCAGAAAGACCCAGATAGCCTCCTTCTTCCAAGATGGCAACTTCCCTTCCCACGTGGTTGACGATGCCCTCCAGCGTATTTCCTCCACTTCACGCACCACTGCCCTTGAACCCCACCCCTCCCAATGCAACAAGGACAGAATCTCCCAGTCCTCACCTTCCACCCCACCAACCTCTGCATATATTGCATCATCCTCCGCCACCTCTGATACCTCCAAACAGACCCCACCACCAAAGATATATTTCCTTCCCCACCCCTATCTGCGTTCTGGAGAGACCATTCCCTCCATGATTCCCTCGTCAGGTCCATGCCCCCCACCAGCCCACACCCAACTCCTGGCACCTTTCCCTGCCACCACAGGAAGTGCAAAACCTGTGCCCACACCACTCCCCTCACCTCCGTCCAAGGCTCCAAGAGATCCTTCCACATCCATCAGAAATTTACCAGTACCTTTACCAATGTCATCTACTGCATCCGTTGCATCGGGGAGACTGGATGCCTTCTTGCAGATCACTGCAACCCAGCAACCCCACCGTCCCATGGCTGAACACTTCAACTCCAGCTCCCACTCGGTCCAGAACATGCAGGTCCTGGGTCTCCTCCACTGCCAAACCGTAACCAACCGATGCCTGGAGGAAGAATGCCTCATATTCCGCCTTGGGACCCTGCAATTCCGTTCTCGTGCGATCTACCATTATAAAAAAAATTTCTCAATTGCACGCCAATTAAACTAATGGGGCCAGAATTGCATTATATCAAATACAGGCAAGAAAGTTTGCATTCCACAAATAACGGTCTAAATTCTTCAATTACATTAAAGCCAATTAACATTGAAGAAACACACATTATAGCAGAACCGACCCTGTTTCTATTTCTTTGTTCCAGACTGTCTGACAACCATGTCCTTGATATATTATTTAGTTAAATCATTAAAATTAGATTCTTTCCAGTCTTTCCAACCAAGATTAATATACATTACAGTTGGATAATTTTCTTAAACGCAACTCAACAGTGTACCATTTTATTAGGATTAGATATCATCACCTGATAACCATGACAATAAAGGTTCTGATTTTTGAGAAGATTAAGTGTATCAAGGACTGTTCAATTTATCTTGAGACATAAGGAGGCTACCCACCTAAAAATAAGTTTTGGTTTACATTAGTGTGGAACTAGTGGAGTGTACCTCCAGTCTCTATTTCCAAGCCACCTGACTGCTAACAGCCCAATGAATGCCAAATTACCTTGATCCTACTGCCTGCCTCATGGGTGCAGATTCAGTTTCAAGGTCATGATGTCTAACTTGGATTACTATTAATTATTTTCAGGGTATTTCATTTTCTCAGAGATAATTAACTACAAAATTTCTTGGCAAAGATAAAATTATTTGAACTTTCTTCCCCAGATAATCTCACCAAATATTGAATGTTATTCATGAATTGCAATTTACATTATTGAACCCAGACCAGTCAAGATTCAGCGACTACATTTCAATATTCTTTTAGCACAGTGACAGCAGCAGTGAAGGCAGCATTCTGATTACCTAATGCCTTATTCATAGCATTTGATGTCTAACCTTTATATTTGGGCAGCTTTCTTTAAGGTATTTGATCAAAACACCTGTAGTTTTAATTTATTGTAAGTGTTAATGTTATGCACTTACAATTTTGTAGGGAAATGACTGTTTTAAGCTTTGGGTTTGCTAATATTTTATTTGAGTACTCTGACTCTGACCAGCAGTTTAATTGAAATCTATGTAAAAAAACAGATTCTAAATTGCAGATATGTTATCTGCTGCAGAATGGCTCTGCTGTATAATGACAGCTGCAGCCCACTCTATGGGCAACTGCTTTTACCACGAAGGAATATAAATATTTTTAAAGTATTATAAAACATATTTGTGACTATAGAATTGGAGAAAGCTCACTCCCTCGTATTCTCGAAGGACAAAGCACCCAAGGATAATTCAAATTGGACAGAAATGTCCAGGCAGGGAGAAATCTACAATATCAGATGTTGATGATACAAGACATTAATTAAACATCCATAGTCTCAGGTTAAAACCTTTATAAAGAACAAAGATCAATGCAGCACAGGAACAGGCCCTATGGCCCTCCAAGCCTGCACAGACACATTCTCCCCTTCCATACTAAAACTGTCTTCACTTATAGGTTCCATAACCCTCTATTCCCTTCCTATTCATGTATTCATCCAGGTGCTTCATGAATGTTGCTACTGTGTCTGCTTGCACCACCTCCACTGGCAATGTATTCTAAGCAGTCACCACTCTTTGTGTGAAAATCTTACCTGACACATCTCTTTTAAAGCTCCCCCTCCCCCACCCCACACCTTGAACCTTTGTCCCCTAATAATTGACCCCTCTACCTTCGGAAAAAGCCTCATACTTTCCACTTTATCCATGCCTCTGACAGTCTTTTAAACGTCTTTCAGGTCGTCCCTCAACCTCTTGCAATCCAGTGAAACAAACGGAATCTATCCAACCATTCTTCATAACTAAAATCCCCCACACCAGACAACATCCTGGTAAAACATTTCTGTATCCTCTCCAAAGCATCCACATCCTTCTGGTAGTGTGGTGACCAGACCAGTATGCAAGCACACAGGAACTTTAAATTGTTTATTCCTCTTTTCTTTTGCATTTGATATTACCTAGTTTTAACTTGGTATTTATGTGTATGCTTAATGTTGTATCTTTATTATTTTTCTGGGAATTAGCAGATAATAAAATTGTACTTCTTCACTCAAAGAATCTTGTAATTTACTCCTTACTGATGCAAAAGATATTAGTAACTACGTTTTTATTAGGGGGGGGGGTATTGTCTCAAACTTAAAAGAACATAAATATCTGTGGTCACCAACAGAGATTGAAAAGGATCCTTCCTAACATATTACACTTGTATGGTGACAGCTAGGAGAGTGTGAGACTCTTTTAGTGACTGTTTGTTGTACCAGATTTCATCAGAACTTGTGCTATGTTCTTTTTTTTTGTTTATTTTCAGGAAAGGTAAGTTGTTTTGAATCACAATACCTACATGATTTGCAGAACATTTTCACAATGTGTGTGGTGAGGGAAAGTATTTTTTGAAGTTTTAACAGAAATTAAACACATAAAACTGTTAAATCCTCTGAGTTGCATGCTATGATATAATATCCACAATAAAATGATTTAAATTTATCAATTTTATTTCTGGAGTGCAAATGTAACATGATAACGATAAATGATTCAAAGCACCTAATGAAGTAAACAGAAGTAATGATACAGCCACCTCAGGATCAATTTGTAACTCTGTGGGAGAGAATTCTTTTTAGCAAAACTTTAAATTCATTTCCAATAATCTGCTTTTTCTAAAATTCCCCCAGTGTTATCAGTTTATCTATTTTCTCCTTGTTGAAATGGCATTTCTTTGTAATCAGCAAAAGATAATTGCACAGTTAATTAGATCATTTTGGCATGTCATCCCTCCTCTTTGTGGCTCTTCTTAGTCGCAGATGTCATTTATTTTAATCGATTGCGCATGGTGTGGTCACATGGGGCTAATTGGGAGCAGACTTCCTGCCAGATTCAGGCAGGATTGCTTTATAACCTGCAAGATGTGAAGAGGATCCCCACAAACAAAGGATTTAGTAAGAGTGTAATTTCACTGTTTGGTAATATCTGCTCAAGTATATATGAGTGATCAAAATTCTTGCCTTTATTCATGTATCTTGCTTACTAAATTTGACAAAGGCAAAAATTGCAGCCCCTAGAACCATTACTAAAGAACTGATTTCTTCATAGATTTCCATAGTTTCTATATGTTCTGCAGATGGTTGATAGGATAGAACAGCTGCTAAACCAAAGAGTTTAATAATAACCAGAACCACGGGGGCTTGATGTTGTAATGGAGAGCTCAATTCTTACTGTGCTGTCATACTTCATTGGCCTGACCTCTATTTTGCCATTCACTGGCTTCATTTACATGATTGAGATATAACCTCTCTTCCAAATAAGCACTAAATATTAACAGTGTTCCATTTGTATATTTGAAGTGAACCATCAGTTGCCGTTGGGATTCTCCTCCTCTTTCTTTTTGATGTAAACATGGGACTGAATTCAACAGAGAATGATATTGTTAACCTCTGTTCTTCTATTCTAATCTACAGTTATCATTGCACTTGGCAAAAAATCTTGACCTTGCAAACTGTCACCCCATCACTCACAAGTATTGCCAGTATGCTCAGACAGAAAGAAAAACAGATTCCTTCCCCTTTGAGTGTGATTGCAGCCATCTTCCATTTGCACTGTACATTTGCCAGTCAATTGGATCTGAAAGACAATGCAGATCGCACTTGTCTCAGTAAAACTCGGAATCAACTTGATAATCAAGGTGCCTTCATACCTGCATGCCCGTTCCTTCCTGGTACTCCTTGACTAGCCTATAAGTAATCATTCTTTATGTGTTCCCACACATTGGAATTATATCTTCAGCTCACAGCATTACCTTCTGGGCTCCAGCAGTCCTTTGACTGCAGTGATATGGATCCCCACTGTAACTGATTGCCCCAAGTGGCCGACGATCGTGCCCAAGCCCCTGGACTGAGATCAGATTATGAACTTGACTGACTGTGCTGGGACCACTTGACTACAATAAGTCCCCTTTGACTTCACTGAGGACTAATCCCCTTAGATTTTGCAGCATGGCCATTTAGTTAATGCACATACAGTGTGTTTGCCACTAAGGGAGCTGGCACATGCTACAGGTGTGAGATTGAAGCAGCACAGTGCCATACAGCAACATGTACACCCCTTTGACAAGATGCCAACCATGGCAAGCTGCCCTGCTTTATGTCTGCAAAAGGACTAGACCATTTCAGTTCTGACTGAGGAGATAAGTGCAATAAAGGCAAGACAAGGCAGCTGTAAGCATCAGAGCACAAAGTGAATGAGCACTAAGATAGTGAGCAAGCAGCCCTGAATTGCAGCCTGGTCCAGTCAAAGAGATGGGTGTCTACCCTTGCTTACTAAATGTCCCAGCAACTGGTTCACAGATGTGCTGCGAGGATGTGGAGAGACTGGTATCTGCCAAATCCACTGACAGCAGATCCATGTAGTCATTACCGTAGGAGCAAGACCTGAGATGTCAATGTTTGTGCTGTAAGATCAGGGTCCAGATGATCAAGCAGCAAGCTGGGGTCACCAGTTAACCCTGATTTTCATCTTAAGAAGTGTTGTGCTTGAGTTTCTATCTGGGAGCATGGGAAACAGCATATTAATGAGGTGAGGTAATAATGACATGTTAATATACACTAATACATGCAATAGGCCTCTTGCTGCCCAATAGTGAGACTCTCACCTCGTCATTCAAACTTGGTTGGAAAATGGGATTTTTTTTTTGGACTCGATGGGAAAAAGCTCCTTGTTGGTCATCTCATGTGATTCTCCAAACTTGCTTGCCAACTCCCACATCGTTCAGGAATTGCAAAATTCCTCCCATAGTTACTTTCAACTGCCAGCAAATAATGTGAAAACTGATTACCTTAATATTGTTTTGCTGATTAGGGAGCAATTACAATGAAATTGAAGCATTAACTTACTGAAAGGCATACGGAAAGAGACATGGAGATGCAGCCAGCTAAGCAAGGCGTTTGAAGCATCTCACCATCAATGAGTGTGATGAAATGCACTAAGGCAGCTTCTGTGATTTTACTATTGTAAACCATCCTAAACACCTCAGGATTATACTT
This sequence comes from Chiloscyllium plagiosum, assembly GCF_004010195.1. Taxonomy (NCBI): domain Eukaryota; kingdom Metazoa; phylum Chordata; class Chondrichthyes; order Orectolobiformes; family Hemiscylliidae; genus Chiloscyllium; species Chiloscyllium plagiosum. The sequence goes on from NC_057723.1 coordinate 35,287,495, forward strand.
TGATGATGAAATTTTGGGGCTTAACCCTGCAAAACAAGGTCAGGTTTTGAATGAAGTTCATGAAAAATGACAAGCTTAAAGGCAAAAACCATTGGTCAACTTTTACATGAGTTTGACTTTTTCATGGGTATATATGATATCCAACTGTACCTTCCCAATTTTTCTCTTGACTACTTTACTGTCTTTAAATTGTCAAATCACTGGTCTGACATCCAGCACAAGATTACAGCAAGCTTTTTATTAACTGGTACATTTGGGACCAGGAGTGTACCAGTTGGTCAAATATTCCAGATAATCAAGAAATCCACATAATGAGTGCAAAAACACACACAACATAATAGAAATGTATTGCAGGGGTATACACACCACAGTTATATTTTATTTCCAGCATAAAACACTTAAATAATATCACAACTTTGTCTTAAATAAAACTTACCAGCAGAGACCCTTCTCACTCACGTCCTCAACTTATTCAGAGATTGTGGGAATATGGTCAACTTCTAGTATTGCAGGTATATAATTTTTGCTAGTTTATTGAGAGTGCTGCTTCATAAGGTGCTGGTTGAAACAAAGTTTGCTGTACTAGAAATTTCCTTAAACTAAATATTGGGAGTGTCAAAGCCATCCTGTTGGAACAAGATGAAGCGTTTTATTAAAATGGTAAGAAATTGTAGAGCTTTCAGATGCAGAAGGACCTGGATACCCCAGTGCTTGAATTGCGAACAGTTAGTATGCAGGAATAACAAGGAATTAGGAAAACTAACAGAATATTAAGACATTATAATTTATTGTGAAGGATTGGAATACAAAATTAGGGAGGCTATGCTCCAATTATATAGTATTAGTTAGACTGCATCTGGAGTACTGTGAAAATATTGGTAACTTCATATATGGAATGATGTAAATGAACTTGAAGCAGTTCAGAGAAAGTTTACTGAACTAGTACCTGGAATGGGCATGGTCTGTTATATGGAATGCTTCGACAGGCTGTCGCGTTTCCTTTGGAGCTTTGAAGAGTAAGAGGTGACTTGATTGAAACATATAAGATCATGAGGTGGTTTGACATGGTGCATGGAAAAAAGTATGTTTCCTCTTATAGGGATGTAGAACTAAGGGTCACTTTTTAAGAACAAGAGGTCATCCACTTAAGACAGAGATGAGAATTTACTGCGAATGAAGAGTTGCAAGTCATTGGCAAGTCCTTCCCAACAAGACAGTTATTGCAGCATTATTGGATATTTTAAAATCAAACATAGATAGATTCTAAATACACGAGGAAGTGAAAGGTTATCAGGAATAAGTGGGTATATGGAGTAATCAGACCAGCATGATCAGATTCAATGGCAGAACAGGCTTGAAGGGCTAAGTTGTCTACTTGTGCTGCAAACCATTTTTTGTTTGTAAAACACATTGTCAGAAAAAAATACAAGTAAATACAAGAGGGACTTAATATTTTTCATACCATTGTCATCTATGAGTGCAAGTTTGTATTCATGAGTTGTTCAATTAGTTAATATTAACAAGTTTATGTAGTTGATTTCAATAAATATTTTGGAAAGCATATGAAGGGGAACAATTTGCACCATATAAACAGAACTTACAAGAAGTTCTCATTTATGTTAGTGTCGAAAATACAAAAGCAAATGCATCAGTTGCTTCTACGTGTGTATGAATGGGATGAAACTTGGTCTTTGCATGTGAGAAAGTGTGTGGAGCTGGCCAGTTAACACAATGTAAAAAAACGTTATGTCAGGTGCCTGAAGAGAGGGACCTTCATATTATGCTGCTTTTCATCACAGCCCAGTTTCATAATTGCAACCTTTCCGATTCATGGACCAATTGCATTGTGTGTGAGCAACTGTAAGCTGCACTTGGAGAAATCTTTCAAAATGTGTAAACCCCAGGGGCCAATGCTTCTGACATCCTTAGAGAAAGTGATAAATGTGTTTGCTTTATCAAACATAGCAGCAGTCACCCATTTAATCCAAGTGTAGACTCCAATCTGATTGATGTTACTGATATGCTCTGTGCAGCTTGAAAGAGCCTGAGGCAAGGCACTTGGTAGGTGCAGTGACCTGGATTTTAATAGGCAGTGCTGTACCAACTGGTTGCAGGTTAAAATACAACTTTGCCACTTGAATCCTCCTTGAGTAATGTTCTTCTAATAATTACAGGAGTGTGATCTTGGCCTCTTGATGTTGTTGGAAAGGGAAGGATTTAGCGAGTTTTGAGAAGATTTGTAGCTCAGATTAAGGTTCTGGATGTAAGCTTGCTCAATGAGCTGGAAGGTTCGTTTTCAGACATTTTGTCACTATACTAGGTAACATCATTAGTGAGCCTCCAGTGAAACACTGGTGTTAGTGACCGGCTTTCTATTTATGTTTTTACATTTTCTTCGGTTGGTGATGTCATTTCCTGTGGTGATGTCATTTGCTGTGGTGATGTTGCTTCCAGTTCTTTTTCTCAGAGGGTCCAAGTCTATGTATTTGTTGATAGAGTTCCAGTTGGAATGCCATGCTTCTAGGAATTCTCATGCGTGTCTCTTGTTTGGCTTGCCTGGGATGGATGTGTTATCCCAGTTGGAGTGGTGTCCTCCTTCATCTTTACGTAAAGATACTAATGAGAGTGGGTCATGTCTTTTTGTGGCCAGGTGATATTCATGTATCCTGGTGGCTAGTTTTCTGCCTGTTTGTTTATTGTAGTATTTGTTACAGTTCTTGCACGGTATTTTGTAAATTACATTAGTTTTGCTTGTTGTCTTTATAGGGTCTTTCAAATTCATTAGCTAATGTTTTAGTGTGTTGGTGGGTTTGTGGGCTACCATGATGCTAAGGGGAATGGGTAGTCTGGCAGTCAGTTCCGAGATGTCTTTGATGTAGGGGGGAGTGGCTAGGGTTTCTGGACGTGTTTTGTCTGCTTGTTTGGGTTTGTTGCTGAGAGATCGACGGACTGTGTTCATTGGGTGCCCATTCTTTTTGAAGAGAAGGATTTCTTCATTTTTTTCTGCTCTTCAGCTTCAGTTCACAGGATCCTTTCTCCTCTTCATCATCGTGCTCTTCCCACTCCTCTTCCTTTTCAATCAGTAAAAGACAATCTGACAGTTCAAAGTCTATAATAATATCTAAAAGTACTTCACATGCCTATATAATCAGTGGACTTCCAAGATAAAATGTCACCAAAAGCTCTATCTTTTCCTGATAACAGCTGAGGATTCTTTTAAGCAACACACGAGATGGCTATTTTAGTACCTTCAGTGCCCATAGTTAAAGGGAGTCAGTACAATGGAAATAAAGTCAGAAAATGAATACTTGACCCTAATTAAATTATATTCAAGAGGCTCTTCTTTTCATATGGTATGCAATGATCAAAAAAATTATTCCATTAGCTAGCAATTCACGTGAATTGCAAAATTAGCATTATCAGCATGGAATAAGCAGACATTTTATTCAATTAATTTCTATCTACCAATACCTTGTGTTTTTCAGTGTAAATGAATTGAAAATTAGACCAAAATCACTGTAGAAATTTCTGCACTGTATAACTGTAGAAATCCATACTTTCTGTACTGCAAAGTGCCCCAAACTGAAACTAGAAAGCTTCTTTTTCCAAGTTTTGCGTGTTTCCCTTAAGCCCATCCCCCCCGCAAAACATCTAGAGCCTTCTATCTGAAAACTTAATGTACTACAATGTTTACTTTGTTCAGGAACTTTCCTAATGTAAGCAAAGCTCCATTGCTTTCTGTGACTGTGTTTTAAAATAAATCATCATGGCTACAGAAATACTGACAAGTTAATCATTAAATCTCTTCAGACCCACGGACATCCCATATGCACGTTGTTCAAACTTCAGAAATCCAAAATAAGTGCTATTAAAAGATATATTTCATACACCTTACATGACAATATAACATAGTCATTAACCAAAATCTATTAATTAACTATTTTAAAAATGTCAGACCTGCAGCTGAACTACATGCAAAAGCTAGTAAATTGCAAGAAAGCAATTAGTTGTATTGCTGATCGGTCATAATAGAAATCCTTTCCTTTCACTTGTCCCACACAACTAAATAATATTTTAGTGTCTTATTAAGAATTATCTCTCCTATATATTCCAGCCTGAAAGGAAATTATCCTCGATCCCAGGGATGGAAGATGATGACGATACTGGTGTTTGGGTCATTGCTATTTGCCTGTTACCTTGCTTTCACTAACAATCGAGTATGCACATAACCTATCGTGTTGGATAAAGGCATATAAAAGTTTGAGCATATCTTGAATTTATTTTTATTCACGTTAAAGTTTAGTCTTAAGTGAATTTTCAAATATTATTTCAATGTAAGCTGAACTTAAATAGGATTTACTCCAGATTTTGTGAAACTGTGAAAGAATAAATAATGGGTATTTAAAATAGTGCATTTAAGGAATTTATATGTAATTTAACATAATTTCCTGTATTCTTAGTTATCCCTTTTTCTTTCTTCTCAATTTTTTTCCACTAGAAATCCTGACAGTATCTGAATTGGATATTTTATTTAAAAAGACAGCCTTGTATTTCTCATTTTAAAACCAAGATATTTATTACTTATTAAGATGTGGTTTATCCTACATAAAGGCAGTTTATAGCATTGGTTCAAAGCAGACTGCATGTATCAATTTCCCCTGCTAGATCTTCCTTCTGGAAAGGTGTCACAGCAGGGCCAGTATCCATTTTAAAACACTACAAAATTGGCATTGCATTGGGAACAAATGATAGTGTGTGATGTGAAGTTAGTTGAAAGAGAGGAGGCTTCATTATATTTTCATAGTGTGGTTTATTTTGTCTTAATGCTGCTACTGACCTATGCAGCACTATAGTGATCTGGACAGGGACAATACTTCAGTGATGGTTACTGGTAATTTTTTTTTAACACTTCTAATGCCAGTCCACACCTTATCAAACTGGTGCCTTCTAATCACAGAAATTTAGAATGGGCTTGTGTGTATTTAGCTGTGCCACAGAGGTGTTTGGAACTAACCCTGACATAGACTCAATAGATTACACTTTGCAGTTCTTTCATAGAGGGCGGTAGCCAGAGGAAGATTAATGGGATATAGATTTCTGCAGCAGGCCAGAAGGCACAGTTGAAGTGATGAGCTCCAGCTCACCAGGGCAACGAAGATTCAATATGTTCACCCACTGTCATTCTGTCTAAAACTCACCACTAATGCATTGATCTTTTGAATGAGGCTAAAATTGGATTTACAGAAGTACACTAAAGAAGGCAGTACTTTGCACTGGTCTTCAACAAAATGCAGTGAGCAAATCTGTTGTTACAATGAATTCTGCGCATCACCATATTAATGGCTTATGAAAATTGCCTGAAACATTGTCATCGACCTTAAGATGGAAGATTTGTCATCGCCGTACAGTTGAACTAGAAGCTGATCTTTGTCCTCTGGCAGGATTTTGTCAACTTGAAGAAAATGCACAGCTGAATCAAGCAATCAATCAAATGAATTATGCTGTAAAAAGACTAAAATGGGGGACTTTTCACTGAAGGAATTACTTAGTTTTAACATTATTTCAGCAACATCTCTTGTCGAATAACTTAATAAGTCATGCAATGTGTGTTTTCAATTTAAAGTGCAGGGTAGTAAGATAGATCAAGAAAATAAAGGCCATAACAAAAGAAAATGGTGTAAATGTTCAGAAGGTCAGGCAACCTTTTTGTATCCATTCTTTGAATTTGCTGGCATGGCTGAAATGTATTGTCTATCCCAAATTGCTCTTGGGAATGTTGTAGTGAGCCACAGCATTCTACATGGTATAGATACATCCACAGTGTTTATTTGAGAGGGATAGCCAGGATTTTAGCCCAATGATTGTGGGTTGGCAAACATCATTCAAAGCATGGTGTATGCCTTGGAGGGCCAATTAAATGCCCTTGTTCTTCGAGGAGGTAGAGGTCTTTGGTTTGGAACATGATTTTGAAACCTTGGCAAGTTTTGTGGTACAGCTTGTAATTGATACACACTGCTGCCTCTGTACATTAGGTGGAGTGGGTGTACATTAAAGGTGGTTGCTGGGGTACTGATCAAATAGATAGCTTTGAATTGATGTTGGTGAGCTTCCTGAGTGGCACCCATAAAAACATCTGTCACACTGCTGGCTTATAGATTATAGATGCTGAACATGCTTTGAGGACACACGAGGTGAATTGATTGTAACTCAAATTCTCAGCCTGCTCCTGCAGCCATGGCTTTGTATTGCTGGTCCAGTTAAGTTTCAGACCAATTGTAAACCCAGGATATTGATGGAAATTTTAATAATTGACAAAAAACTTGCTTTTAAAACCAGTAATAAAAGCTTTGTTAAAAATCATCATTCAAATCAAATACTCTAGGAATACTAGAGGGTATTCACTTGAAGAAGAAAGCCAAAGGATAACAAAGAATACTGTACATTATTATCTTAAATTGCATAGTTGCTTCCCTAATGCTTTGATTTATTCATATTTTCACAAGATCCAAAGAAAATCCTACTTAAGTCTTATTTATTTATACTGAATACTCATAAGACTACTGATGCAAATGTGTGGTTAAAGTAGTGCATATTTTGTAAAGAAAACCAATCGGTATTTAAAATTGATGCAAAGAATCTTGAAAAATGGCTCCCAGAAGCCCATGATTTAACTTGTGGATTTCACTATAACTGGAACCAGTCCGTATTTATCTCAAGAGGAATCAGAGAAACCTTTGGAAATTCAATGGCAGATACTGAGCAACACACTTCCAAACTGACAGTACTTGTCTAGATACACAAGAGATTGTTAAATATGGCACATGTGCAAGAGATGCTGGTGAATTCTGGGATATAAACTGAGTAGCATGTTGTTCTTGGAATAGTGCATTGGGCCAGAATTGGATTTGAAGAATGTTATCAGAGTAGGAATGTATTTAATGAGTCGAGTTTGGCCAGGTGTAAGGAAGGGTCACTCAACCTGAGAATTAATGTTGATTCCTCTCCAAGGTGCTGCCAGACTTGCTGAGCTTTTCCAGCAATTTCTGTTTTACAACATCCATGCTACTTTCAGTTTTTAATTAAGGAGGTAAGTTTGGCAAGATACGGCAAGGATGCCTAATAAGCTTTGCAGCAGAAATCTCTCCAAAAAACTAGTCACACCTTAGCCTCTGTCAAAAAAAAATTCGGTTCAATGAATATTTCCAAGAGTAAACAGAAACTCGGTAACTATGGCTTTCCTGGAAACGTGAATCATTCTTCCTGTCTCAACAAAATCTTGAATAAATGAGTCATTCTAGTTAATGAGGGAGACATTTAAAAAGTTGATTTAACTTGGCTAAAAGATAATGGATGGGTTTGTATGCAATAATTCAATATTGTGAACTATTGAACTGTAGTTCAATAATTAATTCAGTACCTAATTTGGAAGCACAATTCTACAATTTGGGACAGCTGCCAATTTTATGTTTAAAACTGTAAGCTCAGCAAAACCTACTAAAACAGCTGCAGCGACCATCCTTACCAGACCCAACTCTTAGCTTGTGAGAGTTGGGTTTTCTTTCTGATAAGTTGCAGAGGAACATACAAACATAAGAAATAGGAACAGGAGTAGACCATTCAGTCTCTAAAGCCTGTTCTGCCATTCATTGAGGTCATGGCTGATCTGCTCCAGGCTTCACCTGCTCTTTCATGCCAACAAGAGTCACAGGTAGACAGGATAGCAAAGAAGGTGTTTGGTACACTTGCCTTTATTGGTCAGTGCATTGAGTGTAGGAGTTGGGAGATCATTTTGCAGCTGTACAAGACATTAGTTAGACCACTTTTGGAATATTACATGCAGTTCTGGTCTCCTTCCTATAAGAAGGATGTTGTGAAACTTGAAAGGGTTCAGAAAAGATTGACAACGATGTTCAAGGGTTCAAGGGGTTGAGCCAGAGGGAGAGGTTGAATAGGCTGGCGCTGTTTTCCCTGGAGCTTCAGAGGCTAAGGGGTGACCTTGTAGAAGTTTATAAAATCATGAGGGACACGGATAGGGTAAATAGTTAAGGTTTTTTACCTGGCGTGGGAGAGTCCAAAACTATAGAGCGTAGGTTTAGGTGAGAGGGAAATATTTAAAAGAAACCTAGGCGCAACGTTTTCACGCAGAGGGTAGTGCAGTGTATGGAATGAGCTGCCAGACGAAATGGTGGAGGCTGGTACAATTATAACATCTAAAAGGCATCTGGATGGGTATAGGAATAGAAAGGGTTTAGAGGGATATGGAACAATGCTGGCAAGTAGGGCTAGGTTTATTTAGGATATCTGGTCACATGAGTGAGTTGGACCGAAGGGTCTGTTTCTGTGCTGCACAACTCTATGACTCTATAACTTCTCATAGCCCTCAATTTCTCAATATTTCAATAATCTATCTCCTCTTCAGCTATTATCAATGATCTAGCCTCCACACCCCTGTGTGGTAGCAAATTCCAAAAAGTTATTACCCTTTGGGAAAGGAATTTCCTTTCATTTACATTTCATTTTTATCGAGTGAGCCCTTTTTCTGTTGCAGTGTCTCCTAGAACTTGACTCCCTCCATATTGGGAACATGTCTACTCTATCAAGCCTGCTCAAAATCATATGTTTCAATAAGATCACCCCTCATTATTCTAAACTATTACCCTTCATTCTTCTAAACTCTTATGAATAAAGGCTAAACTGTTCAGACATTTTTGGTTAGGTGATGCCTTCATCCCAGGAATCAGCCAATTGAATCTATTATGAATTGCCTTGAATACCAGTATATATTCTCTTAAAAACAGGGCCCAAAGCTGTACACAGTAATCCAGTTGCAGTCTTCCCAACACTCTGTATGTTTGTATTACTGCTTCCCTATTTTCGAACTCCAACCCCTTAGCAATAAAGGCCAAAATTCCATTTGCCTTCTTAGTTACTTGCTGTACCTGCATGCTAACATTTTGTTGATTTAGCCAACTGTGCTGTGCCCTTCTGAAGTGTCTCCTTTTCATTACTAGTCTGCCTTTTGAGTTTTCATACCAAAGTGCATGACCGCACACCTTCCTATGATAAATTCCGTCAGCTACGTTTTTGCCCACACACCAGATCTATCTATCTCTCCTTGCAGACTCCTCATCTATTTTTGCTTTGTCAGCAAATTTGAATACGTTATACTCTACCTCCTCCTCCAGTTCATTAGGATAGTTAGTAAATAATTTAAGCCCTAGGATTGATCCTTGTGACCCTCCACAGTTCCTTCATTCCAACCTAAAAAAGACCCATTAATCTCAATGGTTTGTGTGTTAATCAATCCTCAGTCTATGCTAATACATTACTCATTAATACTGTGAACTGCTATCCTGTGCAATCAACTTTTTACGAGGAACCTCATTCAATGCTCTATGTAAATCTAAATACACTACGTCTACCAGTTCCCCTTTATCAAATTTGTTACCTCATTCAGCTTGAACAAGTTTGTCAAACATATTTCTTTTCACAAAACCATGTTGATTCTGTCTTATTCTATTAAGCTTTTTTTAAAAATGTCCTTGTTTTTCTTATTTAATAATGTTTTTCCAACCAGATGTGTCCAGCTAATTGCTCTGTAGTTTCCTGCTTTGTCTCCCTCCCTTCTTGAACAGGATATCACATTACAAATCAGTTTACCCAGTGAGCCTTCGACTATTTTGATCAATGCCTCTACGATCTTGGCAAGTGCATCCCTTAAAATGCTTTGATGTGGGTCATCAGATCCTGGCAATTTTTCTGCCTTTAACCCCATTGATTTTTCAAATACTTTGTCTCTTGCAATAAAAACATTTTTTAATTCACTCATGGGATGTAGGTGTCTCTAACTAGGCCAGCATTTATTGCCCATCCATAATTGCTCAGAGGGCAATTAAGAGTCAACTACATTGCTGTAGGTCTGGAATCACATGTCGGCCAGGACAGGTAAGGATGACAGATTTCCTTCCTAAAAGACACTAGTGTTGGGGTTTTCCAACAATCAACAATTGTTTCATGGTCACTATTAGACCCTTAATTCCAGATTTTTGATTGAATTCAAATTCCGCTATCTGCCATGGTGAGTTTTGAACCCAGGTCCCCAGAGTATTCACAGTCTGTTCTGACGAAGGGTTACTGAACTGGAAACGTTAACTCAAGATAGGCTCCTAGTTATTATGGACACAGATAACATTACAAAACTATGGTAGTGATCACAATTCAAGATTGCGTTCAAAGTTACTCCAACAGTTTGGAATGATCTGAAGTTGTAAAAAGTATAAAAGCAAGTCATTTTTCCTCTTTTTCACTGATTTAAAGCTAATATGATATAGTTCCTGCCATACACACCCATGCTGATAAACTCATGTTCACAGACACTCACACTGACATCAATAGAGAAATCACTAGCTCACAAAGTGATGTCCAGAGAGAGCTGAATATATTGTGGCTGTCAGCCTACTGTACAATGAACTTCAAAACCTGGGATTTGGGATGGTGTCAGGCTGAGTAGGACTGGTGGGAGAAAGTCCTACTCCCTTCATTTCTGACAATGGAGTGAAGCAGCAGCAATTCTGAGTTTTTTTTAAATGAATTGAGCACTTACTGCATGGTTAACTATGGATTACAAAGTGTTTCTGAAACTATCAAAACCTGCAGAGTTCAGTTGTCAGATTAATATTGTTGCCTATATTCCTCCCCTGCCAAGCTCGATGATGAAAAAGGAGAAACAATTATAAGCTCCAATTAGAAATGATTTTAGCATCAAAAGTAATTTATTTGAAGTACAAGGCAGATATTTGTGAGGGAAAACTATTTTTGTGGGTGGACATTGCAAATCTTACTATAAGAAGTCAGGGAATACCTAAAACAAAACATTTGGGATTGATAGCTCCACTTCCAGCATAAAGCATTTGAAGTATTAAATTTGCTTTTCCCATTTTCTCACTGTTACACCGGCAGGCTCATTTGACATTAATTCATTTGTGACATTGGAAGGTAGTAAGCGGGTTTTTACTTGCTGTGCATTGACATTCACCAGTCTGGCACTGTATCTGTAAATGATTGTAAGCAAATAAATAATTTGAACATATTCCAAGTGCTAAACTATTGTCCTCTGGTTTTTAAAACAACTCGTTGAGTGCGCAGCAACATCATTGTTGTTAATTGTTACCATCTGTTCAATGCAAAGCTTTGAGGTATTAGCATAAGTGATAATTTTTATTCATTCATGGGATGATGCTGGCTGGGAAACCATTTATTGCCAATCCCTAATTGTCTTTGAGAAGGTTGCCATGACTGGCCTTCTTCAGAACCGCTGCAGTCCCTGGGATGCAGATACATCATAGTGCTAATAGGAAGGGAGTTCTAGGATTCTGATGCAGTGACAGTTGTTATGGACGAGGTTAGACCACTCAAAATATTCATAAGCAGCCAGCCCAGACCATAAGTGTACAGTGAAAATTACCCGGAGTAAGATAGCTAGGTTGAGTACCAGGTTTTAAAACAGACAAAAATTTATTCACAAAAATTACACAATGAAACACAAAAAGACAGAATAAAAACCCCCTACAGAACTCAATCTGTCCAAACTAGACTTAATTATGCTGTTCTGAATATGTACAATAGTCGCAATAAACAAACCCCTTAAACACAGCGTAAAAATGAAACAAAGGCTTACAGGTTGAAGTTAGAAAGGCAAAAGGAGAGAGAGTCTAGCAGTTTCCACACATCTCACAGCTGAACTGACTCGAATTTAACTTCAGTTTCCAGGATTAGCCACTCCCTTTTCATTATACAGATTACTTCTAAAAACATAAAAGCTTTGGTCTAAAGTCTCATCTGTTTACGTATAAACAAAAAGGCCTCTCAATACCCTTTTATCTCTGTACCAAACCCAGCCGTTTTGGAGCTTGGAGTGTTTTGTAACCACTGTGAAAAAAAAACAAGGACACAGTATCCTTGAGAAAAAGAACAACCTTTAGAAAAAAGAACCAGCTTTGTGACACAGTGAAAGAGTTCTAAATCAGAATTATGTGTTGTTTTGATAGGAACCTGCAATTGGTAGATGTCGCATCCGTCAGCTGCCCTTGTGCTGTTTCAGGATAGAGGTAGTAGGTTGGTCTTGCTGTCAAAGGAGGCTTTATCACATTGTTGTAATGGTGTGTTGATGAAGGAATTGGATATTGAACCCGTTGGATAGGGTGCCAGTCATGATGTCCACTTTGTCGTGAATGGTATCAAGCATAATATGCATTGTTAGAGTTGTATTCATCTAAGCGAGTGGGGAGTATTCCATCACAGTCCTGACTTGTGCCTTGTAGATGGTGGACAAATTTTGGCAAGTCAGGAAGTGAGTTACTGACATAAGATTCCTAATACCTGACCTTTTATAGCGGCCATAGGAATCATATGGCTGACCCACTTCACTTTCAGTAACAACATCTAGGATATGGGAGCGGTGTTACCATGAAACGTGAAGGGGCAGTACTTAGATTCTCTTCTGTCAGAGATGGTTATAGCACTTGTCAGGGGTGACTGTTACTTGCTGCTGATGAATAGGGTGCAAGCTAGATATATAAGCATGAGAAATAAATACAGGTTTTCCAAAGCTAGATGACTCTGGATGATGAAGGATATTGATGAGAAAACAAGGAAGAAAAAGGAGGAATATGATGCATATCAGATAAAGAATAGCAATAGAAATCAGGAAGACGATCTCAAAGCAGGATAGGGATGAATAAGGCGGGCTAAGAGGAAACATGAGGAAAGGATGGCAAAGAACATTCTTCAATATATCAACAGGAAAAGATAAGTGAAGAGAAGAGTGGACCCCATTAGGAACAGTGGGGTGGGCTGCTCACTGAAGCAAAGGATATGGCAGAGGTACTGGCTTCTGTCTTTACCAAATTAGAAAGTGATGACAATGGTCTAGTTGAAAATGTGGATGTTGAGCGACTGAGCACTTTAGTGAAGGACAAAGAAAGGGGCAAAGGATAACTCAGCAAATTACAGAGTAGTGGGAAAACTGATGGAGAATACAGGAGAATGTATAATTAATACAGGATAATGTAAATATATACTTCGAAAAAAGTAAGTTAATACCAATCTACATGGTTTTGTTATGGGCAGCTCATGCTGGACATCTTTGACAAGGTGACACAGGCAGTGGATGAGAACAGTTCTGTCAATGCTGTATGTTTGGACTTTAGAGGCTCTGCTTTTCTATCTCCCTCCTAGGCCCATAAATATTCTTCGACAACCTCTTTCTCCTATCCTGCATCCAAGTATTTTGGGCTCACGTGATTAGATTAGATTAGATTCCCTACAGTGTGGAAACAGACCCTTCAGCCCAACAAGTCCACACCAACCCTCCAAAGCGTAACCCACCCAGACCCATTCTCCTACCCTATATTTATCCCTGACTAACACTATGGGCAATTTGGCATGGCCGATTCACCTTATCTGCACATCTTTGGACTGTGGGAGGAAACCAGAGCACCCAGAGGAAACCCGCGCAGACACGGGGAGAATGTGCAAACTCCACACAGACAATCGTCCCAAGGCTGGAATTGAACCCGGGGCCCTGGAGCTGTGAGGCAGCACATGGTTCACGACTTCTGGCTGTTTATCCACCCCATGGAGAATGCCCTACAGTCACTCTGTGATACCCGTGACTCTAGTACCAGGCAGGCAACATACAACCTGGAGTCACATCTGACTGGGATTCTGGATTACTAGTCCCAGTAATGTTAAAACTACAATGTAACCACCTGGCATTGGATCAGACTGTGCCCCTTTGAAGCATCATTACCATCCAAAGCAGTGAACTGATTGCAAGATGACTACCTGTTTATTTCTATTGGAATGCCTTGTCCCCCAGTCCTTATTTCTCTGCACACTCCAAAGCCAGGGAGGGGTGATTATCTCCATAAAAATGCGATCAGAGTTCTGCGATCTGGAGCTCAAGCCTGTGCAGTTATTAACAATTCCTGCAGAGTATGTGTGTGCCTGGGATTCATGGTGTGCCCACGATTTCCCGCATTTCACTGACTGTACATTCTACTGAGCCAAGCTGCCCTTCAGTATCTTAATTGTAGAAATGATTTATTACAAATAGAATAGTCTACCAGTCACCTACTAGCTCTTCCTGCTCCACTGAAGTAGGAACAAAATGTTGGACAGTGAAAAAGAAGATTAGTAAACAGAAAGAATAAAGAGTTTCTCCTCCTACCCCATCAACTTAACTCCCCACTCACCAAACTCATCTGTTTGAGATCTGCATTTCACTTGTAAATTGCATTAAGAACTGTCTATTTATTACTGTTTGGAGCTACAGTGCATCAACCAGATCAAAATGGTTTACCTAATTAACTAACTAGTTATTCTACTGAAGGGCAAGTTCACCTGTCTTAGGCTAGAAGAAATGTGCTTTGCATTCTGACCTTACACAGTAAGTACCAGTTATTTATTCCATACTTCCATATTCAGTATTCCTTTTTGTTTACAATATTACATCAACGTTCTCAATTATTTCCTGACCTGCATACTAACCAATTGTGATTCATGCACTCAAACTCCCAGAACCCTCTGCATCTCAGAGCTCTGCAATCTCTTACCATTTAGGCGATATGCTTATTTTTATTCTTGATAATTACAGTAAGATCTCTTTTTCATTTCTCTGAGAAGTAAGTCTGATTTCAGGACTCATTCCTTGCAGCACAGGTGACTGATGCCAGGTGTCAAACGGATAGTCATGTGACATATTTGCTTCAACTTAACATTTTAATTTCATTCCAAAATAGTGTGCAGTGACCTAGGTAGGAAGAAACCCTCTCACCTGGGTTTCAATGCCTCAAAATAGGCACATCAGGACCAAGGTTAAACTTTTGCAAATTGCAAAACTGACCCCAACAAGCCTCTACTTACATTGAGTTTAGCAGAGGGTAGGGGTTGTGGTGGATGGGAGAAGCCAATCTAGCCCCAGGCTCTGTTTGTCCTGTTTTTTTGAGTTTAACAGGTCTATTGGTTTACCCAGGCTTTGGTAAATATGACACCCGAAAGAAGATAAGAAGAGAACTTTTCCCAGATGGATTTGGAGAATTCTCTTTTAGATCCACATGTTTCTTTCTTGCCTCCCACCCCACCCCTGCCTGGTCGGATTGGATCTGCCTAGTCTTACCACCTTCTCCAGCATCCTTTCCATCCACTCGGAAGCAAGACTTGTCAATCAGTCTGACTTCCAGTCGGTGAACCTATCAAGGACACGTGATGCAGTTGTACTCTATGGTTTGTGCGAGAGCTGGACCTCTTGCCAGTGTAATCCTTCCCTGCTCATATCCAAAGCCAAATCACTCATCTCATTTTTACTGCCACTACTCACCACTACCTTCAGATCCACAGAATTCATCTTCTCCTTGAAGTCAATTTTCTTTTTGATGTGTTTCATTCTTTTGGGAATGTCTGCTCAACTGCCACATTATACCCATCCACTTCCTTCTCTGTTTTTAAGTATCTTTTCTGTAGGATTCCTATCTGCGTTTCATTTTCCACCCTCCTTTTAATATCATCATTACAAGGAATGAGGCTTCACTTCTTAAACCACTCTCAGTTAATAGAGCTTATTATTCAGATTTAATCATCGTCAAAGGGACTAGCAACCAACAGTGTCATAAAATCTAACCAGAGCAGTAAGACAATCATGTTCTAATTGTCCAGTTGATACATTTCACAATGTAGATATTCAACTTCTTTTTTCCAAATAACATTTTTTACAATGAGAAATCGTCACTACGGGTTAGAATGATTAGAAAGAAATCAAATGCTTCCTTTGTATCTTTCATGATCTCTGGATGTCTGAAAATATTTTACAAGGAATAAGTTATTTTTGAAGTAGCTAAATTATAAAATGAGGTTCTTGTCCAATACTTTATTCTTCTAAGGATATAGTTTAAAACAATTCTTAAGCTCCATAGAACTGAGCAGCTTTATTATCAAAAGCGTTGGAATTATTATCATGGATAGTGAGAGGGAAGCTATAGAAAAGAAAGCCAATGTTTTAGACTAGTATTGGATGAGTATATCCTACCTTACATTATGGATGAATTTTTCTCTTCAGTTTTCTTTTTGAACATACCTTGAGTTCTACAACAATAATATTAAGGGGGAGAAATTAAATCATGCAGAGGCATTTCTATCCATGGGATATACAGTAGTGCAGCCTGTTACCTGCACAACCCAGTCTATCGTCATTGATGACACTTAAGAATATTGCAGGCCACACAAGTGAATCCCTGCACATGCCGAATCAAGCCATGTGGGTTGAGTGCTGTATAAATGATTTTATTTTTCCTCAAGCCACTGCAGTGAGCATGCAGTAAATCAATTGAACAGCACATTGCCCAGCAGGATATTTTCCCATTGTCGTTCCCATTGATACTTAAAATACAGGGAAGGAAGCGGAAGATTATAGGAGTGGTGAGTAGTGTCAGTAAACATTAGGTCCATTGATGTCAAGAAGACCTTTGACTAAGTAATATCAGCAAACTTGCAAATGCAAAAAAAAGGTCCTTTCAACCTTCAAACCCTTCCGATATCCATAAGATTCTGTGTTATTGTGACTATTACACTGACAGAAATAAAATAAAATTAGATAAGATTCCCTACAGTATGGAAGGAGGCCCTTTGGCCCAACAAGTTCATACTGACCCTCCGAAGAGTAACCCTCCCAGACCCATTCCCCTACCCTATATTTGCCCCTGACGAATGCACCTAACGCAAGGGCAATTTAGCATTCACCTGACCTGCAAATCTTTGGACTGTGGGAGGAAACACACGTAGACATAGGGAGAATGTGCAAACTCCACACAAGAATTGAACCCGGATCCCTGGCACTGTGAGGCAGCAGTGCTAACCAACATCCTGCTCAAAAATCTTAGTATATTCTCAGGGCAATTATTTTAGCACTTAGTTTCAAGAAGCCTGCCTGTTTGCTGCAAATGGTACATGTCAAAAGATACATTTCTGAGAATTATAAGAAATAAAATAAAACTAGGTCTGTAAGATACATTCATGACTTTTACTCTCACCATATCTGTACCATTTTATAGTCTCATATCCCTGCAAGAACTATCTATTCATCTAATTCTGCTCTTGTGACCCAAGGAACTGCCATGGGGGCCATGTCTTCAGCACCCAAGTCCTCAGATCTAGATTTTCTTCCCTGCTTTACTTTACTTTTCCACTTCTCTCTGCTCCTCTAAGACCATAATTAAATCCTACCTCTTCCAGCTCGCTCCAGATTTTTCGAGATTTTATAGAATTGTAAAGCACAGGAAGAGGCATTTTAACCTATAGCACCTCTGTCAACTCTCTAAAGGACCCCTACAACCCTACTCTTTTTTTTTCATAATCCTGCAAATGTTTTCTTTAACTGTTTAACTAATTTCCTTTCAACTTATATTATTTATTTTCATTACCTTTTCAGGTGATGAAGTCTCTTCGAGGTCAGCAAATGTCACATTTGTTTTTCTTGGAACGAACTCTAATTTCCAAAGATGCTTATACTTTCAGTTAGTCAGCTGTGAAAGCTCACTGAACAAAGAACAAAGAAAGTTTACAACCCAGGAACAGGCACTTTGGCCCTCCAAGCCTGAGCCGATCCAAATCTACTGTCTAAACCTGTCGCCCAATTTCTAAGCATCTGCATCCCTCTGCTCCCCATCTACTCATGCATCTGTCCAGACGCATCTTAAATGAATCTACCGTGCCTGCCTTTATTATCTCTGCTGGCAACGCGTTCCAGGCACCTCCCATCCTCTGTGTAAAGTACTTGCCACGTTGTATCTCCCTTAAACTTTTCACCTCTCACCTTGAAAGTGTGACCTCTCGTTATTGAATCCTTCACCCTGGGAAAAAGCTTATCTCTATCTACCCTGTCTATACCCTTGATGATTTTGTAGACCTCAATCAGGTCCCTCCAAATCTCCTTTTTCCCAATGAAAACAAACCTAACCTCAACCTCTCTTCATAGCTAGCACCTTCCATACCAGGCAATATCCTCGTAAACCTTCTCTGCACCCTCTCCAAAGTGTCCACATCCTTTTGGTAATGCGGCGACCAGAACTGTACATGGTATTCTAATTACAGCCGAACTAACCCGTGTATAATTTTAACATGACCTGCCAGCTCTTATACTCAATACCCCGTCCGATGGAGGCAAGTAAACCATATGCCTTCTTGACCACTCAATCCACCTGTGCAGCAACCTTCAGGATACGATGGACCTGAACTCCCAGATCTCTCTGCTCATCAACTTTTCCCAGGCTCTTCCATTTACTGTATAATTCACTCTAGAATTAGACTTCCCAAAATGCATCACCTCACATTTGCCTGGATTGAACTCCATCTGCCACTTCTTTGCCCAACTCTGTAGTCTATCTATATTCTCCTGTATTCTCTGACAGTGCCTTATGCTTTCTGCTATTCCATCAATCTTTGTGTCATCTGCAAACTTGCTGATCATAAAAGCAGTGCCCTCTTCCAGATCATTTATGTATATCACAAACAACAGTGGCCCCAACACTGATCCCTGTGGAACACCACTGATCACCTTTCTCCATTTCGAGAAACTCCTTTCAACTACTACTCTCTGTCTTCTGTTGCTTAACCAGTTCTTTATCCACCTAGCTAGAACACCCTGCACACCATGTGACTTCACTTTCTCTATTAGTTTACCATGGGGAACCTTATCAAACATCTTACTAAAGTCCATGTATATGACATCTACAGCCCTTCCTTCATCTATCAACTTGGTCACTTCCTCAAAGAACTCTATTAAGTTGGTAAGGCACGATCTCCCCCACACAAAACCATGTTGCCTATTACTGATAAGCCCATTCTTTTCTAAATATAAATAGATTTTATCCCTCAGTACCTTCTCCACCAACTCTCCCACCACTGAAGTCAGGTTCACTGGTCTGTAGTTATCTGGAATATCCCTACTATCCTTTTTGTACAGCGGGACAACATGAGCAACCCTCCAGTCCTCCGGCACCTCACCTGTATTTAAGGATGCTACAAAGATATCTGTCAGGACCCCAGCTATTACCTCTCTCGCCTCCCTCAGCAACCTGGGATAGATCCCATCCGGTCCTGGGGATTTATCCACTTTAATAACCTGTAGCCTACCCAACACCTCTTCCCTCCTTATGTCAACGTGATACAGAGTTATCAAACTTCTATCTCTAATCTCAATGTTCAGCATGTCCCTCTCCTCAATGAACACTGCAAAGTAATCATTCAGAATCTCACCCATTTTCTCAGGTTCCATTAGTGGACCAATCCTTTCTCTAGTTACCCGCTTGCTTCTTATATAAGAATAAAAGCTTTGGGATTCTCCTTAATTCTGCTCATTAAAGCTATTTCATGACCCTTTTTAGCCCATTTGATTCCTCATTTCAGACTGGTCCTACTCTTCCGATATTCCTCCAGGGCCTGTTCTGATCTTAGCTGCCTGGACCTTATGTATGCTTTCCTTTTCCTCTTGGCTAGTCGTATGATTTCTCCTGTCATTCACAGTTCACAAATCTTGCCCTTCCTATCCTTTGCTTTCAATGGGACATGCCTATCCTGCACTATCTTTAACCTATCTTTGAAAGCCTCCAACATATCAAAAGTGGACTTGCTTTCAAATAGCTGTGTCCAATCCACATTTCCCAGCTCCTGCCTAATTTTGATATAATTGGCCTGCTTAGTTTTAAAACATTTTTTAAACTCTAGACCATTCTCCAACCTCCCACATGGCCTCTCCTTACACTCTGTCTCCTGCTCCCTCTCTCTCTCTTTTCTCCAATTTAAAGTATCATTGCTTTTCACTTTTTTTAAAGTTCCAGAAGCAAAGCCAAAGCTTATAAACGCAGTAATTACTGCTCCGAGGAAATGAACTCCAGCACTGATGGGACAAGATTAGATTAGGATTTCTGGTCGGCATGGAGGAGTTGGACAGAAGGGTCTGTTTCAGCGCTGTACAACTCTATGACTCTAGGTAATGTATTCCAGATCACCCTAACTTGCTGTGTGTAAAAAATCATCCAGTATCCTCGATGATTCTTTCTTTGAGATTCTGTAGAAATTCAAATTGAATTTTTGTCTTATAAATTCATATAATCTGCAATTTTAGATTTGTGTTTTCCACAATTATTAAAGTTTATTGTATAAAGACGTTCTCTTTGACAGTCAGATGACCTTGATGCAGTAAGAAATTAATGTTTCAAAAGTTGATAATAAAGGCTTGCATTATCTGTTGATTAAGGTTGATATAATAAATGCAGCTTGGTAATGTCTGCTTTATGTAGTGCATGTTTCTTGAATAATGATTTGATCACAGAATTATAAAAATTAACACTGGTATTTAATATTATAAAATATCTATATTGTCAATAAAATTAATCCAGTTTGAAACTCAAATCTAATAAAACAAAACTAAAATACCAGGATATGTTTGTAATATTGAGAGGAGTTGTTACAACAGAATAGCAATGAAATTCTGTTCAGATAACACACAAGTAGCCAAAAAGTTTCACAAATCACCCATTACTTGCTGATATTGCAGTTATTGCTTGATGTTGCAATCTATATTGGGTCTATATGGTCAGAAGTTGGCAGAGCAAAAAATGGATTTAAGAATGCATTATTAAGAGGACATAGCGTTCTTGTGAAATTGATTTCATTTGACATTTAAAATGACTTAGAAGCGTTGTAAGTTTTGTTGAACAAGAACTTCTGGCCCAAGTTTACAGGTGACTTCTGTTTAAAGTCGGAGTGATAAAAACAAAATATCCCTTTCAATATACCTCCAGTATTCTTATTGATTTCACTGCAAGTGCAATAGTAACCCTATGTTTTTGAGTGTAATAGTATGGAAAATGAAATAACAGCTGGATTCATGATCAAACTAATGTGTTGAGTTCATTGATGTCAGTAGATTCTCGAATGCTTTTAACCCATGCTTTGAAAAGAAACTGGTTTGTAGGTATATTTTCATTGGTTAGCATTGTTCACCTTGTGTTAAGTTGGGCAAAAAACCCATTTTGCAGAATTGAGATGACCACCATAGAATCATAGAATTCCAACAGTGCAGAAACAGGCTCTTCAGCCCAACAAGCCAACACTGATCCTCCTAAGAGTACCCACACAAACCCATTCCTCTACCCTATTATCCTATACTTACCCCTAACTAATGCACCTAACCTACCTATCCCTGAACATTATTGGCAATTTAACATAGCCAATTTTCCTAACCAACACATCTTTGGAGTGTGGGAGGAAACCGGAGCACCTGGAGGAAACCCACGCAGAAACTGGGAGAATGTGCAAACTCCACACAGACTGTCACCCGAATCAAATCCGGGTCCCTGGTGCTGTGAGGCAGCAGTGCTAACCACCAACTGTAATGGAATAGGTCTTGTTGACTTCAACCCCAAAAATCTGTTGTGATTGCTTCATTTACATAATAAATAAAACGTGATTTAAAAACCTTGAGGAACTGAAAATAAATTAGTTCTCAGAAAAAAAAACTCATAACTAAATTATGAAAATAACTTGTTGTAATCAAATCTCTGGTGCCCAACTCTGAGCGTTAACTTTTCTACCACACACGGCCTCAGTTAACTTCATTAATATCTGAAAAAACATTTATTAACACGCAAGCAACATTGGACTGAAAATTTCAAGTAATTGAGAAAAAAAATGCATATGAGCTGAAACAACCCTATTCAATGCTACAGTTAATACTAACATGAAAATAGAATCATGAAGTATGAAGAGCCACACAGCACAATGGGAGGCCATTCAACCCAAGCATGTGACAATTCTTTGAACATGTTTTCTTCCACAGATTGTTGAGAAAAAGAGTTCAAAATTCTGTTAAAAGGAAATTAGATAGTTGTTGAACATTAGAGGTTTGGGGAGTGAACAGGGACGTAGCATCACCCACTTTGCTTCAACTCTATAAAAAAACTCGAATTGAATTAATTGTACATTTTTATGCTGTAACTTCTGACTGACCAGATTTCTCTTTATCAACCTCAGTTGGCATGTTTTGTTATATTGTGACAGAATTACATCCATGAGACACGGCCTGTCTGTAATCGTTCAAGATTGTCGAATTATGTTCGAACAACATTTTCTTAGCCAGTTTGCAAGATTTAAGGTTTAACCCATACTCCTTTTGATTAATTTGTGTGTTGCTGTCATGATCAGCATTTATTGACTATTGTTAATTGCCTTAAAGACAGTGGTGGTGTATTTTTGAGTTGCTGCCGTATCTGTGTTGTAGGTATGCCTACTTTGTTCTCAGGGAAGGAGTTCCAGGGTTTTGATTTAACAATAACATAGGAACACTGATTTGGTTCCAAGTTAAGATGCTGCGTTACTTCAAGAGTAATCAGCAATGGATTCATGGTCATCATTAGACTCTTAATTACAGATTTTTATTTTATTTTTATTGAATTCAAATTCCACCATTTGCGGGTCTCCAGAACATTACCTGGGTCTTTGGATTAACAGTCCACTGATAATACCACTAGACCATTGCTTCCCCTATGAAATCATTGATAAACTGCAGAATGTTAATACTTTTCTAATATGTGTTTCACCTCCACTGAAGAAATTTTAAAAAATTAATGCAAAATATACCATCATAAAGGCGAAAATTCAGAAATTATTTCGGCGGTAATATATCTCCCAGAATGTTATACATCCATCCATCTATTCTAATCCCTTATTCCCGTTTAAGGCCCATAACCTTATAAGCTACACTGTTTCAAGTGCTCATCTTGAGGGTTTCTGCCCCTAACATCTTTCTGGCAGTGAGTTCCAGATACAAACAATCCTTGGGGTGAAAGTATCATTCATTAAATCCCATTTTAAGTTATGTGTTACATACCTGAAGCTGTACCCCCTGGTTATTGACCCCTGTATTATTGGAAAAGGTTTTTCCTCATCTACCCATCTGTGCCCCTCAAAACTTCAATCAGGTCCCCCAAGCCTTGTTTACTCCAAGGAAAATAAACGCAACCTATTTAATCTATCTTCATAGTGAAATGTTCCAGCCCAGGCAATAGTCTGGTGAATCTTTTCTGCACCTTTTCAACTGCAATCACATCCTTCCAATAGTGTGGTGGCCAAAACTGCTCACAGTATTCCAGCTGTGGCCTAACTATCCTTATATATGCAGCTCCATCATAACCTCCTTGCTCTTGTACAATGCCACTGTTAAGGTTAGTGGCTTGTTGAAGTCTTCTCATTTGGCGGAGTTCAGTCATGAATGCTTGATGGGTTTGTTTGAGATGTTCTGCACATTTTTGTAATACATAATGCACACATTTAGCACCATGCCTGCAAAATGGGAGAATCTGGTTCATACATATTTCTCTGATTATACCTCTAAATATCAGGTTGCTGCTGTGCTGATCATCCAAAATTCTTCAAAGTCAAAGAGAATATTCAATCCAGCAACTAGACTTGCAGCAAGAAGAGAAAGTGGTGTTTATTTGCTGAAAATTGACCTCTTATAGCATCCTCATTAGTTGTGTTGGCTTTTTGTATACTTGCTCTTTTCATAAGCTCTGAACAGAGCAATTGGAGTCTAATCGCACATTTGTCTGATGCATATGGAGCTTATTGTTTTTAAAATGTTAGAACAATGAATTATTCTTGTAAAAGCTGGGAATCGAGTGGTTCATATATTCTAGAATATTCTGAAACTCCATTGTGAGCATTGTGTGAACATCTGTCATAATGTCCATGGAGAACATGTTATTGATGTGCTGAAGCTCAGGAAATCTACATGATACTGTAGTGCAGAACCTTTTCAAGTAAAGAGTCCAACACATTTATCTACAGTCTGGGAGCTACATTTGTATTCACGTGCTGTGGGCCTGAACTTTTCAGTTCATGGCAGGAACCTGGGGTGGCATTCTGCCGACAGCAGCCAATTAACAAGCTGATCCTGGGACCAAGCACCCACCCTGAGAGCTGCTACTCCAATCAAAGGATTAGCAGTTCTCCAACCTTGACAGACCCCAATCCGAATCGTGTTAAGGCCCCCCTCAAAGACATGAAAATATTTTTTTTAGATCACTTACAGTGTGGAAACAGGCCCTTCAGCCCACTAAGTCCACACCGACCCGCCGAAGCACACCCAACCAGACCCATTCCCCTACATTTACCGTTGCCCCTAACACTCCAAGTTAGCATGGCCAATTCACCTAACCTGCACATTTTTGGACTGTGCGAGGAAATCGGAGCACCCGGAGGAAACCCACGCAGACATGGAGAGAATGTGCAAACTCCACACAGTCAGTCGCCTGAGGCGGGAATTGAACCTGGGTCTCTGGCACTGTGAGGCAGCAGTGCCAACCACTGTGCCACCATGCCACCCTTGGGCCAGGCAGGTGGATCCTGGCAAATGAGGTTGTTGCCACATTCGTGACTAATTTGCAGTGGGGACCATTCCTGCCAACGTGGAGCAAGTATCTGTGGGCCACTGCCAATTGAAGAGGACCCCACTGGAAACCAGTCAAATGCCTACTTTGTTGACCAGTTTCCTCACATGGCACTGAGCCTTCACAGCGTTTACAAATGCTTGTGACATGAGCCACTGACCTTAATTGGTCTACTTAGCAGCCTAATGGCTGCCCAGTGCAGGTTTTGCTGCTAAGATTTTCCCTACATACAATTTGACAGGGTAGCAGGAAGACATGGGCTCCAGCCCTGATACCTTCTCCTGTTACATGGGGTAGGCCATATATCCCAAGGTAAAGATCAAATGAAACAGCAGATTTTTTTCAGCTGTTCAGAACAAACAAAGTATTGGTCGAACCTAAAGTAACTCCACAGAGGCCAGTACCCTGTCACCAAGTCACCCTTTATTGACACATGAGCAATCCTTCACTTTAGTACTGCCTCTTCAGAGTCAGCTATCAGAGTGTCAGTATTTCTGACACTGCCAACCAGTGCTCTGTCATTGATCCAAATTAGCAGCTCCAATCAGGGAACTCATATTCTATGAGACCCAGTTGGCAGACTCCACTTTGTGAAAGAATGCCAGCTTTACGTATAAATCCTCTAATATTAGGGATTGGGTATTTATCCAGCAGGAGAAAGTGAGGCTTGCAGATGCTGGAGATCAGAGTCGAGAGTGTGTTGCTGGAAAAGCACAGCAGGTCAGATGGCATCTGAGGAGCAGGAGAATAGATGTTGCAGGCTAAAGCCCTTCAACAGGAAGTGTCGATTCTCCTGCTGCTTGGATGCTGCCTGACCGGCTGTGCTTTTCCAGCACCACATTCTCGACTATTTATCCAGCAGTTTAATTTTTGTTTAAAATCCTCACAAAGGCGAACTGACCCGTCAGGCTTCAAAATCAGTACAATTAGGGGAGACCATTCTGCAAACTGGACTGGTTTGATGATTCCTTTACTTTCCACCTTCTGATTTCTGCCTCTACTTTTGCCTGTAATTGGCACTGGGTGGGTCTTGCAGAATTATGAAATTGCTTTGCCGACATGTAAAGTGGCCTTGGCTCCTCTGATAGTCCCTAGAACTTCCTGAGAAACGTGTGGGTGATTAATTAGGACTTCACTCAGGCAGCCATTTTCTATTAGAAAGAGGTGAATCTCTCACAACCAATTTTGCCCCATCAAACTTGGGCACAAGCCTTTTACTACGATCAGTGGTAACTGAACCAGCTGCTTTTCATAAGAGAGCGGAACTGAAGTTTTACCCTTAATCTACAAAGGTTCCCTGATATAAGTCCTCAGTCTAGCCAAGGTCTTTTGGAAACTTAAGGGTTCGAGCCCAGAGCAAATTTGTTAAAAATTGATTCTGCAATCACTAAGACATCCACATCAGAATTGACCTCCATTAGAGCTAGGTGACCATTTAAGTAGATATTTATGTTGATTGGTTCTGATTTGGATATTGCTAAGCAATTTAACTGTTCTAAACCAGATGTTGGTGCGATTTCAAGGGTGTGCACTCTCTTGGATACCAGCCTATGAGTTTTCTTCCTCAATTTACATATAATGGGATTATTTTGCTGTCTCAAGTCCACATACAGGCAGCAACCACAATGTTTTGCTGGCTACGATCCTGAAGAAACATTGTACAGTTTGGCTGAAGTTTGGTTTGGTTTCGGGGTTTTGCTGTGGGATGACCTAAAGTCCCTCTGATCAGGGTATGCCCTGAGTGAGGCTATGCAATTGCCTGCACTCAAGTGGTGTCCCCCAAGCTCACTCAGAATGGCGAGGTGTTCACATCCATTGGAATATCCTGCAATTCATATGCTCCACTTGCCATCTTTTCCAATGATAAAACCAGCTGAACTGCCTGTTTGAAATCCAGTTCGACTTCAACTAGATTACGTCAGCATGATTATGTCATTAATCCCACACACCAAATGGTCTCTTAGCAACTTATTAAAAATTAAATGAAAGTCAGTCTTCATAACCTGGTCAAAAATCCCAATACAAGTTCCTCCAGTTCTCAAATTGCCGAGTGAAAACCATAGCGCCTCTGAATTAGTAGAGGCTTAAGGCTGTAATATTCCTTAACTATGCCCATCAGTTCATGAAAGGTTTTAGTATCTGCTGCCTCAGGGACAATTAGGCTCCTAATAATGGAAAAAAGCTACAGCTTCACAGGCTGTCAGGAGAATTACTCATTGCTTTATTTTTGCCACAATGTTGTTTGCCTGGAAAAAAAAAGTTCTTTCCACATTCTGGGCCCAGTCCTCGATGGCAGGGTTGAACAAGTCAAGCTTCCCAAACAAAGGCATGATGTGAGAAATGCTTACCCTGATTCAAAGACAACTGTTGCAAATGGGTTTCCTCAGGAACATGCTTTGCTCTCATCACCACAGAAATAATTCCACAGTGGGTGGTATCCTGTCACCAAGTTACCTTTCATTTACACATCAATAATCCTTAACTGTAGTACTGCCGCATTCAAAATTAACTATCACAGTGTCAGTATCTCTGACATTCCCCTTTTTACCTGTCAGCCAGAGCTCCCTGATTGGACCAAATCACAGCCCCAATTACATTCAGTGAGGTCCAGCTGGCTGACCTCATTACAATCACTACAGCATCCAATTAGTCTGTATTTGAAAAGCTCATGACACAGTGTCTGATACAAGATATGATTCTATAATCGGACAACATTTGCTACATAATCCTGACTGCGCAAAGAATTATGTTGTTAACCAATTTTTGATGGTCAAGCTTGCAGTATAGTACAGTTGTATTTGCTAAAAACTACATATATTATTATAAAGTGCTCGATACTTTGGTGACAGGAAGAACAGAGTCCCTCTGTTATGCATGTTTCAACTCAACAAAATGAATGTCAGCTATTCACTGGTTCATTTCCCAAGCCAATGCCCGGACCAATGACTAAGGCTTTTAAACAAAGCTTGGCAGTTAACTGTCAAATATCATGAACTGTTGCATTCTCCATGGAAATGCCTCTACCAAGCAGAGTCTACTTGTCAACCAATTAAACAGTATCAATGATGTTTTCCTTTTACTTTGGTATTATTTGCAAATTGTCCGAATGAAAACTAGACAAAAAGATTCAATGGAATGTCTCCTTTTCAGCAGTATTCAAATCATTTATGTTTTGAAAGAAGACTGTTAAGAAGTATATTCTCTTCATTACCCAATTAATGCCTGATGAATTGTTTTGCAGGTTCATAATTCATGTTGTTATACTTTATATGTTATGTAAGAATTTAATGAAAACTTAGGAAACAGAAAGGCTTTCAGGTCTCCTCTTTCCTTTTCCTGTTCTTGTGCCTTGCTTCATTTCCCCTCAATCCTTCACTTATATTGCTAGTTCTTCCTCTTCTTTCCCTCAACAATTTAAGAATGTATAGCTAATACACCACAGATGATTACCTATATTTTTTGTTGGAACATTCTTTAGGTTTTAAGCGACATAGCTCCAGTAGTGAACTTGGAGGTGAGAGTAGGGCATTGAATTGGATTGGAGCTGGGGACTGATCTGCCTCCACTGAACTATCTGGCGGATTGGAAGGCTCAAGGATGACTTTCCTGCCTGGAAGACATTTGGAGCCCCTATACAGGCAATGAGTGCCCACATCAAGGCCTCATTTCAATGGATATTGGAGTTGCCATGTAGAATGCTTGAAAAGCAAGCTTTTGTTGGGTTTGTCATATGCATCCGCATTGTCTGGCACTAGCAATCCTGGTTGTAATAGCATTGGGAAGTTTGGTGGAGAGGGGAGGAGGGAAATCATCCTGGAGGCCCTTTAGTCTGATGCTACTCTTCTCTCCCATGACCCCCACTTGCAACTATCATTGTACCCACCCTCAACTTTAACTTCTCATTCCACTGTCCTGTGATGGGTACATCCAACAGCTATCATCTCTGACTGGCTGGCAACTCTTTTGAAAGGAGCTAAATTTCCAACACATACTTGATATAATGAGCCTTCCTTGAAACGTGATATGGGGCTCTTAGAAAAGCTGGGAAGAGGATTGAAGAACAGCCAGATTTGAATAAATTATGAAAGATGTACATTGTAAAGCTTTCCAAACCAACTGGTATGTTAAAATAGCCTCTTTAAAATTACTTAAGGTATCATAAATTCTGAGTTATGTTCATATAATTGTACAATTTTGGAAACTACAATTAACTTGAGATTCTATTAAATAATCTTTAATTCATGATACTGAAATATACAATAGACACGTCAAGTTTCTAACAGTCAATTTATAAGTATCCATTTACAGATACCATTTTTCAAGTTGGTAATCTTGATTTTGCTAATTTAGCTAAATAATTAGCTTAACTCTATATTTCTTTAATGGCTTTCTTACTTAAATTTTGAAGAACACGTTTCTATGAAGATTAAATCGTGCAAGTTCATTTGAAATTGAAAGATTTTTAATTTGCAGTAAGATGGGGGAAAGATATTTTTTCCATTTGCTTAGCGAGCAATGATGTGTGAGAATTTAATTTTCTGGTCAATGCATAAATATATTCTGACAATAGTAAGTGTTGATCTGCAGTGATGGGTTTCTAAAGCTGGTAGGATATCTTTGAGTATATTTTTTTATAAATTAATGTGATGAAAATATTTAGCTGCTTTGAATTCATAGCAGCATTGCAAGAGTAGCAGAACTAGTGCTGTTACTAGTTTCAATGTCGAAAAAGTCTTTCACACAATATGATCAACATCCTAGCTCTCAGTTTTTCTTTTTAACATATGTTGCAAATTGACAGATAGTTAAAGTAGCCAATCAGTTCATTCCTTGCTTAAAAAAAACTTATGAAGTGCAAATTACAGAATCCCATAGAAACCATTTTACAAATGTTTTGTGCTGTCGGTCAGTTTTAGCTGTGGCTAAGAATCACTTCACAAAACACTTCAGTGCTCTGTAGTTCACTTCAAAAGAGTCATATGTGTGTTACTCCACTTTTGGCTCACATATCAAAATTAATATTTGAACCCTGTCTTCTTGTATCAACTGCAGAATGCTAACAATTCCAAGTCAATAGAAAAGGTATACTTTTTTTAACCACTGGAACAAAAGAACAGGAAAAGAAATACATTTACACAGTACCTTTCAGGTTTTGGGACATCCCAATGTGCTTTACAACACATTACGAAATGCCACTGGAACATAAGGAAGCCTCTGCAAGCTACTGTGTTCCCGTAGTTGGAAATACATGAAGTGCTAAACATGAAATGTCAGAATCCTTACAACCAGCACACAGAAACTTCCACTCAGCTATTTGAGCTGGAGTTGAAATGGGCAGACAAGTGAAAAGCCAGTGTTCTAACTAACAAGCTTCTTTCAGAATATTTTTGAGCAGAGGATTTGGCCATTTACATAAAGACAGGTCAATAATATAATAGTCATTTAATACTGTTTCAGTTGATTTATGAATTTGAAACACACATTGGTGCCGATGTGGATATTTCAAGATATATAAAGGACTAAAATTCTTAATTTACAAACTCTATGTTACATTGCCAAGCAAGTGAAGAGTTTAACCTGATAACAAACCAATTTCTTTTCAGATAATATTGCCTTTCTTATTTTACTTAGCCATTTAAATATGTTTTATCCCTTCGTAATTTATCATTTACTTAATCTTTCTTAATGTTCTGTTACAGTTTTTGCAGTTATTGTTTCTGAATACAATTCAGTTCCCCTCCCTTGTCTCATCTTATTTTGTTTCTCTGAGCTAAGTTGCATTTGTAAGATGCGTGATTTATATATATTTTATCATTATTTATTTTTCAGTTTGAATGTTTGAATTTGAACTAGTTGCTTGTGGCTTTCTGTGTCTGAAGGAGTTTAATGATTTCTGTAGCCGTGGTGATTTATTTTAAAACAGTCTGAGAGACAGAATTTCAGGAAGTTGTTTATATCAGTCAAGTTTATGAACAAACAAATATAAAGGATGTAGTGCATTAAGCTTTCAGATGTAAGATCCTGAGTATTTTGGAGACTTGGGGGAAATACCATAATTTGAATTTTTTTAAATTTCACTTTGGACACTTATGCAGGATTCTTAGTTGAAGCTGGATAAGTAAAGTAGTTGTTCCTTAGAAAGAGATGATAGTTTAGAATTGTTATAAATCAGTTACCTCAGTGTAAGGAGTTTAGTTTAAAAGTTCCAGATCAAAAGTGTTTGGCTAAAACCTGAAAAGAGGTTGTTGAAGCTGAGGAAGTATTTGACTTTTTCTGTAGTAACCGAAGCTGGGATCATAACAAAGGGGAAAATTACATTTCAGGTTATTTCTTTTCTTACTTTGTGTTCTCTTCCAGAAAATAGTGTTAAACAGAACTGGTGGCCAGGAGTGGGAAGGTTGGTGTATTAGCACTATGGTCAACATCTCTCCTATGCAAGCTACTCTGACAAAATTGGCTCTGGTTTGAAGGAGAAATTTCTTGCCTGTAGACACTTTCAAATCTTGTGGCATTCTGCATGCTCCATCAATATTTGAATGCATGTGAAGGATATCAAGTAATTACATGATTTATTAGTTCTTTTGAGGACACTCCTCTCCCTTGCTTTTGAAAATGATGGAATATCTTTCTGTCTTATAGGGAGTCTCTTGGGAAAGAAGGATGATTCCTGATATATCAGCGCTCTGTAGTTGGGTGATGGTTTGCAGGGATTTCAAATTAAGCCTCCTTGCTGACTGCAAATTGTAATTTCTTTAATAATTGCGGCATTCTCACTGTAGCCTGTAAAATCCCAAACTATTCACATCCCAGCTCTCATAAAATATCCTTCCTTTTTCTGATTACTATTGAACATTGGAGGTCTGGATTAATTTCTTTAGCCAAAGACTGATTAATCTGTGGAATTCATTGCTATAAAAGGCTGTGGAGACCAAGTTATTGAGTGTATCTAAGACAGAGATAGATAAGTTCTTGATTGGCAAGGGGATCAAGGGTTACATGGAGAAGGCAGAAGAACGGGGCTGAGAAATATATCAGCCATGATGGAATGGCAGAGCAGACTTGCTGGGCCAAATGCTTAATTCTACTCCAATACCTTACGGTCTTGTGATCCAAGTGACAATCCTTGTATTCACATTTCAAGCGATGCAAACAGTGAGACACATCACAGAAGGCATATTTATCATGTTAAAGATGTTAACATTTTCCGAGCATAACCAGCCACTGAGACATGAAGGAAGATGAAGGAAGCAAACAGATGAAATAATGGAACAGGTCTCCAAAATGGTTCATGTACAAACCATTTAAATATAATCGGTGGGATAAATCAGTGGGAATGGGAACTTTTAGCCAATTTTGTTTCTCTTGGTGCTTGGTAAAATATTTTGTAAGATACTTTGTCCAGTTAATTCCATTTGAAATCTCGCTGTTTTAACCAATGATTTTAAACAGTAAATCAGGTTACATTTAAATGTTGTGATATTTACTTCTTAGTAGTTCTGCAAGCGGCTGAATTTGAACTGTTTTCTCACCCCTTGTTTCTGGCAGTATAGGTAGGATATTGGTGCTGTGCCAGATACTGCCTTGGAAATGGAAACTTGATAGACATGTAACAATGACAGGATGCCTACTCTAAGAAATATGATCATAATGTTACTAATCCTAGCAACATCAATGCTGTACAGAAGCATTTTCCCTTGATTTTAAAAAAGAGTTCTCCAAACCGTGTCAATGGGCTGCACTGTGGTGCAGTGTTTAGCACTGCTGCCTCACAGCACCAGGGACCCAGGTTCAATTCCAGCCTCAGGCAACTGTCTGTGTGGAGTTTGCACATTCTCCCCTGTGTATGCACGGGTTTGCTCCAGGTGCTCCGGTTTTCTCCCACAGTCCAAAGATGTGCAGGTCAGGCGAATTGGCCACAGGAAATTGTCCATAGTGTGAGGTGCATTAGTCAGAGGGAAATGTGTCTGGGTGGGTTACTCTTTGGAGGGTTGGTGTGGACTTGTTGGGCCGAAGGGCCTGTTTCCACACTGTAGGGAATCTAATCTAAAAAAAAACAGAGAAGCATCGGAAGAATAAGGAGAGGTAATATAAGCTAAATGGCACAACTTGAAAAAGGGGTACCAGACCAAACAAACCTGAGAGAATGTGGTCAAGTCTTTCAAATTAGCAAGACAATTTGAGAAGGTGGATAAGAAAGCATACAGCAATTCTGGCTATAATGGACTGAGATGAGTTCAGAAGAAAGGAGATTATGTTAACCCTTTTAGAGTATCAATTAGTCCCAACCTAAAATGTTGTAGCCAATTCTGGACATCAGCCTTCAGGAAAGATATCAGTGCCTTAGAGAAGTTACAGATTTATTAGAATGTTATGAGGGATGAAAAGCATCAGTTATTCTCCCCGTGTCTGTGTGGGTTTCCTCCAGGTGCTCCGGTTTCCTCCCACAGTCCAAAGATGTACGGTCCAGGTGAATTGGCCATGTTAAATTGCCCATTGTGTTAGGTCCATTAGTCAGAGGGAAATGGGTCTGGGTGTGTTACTCTTCGGAGGGTCGGTGTGGACTTGTTGGGCCTGTTTCCACACTGTAGGGAATCTAATCTAATCTAATATGGAAAGACTAGAGAAAGAGAAGGTTAGAAAGTGGATTTTATTGAGCTAGCAAAAGTCTGTTGGGTTTTGATGAGAGTAAATAAAGAGAAATGGTTTCAGACGAGTTGATGATCAGATCACACAGACGTGATGTAATCAGGAGAGGAACCAGGGCTGATATGCAAAACTGCAACAGGAAAGTGAGTTATTGTAATCCGGAATGCAATGTCTGAAAGAATGATTGACATAGATTCATGACTTCTAAAAAAAATTCAATAAATACTGAAAGAAGAAAAAAGGTTTTCTGAGAAACAGTGGGGAGGTGGGACGAATTTGGATTGCTCTTTCAAAGAGTCATTCCAGGTATGTTGGGCTGAATGATGTCCTGTATTTTATAATTTTATAATACATAATACCTGCATCTGTTCTAATATTGTAACACTTTCTTTTTCCTTTGTTTTGTTTTGCTTACCTATACAGGAAGTGGAGGTTTGTACTTTTTTTGAACTTCATATCTATTTGATTTTTGATAGGCACTGCAATATATGATGACCTCACAATTTTCTGGAGTTCAAGTAATTTTTTTTAAATACACAGGATACTTAATGCACTCATGAGAAGATTATAAATTACCTCTTTTAACATTGAATATTGCCATGAAATTTTGAAATTTTTTTGAAGAAGAGTCTTATTACTTTAAGTGTGACACTGATTGTATATGT
Source organism: Chiloscyllium plagiosum (assembly GCF_004010195.1). Lineage (NCBI taxonomy): Eukaryota > Metazoa > Chordata > Chondrichthyes > Orectolobiformes > Hemiscylliidae > Chiloscyllium > Chiloscyllium plagiosum. Next base: position 35,321,309 of record NC_057723.1, read on the forward strand.
GCTGCTTACTTTGGTGCTGTTGTCATGTTCAATTATCTTTTACACTGCACCATGTAGTTTAGGATTTAATCTATGATGAAGAGTGGTGCATGTGATGAGCTAGAACTATACTGCTCACTGCTCAGACACAAGGTAAGCAAACTTTAGTGAACGTGTGTTCACGTCATCTACTGCCGATATCCTGTGATAGTTTGAAAGAGATTAAAAAGATTACTAGTCTCTTGATTTTTTAAAATTCATTTGTGGGATGGGAGCATTGCTGGCTAGGCCAGAATGTATTGCCCAAACTTAATGGTCCTGACGGCAGTTAAGAGTCAACCACATTACTGTGGGTCTGGAATGACATGTAGGCCAGACCAGGTCAGGAAAGCAGTTTCCTTCCCAAAAGGACATCATTTGGATTCTTCAATTCTTGGTGTGTGCAGATGAGAGTGATCATTTAAATCAACTAACAGTACCCCCTCTGCCCTTGGAACATGTGCTGTAGGGTTAACAGAGCACTTTCACTTGTGCTGTCAGTGGGCCATCACCTAACTTCCTAAGCAGTTCAGGAAAGGGGTTAGACTGTTCAACTAATGAATGAATGGTACAGTCCACCAGCAGTGAAGGGAGAAAGATTTTTGGAAGATAGAGTCATAGAGTCATACAGCACAGAAATAGACCCTTCGGTCCAACTATAATCCCAAACTAAGCTAGTCCTATCTGCCTGCACTTGGCCTATATCCCTCTAAACATTTTTTGTTCATGTACTTACCTAAATGTCTTTTAAATGTTGTAACTGTACCCGCATTCACCACTTCTCCTGGAAGTTCATGCCACACTGAAGTTTGCTGAATGTTTCTTCTTGTGTTCCTTGGCCCGTGAATGTGGGACCTCAGATAGTGTGGGAGCATAATACTGAGGACAGACTTGCAATTGCAGATTCAACACTCAGCCAAGCTTACAGTCATTTTACCGCCCTCTCCCTTCCAGATATACTGAATTATGTCTTACCATTTGATGTTGTCTCCTCACGGTAGCTTTCTGCTCTGCTCTTTGGCAATTTTAGATGTTTCCTAAATCTGTTTCAACAGTCTGTATTCTGTTGACAAAGCAAAAAGGTTTGGTAAGAGAGATCATTTTCAAGGCATCAAAGTTACATTCTACTTGGTCAATATCTGTTTTAGTTGCTGCATTGAGCTTTGTAAACACTGGGACTGTGTACTCTTTGAATAGTAGCCAGTCAACTGCCTGTCATAGAGTCATAATGATACTCATAGCCATAATGAGTCATACAGCACGGAAACCGCCCCTTCAATCTAACCAGTCCATGCTGAACATAATACCAAACTAAACTAGTCTTATCAGTCTGCTGCTGGCCCATTTCCCTCCAAACCTTTCCTATTCATGTATCTAGCAAAAATGTCTTTCAAACGTTGTAATTGCACCCGCAGCCACCACTTCCTCAGGAAGTTCATTCCACACTCGAACCACCCTCTGTGTAAAGAATTTGCCTCATGTCTTTTTTAAATCTCTCTCCTCTCACCCTACTCTTGAAATTTCCCACCTTAGGCAAAAGACATTTACCATCAATTCTATCTGTTTCATTATTTTATAAACTTCTATCAGGACACTTCTCAACCTCCTATGTTGCAGTGGAAGAAGTCCCAGCCTATCCAACGTTCTTTATAATGCTAACCTTCCATACGCGGCAATATCCTGGTAAATCTCTTCTGAACCTTCTCCAGCTTAAAGATTTCCTTCCTATAACTGGGCGTTCAGAACAAGACACAGAATTCCAGAAGAGGACTCACAAATGTCCTGTACAACCTCAACATGACATCTTGGACTTGAAACGTTGACTCTGTCCCTGGATATTGCCAGACCTGTTAAATTTCACCAGTAATTTCTGTTTTTGTTTCAGAATCTCCAGCATTTGCATTTCTTTGTTTTAACTTATTGTTTTATTCTTAGTTCCTCTAAATGCAATAATGGGAACATTTTTTAACAAAAGAATTATTATGCTGTTTTAACATTTCATAGATTCTGTATTGTTTAATGTAAAGAATCAGTGAACCATAAGTTTTAATAAGTTGTAATGTTGGAGAACTGGCCACTTTGTTTTTACATATAAATGTCATTTTTCAGGAGGCCCATCCGCCTGCTTTAGTCATTGACCTTTCCTCGATTTCAGGTGATATCTACTCAGGTTCGCAAGTTCCTGCCATGGGTCCTCATATGAATTAACAGGCCAATTCCTGACCCACAGTTCTTAGCCACAGAAGGTCAAGCTGTCCCATGACGTAGTGGCATCCAGATTGCAGGAATTACTTCAATTTTTTTTCCTTCTCTACCACTGCTCTGCCTCATCATTAAGATGTTGTGACTCAAAATGTCATGCCATTTAATGGGCAAGTTGAACCATTGGGACAAGCTCCTCCCAGTTATTAGTGTCAAAACTGTCACACTTTAAGGAGAGCTTCAGAGTGCTTCCTTTATCTTCTCAAACATTGACCATCTATTTATTTATTTATCTGTTTCTTCATTATATTATCACTTTTACCTAGATACAGTGAAAAGTGGATAATGTCACCATGTTACAGCACCATCTTGAATTACAAAATAAGTTACTTAACAATTTGCATAAATGGTAAAATGTTGAACAGTTTGCATAAATGGTAAAATATTGAACAAATTAGTATTGAATTAATATTACTAAAACTGAAACAGTTCATCTTCACCTCTCTGTGGACTTCACCCTCTCTCTGAAAATTGGAAAATATTTGAGAGTTTGAAAAGGAGGGCCTGGTAATGAAGATGCTTTTTTGGCATCCAGTGTTCAATGTATCAAAATTGATTTTTTTTTTAGGAGTTTTGCCTGAATACTTGTGGAGCCAGTTACAAGAAGCACTGCAGCATTTGTTTGAAATCCCTCCCATTGAATACTGAGAGTGTGACAGGGGCTGAATGATGACATTACTTGATCACTTCTGTATGTTACTGATACACAGTCCAGATCTCACTGCTGTACAGGAGTGTAGTGCCAACAACCACTCTGTGCAGTAGGAGTAGGACTATTGTTGACTTGTAAAGGTCTTGGTTGTTAACAATTGCCTGTTGCAGTTTGACAAAGATGAGCACAGCTCCTTTGGTGTGTCTTCTCGTCATCGGTGGCCTCTGCAAGAGCTGACTGTCGGGATGTCATAAATGCTCAACATAGCCCCAAGTATCTCTCAGAAAATGTTTACGGGGTGCTGGAATATTTGGTTGACCAAGTGTGGGTTGATATGAGTTTTGGCAACATTCAAGAACAGGCCAAGTCTCTTGTTTGCAGAATTGAAAAAAAATTGAGGGACTTGCAAATCAAATGAGCAACTACCCTCCAGTTATCTCCATTCCAAAGATCATGTATATCTATGATGTTCAACTTAATTTTAGCATGTAGCTGACTAAGGTTAAAATATTTCCCATCTGGGCAATATTTAATACACCTTTGATGAAGTAAGTAGCTAATATAACAATTTCTGGGTGTACACTATCTTATTAGCTGGACCGATCCATTAGAGATGCTGGATATAGTCAGGGGAAGTTGGTTTGGGAGTGTTCAATGTAGACTCTAACGACTTGACGTCTCATGGAATTAGACTCAACATAGGCAAGGAATCCTCCTACTGATTATCAACTACCATACTTCCTCCAACTAACTAACAAGTACTCCTCCATTTTGAAGACTACTTTGGAGATACATCAAAAGTGGCAAGGGCACAGAATGTACTTGGGGTATTTCAGAGTAATTTAGTGATAGTATCACTCCTGATGAAGATGGTTGAGTCCTAAAGGGCATTGCTGTTAGACTAGGCCATTGGAAGGTGGTGAGAGAACCAACAAGAGGAAAAAAAAACTTCAACTCATTTATTTGTCACAGAAGTACCTCGTCAGGACAGTAGCAATAGAGGGATCAATGGTGGTCCTTGTTGATATAAAGTCTGCCTTCACATCCAGGATATCCAGCATCGTGTTTTTCAATGCTACTATTGTACTGATAGTTGCATTCATATCATTCAGAATTGGAAAGAATTCATTGGACTTGCAGATTCTGTGATCACAACCCACAGAGCCTCACGGTTTACTGGATCAAATGTTTTGGTCAGATTGAAAAATGTAATGAAGAATTCTAGTTAGTGTTCTTGGCATTTTTCATGGAATTGTTGTGCATCAAAGATGATATTTGAGGTTTCTCTGAAAGATCTAAATCTATACTCTGTATTTGGAAGGATATCCCCAGCTCGAAAAAGATTATTCAGGAGAATGGATTTCAGGATTTTCCATGCTGTGGACAAGAAGGAATTAGTTTGAGAATTTCCAAAGCACAATTTTTCACCTTGTTGAAAATCATTCCAATGATCAGATTCCTGACATTCCAGGGATTAATTATTTTTCTTCCCAAATGTATGAGTGTTGATATGAGTAAAATTCATTAACTTTGAAAACCTCAGCTGGATTACTGTCAGTATGACAGGCTTTGTTATTTTTCATCTGTTTTATAGTTCTGCTCTCCAACTGATGTTGGTTCACCCATAGATTCCACCACAAGGTTCTGGGCAATAGCCTGGAGAGAGTCTGTTGTCACTTTAAATTCACAATGAAGGAATCACTCCAAATGTGTTTTTCCAGTATTGACAGATGATATTGTCATTCTTAGGAAGCGAAGCTCAATCCTGTGAGCAAAATGGATACTGTTCATTTGTCTTTCGTCAGTAAGTGGCCCTAATAACCTCAAAGAAGCCTTGCATATCATGATGGGAAGCATATAATTGGACGTCTTGGGCTTTCTCTTCCCACCACATGACATTTATCATTTCGGTTCGTCTTTGTTCTTCACACGAGAGATGCTGTGATGCTGCCTTCTTGGCTTGCAATCTTGGCTTATTTTCTCAAGCAATGAAAGCTGCTCATTTTTGTTTTTAGAGGTCACCTCTTCCAGCATTGTTTCCATCAAATCAGCATTGTTGACAATAGCCTAGGCACAGGACCCTGTTACTCCTGGCTTCATTTTTGATCCTCCTGTTCTGGGATTGAGTTGGATGTGTGCAGAGTTTCTAGATGATCCAGGAGTTGATATCCTTTGCCTCAGGATGCTTCCATGTGGTTTTACTTTTGTCTGCCCAGAAGAAGGTTTTGGTCTAAATCTTGAGTGACTGAGTGAGAATGTTGAGTGTTTGTTTGAACTAAACCATTCTTTGTCAACAGGAGGCTATCATTTGTATTGGCTTTTTCCACCCTCTTTTCTTTCCCCATGGTTGTGTTCTAGGCGTTGGAGTGAAGGCCAACCCTCCTATCAAAGTCCCTCAGAAGGATGATCTTTCCTCCTTATGGGGTAGCAATGAAAATTACATCAAGTTGAGGTAGAATGTTTCCTTAACATCTTCATCGGAGTTGAGGGTCAGTGAATAAGCACTGATAATGGTGACATATTGATTATGACTGAGTTGGTGGAGTGTTATGAGTCTTTCATTTATACAATTGAGGAGATCGGCAGTGTATCAAAGAGCCTATTCTAGATAGTCAACTCCATGGTGACAAAGTTCATTTATCCAGTATAAAGTAGACCCCTTTTATGTCCCTTCAAGTGGCCCTTCCTAGGAAAGCAGATCTCACTGAGGGTGCTGTTTTCATTATGGAGTATGGGTAGCTCATGCAATTATAGTTTCTTTTTCTTTCTAAACACTCTCCCATAAGGTTATCCATGAGTATTCTAACATTCAAGGTTCCAAATTTTAATGTTTTCTTTCTTTTACCATAAAGATGATAACTCCACAGGAGACCCCAACAAGGAGAAAGTGGGGCAACCAATCTTTAGGGCACTTTTTCTAGTCCTTCCTATTTAGGTTGAGTGGACGGAATCCTGAAGAAGATAGTCAGTCACAGATGCTGCTGCCCAAAGATAGCTCTCTCCAACCACTTCCATGTATCTGTCACCATGGTGCAAATTTCTGACTAGAGACGCCCAAGTTCACAGCCCCTCCGTCCCAATGGACAATTTACCATCCACTGGACTCAGTAAATGGATCCTGGTAGAAGAACGTGAATGATTTTGTTTCAGGGGTGAAAGCTTAGGCCACATTGCTCACACAAGTTTGACTGGTTGGTGTCAGTTTTCCGTGATATGGCCAATTTTGCCACTGCAACCTTCTTCCACTTGTGCAGCTGGTGAGACACATGCGGTGGAGCAATGGGCAATGTGGGCTATGGTGAGATTAATGGAAGAATCCGACAAGAGATCCAGCAAGGACTATCTCAACTCATGAGCTGCTCAGTGCATCTTTTCTGCTTTTGCCCAGCTAAGGATCAGTGAGTGGCCAATTAAGGGGGAATATAGTTTGTTAAATGCCTTGTTAATGGTCTAGCTTGCCTCATTAATATTTAGCTTCCTATCTTGCCAAATGCATGATACAAACTGAACATTGAGAATTCTTAACATGGAGGTCAGAGTGCGTGACTTCAGCTTGCCGCTTCTTACAAAGGACCACCATATTGGATACGGGCCTCACTTTCTCAGGACATGCTCCATTGGCATTGGCTACCCACATCCCATGACCATGTGATTGTGCATCTGATATATGCCGCCATTTATGATTCCCATGGCACATCTCCAGTACGCTCACACTGTACTTCAATGCTGCACCTTGGGCTGCACTGGCAACTCTCATTGTAATGCCACAGCAAGGAAACTGTGCTGTGAGGGACACACACCCAGCTCATGGGCTGGACCAGGCTGCTTCTCCGGCCTGTTCACTTCCTGTCATACTGGCATAGTAAGTCAAGAGCAGCCTCCATTACTGGTTCAGGGACTTCTTCACCATCGGTCAGTCTCTCAGGGCAGTCGGCATCAAGGTCCTATCCTCATAATGGGCAAGGAGCCGAATGTTGAACTATCCACCACCTGTCTTGACTCTTTCTGCCCAGCTGGGGGCTGTCACCCACCTGGAATGAAAGAGAGACAGATATTAAGGGAGATGAATGTGGGTGGCACAACTGTTACTTTGGATACCGATGGTGGGTTAGCCTGAGCAAGTGAGTAGGCAGCGGGGTGAGCACGCAGGATTAGCGTCGTTGGAGGTTGGGTGAGTGAAAGTGAGTGACGGAAGAATGGTAGAGCGTGAACCTTGTTGTGAGCTGGTTACAAAAGCAAAGATAGAGTAGGTGTGAGGTATCGGAGAAAAGAGGGTGGCATTTATGCTGGCATAGTGGAGCAGGAGGTCGACTTGGTGTGATCCTGTGGGAAGTTGATGTCTCGCCTTTGCATCACCCTGTCCGCCGTATCACCAGATTGCAAAATGAGCACCAATTTCCCCTACCTGTTATGTCTCGAAGACTTGTCAGGACTGTACTGGTCTGCTTCAGACTAACGCTGTTTGTCCGGGTGCACAGTGTGCTTTTAAAGTTATTGTAGGTAAAAGAGATGCAAGCCTTTTGATGAATAAGCAGTGTTGTTCCAGAAAAGGCATGTGGTAAGATTTGACTAGAGCTGGGCACTGGACACCATTGGGTTATGGGAGGTAGTTAATGAGGTGTATTTGATAAGATACAATAAGGAATCTCTGTATGGCAAGAATCCCTCCAATAAACTCAATGCAACTTGCCGTTAGCAAAACAATCTTTCTTCACTTGTTCTGCCATTGAGGACTTCTTCCATTTTTGACTGGCCACAGCCCCTTGACCTTACCAGCTCCTGACTGCATCGCTGAAGGGATCATCAAAGCACACATGCCCTTCCATCATAGCAAGTGATAATCCACTCCTGTTTTAGTAGGCTAATGCTAAAGTGCAATCCATAGCTATTTAGAAGTTAATTAAGCCATAATGTAGACATGTTTTACTCACTTATACTGTCTGTCTTTTAAAGATCTTAAGACAATATGATAACGTAAATGATTAGGAATTTATTGATTTTTAAATTTCTCTTTATTCTTTTAGGACGATTATTTCAGAAGCTGGAATCCCAGCAAGCCGTTTGATCAAGGTATGACTTCTTCAAATCCTAAAACACTGAAATCTATAGATTGTTAAGTTATATTAAGAAATGACCAGACATTATTGAATTAAGGTTTGAGCAGGTACATAATAACTTTTTATAAAAAATTAAGTTTACTTATCTCAGAAATATGAAAGGACTTGTACATGATTTTTAAAAGTACATTTTTTGCTTTCTTTCATTTAAAATAGCATTAGTTTTTAAAATATTATCTGTTCAAATGTAATTTAAATCTTTTCAAATTTTGCAAAGAAAAGGCTTCTTGGGTTTTTTGTATTATGCAATGTAAATTGTTGTGTGAGTATGAATATTGAAGCAGCCTTTGAACTGTGCTGGAAGAATCTTCAGTTAAATTGATTTTTGTGAAATCCGCAAGTATTTTATGAGCCTGGCAGTGTGTATAATTATCAGAATCAATATCTCTTATTTCTTTGTTGGTCACAGATGCATTCACAGAGATACATAATTCTTGCAGATGTAGACCAATCATAGTGGTGGTTTTATTCTTTCCAAAACATGCGATTTGAAATATAGTGCATGCAGAAAGACATTGTAAGTGAAATTATGAATACAATGAGCAAAATGATAGCAAACTAACAGATTTTTCTTTTAAATTGATTTTACTTCAATAACCATGGCTTGTATCACGAGGACATTATCTAAGAATAGCTGTAAAATGATGAAAGGCTGACAACACAAATTCATTCTGTCACTTTTAAGTAAAGAGTGTTTAAGGAATACTCCAGTTTAGGAGGAGGAATTGTCGTGTACAGTTGGGCCTGGATTTAGTCCTTCCCTTGTGGTAACCACACTGGGCCTGGATGTTATCTGGTGTCCTTGGTGGTCAACTCAACCTGATTCCACAGTGGCAAGCTCATTAGTGTGTGTGACACAGGCTGACTCACTGGATCACATTGGCAGAGGTCAGTTCCAGTGCTGGGAAGCCTAATCCTTTGATGGTTCTGCAGAGCCATGCCATATTTAAAGGGCTTTGTGTTTGTGTTGGAAATAATGCATGTTTTTTTCTGAGAAAACTGTTCAGTTTAAATCTTCAAATGCATTTTAAAATTTCTAATGCTCCTAATAGACAGGAAACCTCAGGGAGATGATCCCTGTGCAATCACACTTTTCATGGCATCAATGGGTTCAACTGAGATCTGAAATGTTGTGGAGAAGCCAGGGCTCCTCCTCCAGTGCTCAAAGATGAAGACATTAGAGATGATCCCCATTCTGCCATGACCTTTGCACCTCCACAGTATTCCACATGTCTGGCTCTTCAGAATTCAGACCTGTGATGGCACTTTAAGGAATGGTCCCTCTGCATCTTGGTGATTCGTTCCCCCTTTAGATTTTGGACCCAGTATTTTTGCATTCTGCATTTCCTGTCAGAGACTCTGCCCCTCAGAATGTCAAATTTCTATGCAAACAAAGCTTTCCAGAACAATCTATCAACCTGCAACTCAACCTCCTGGAAATCCAAAGGACCGTACCAGTGAATCATAAGTTGCCAACTCAGCTTTCACTCACTGGGTTTTTGAAGTTACGTGTGACTTGAATAAACTTTATTAGATCAGGTAGGCACATCATATCAAATTTAAACTATAGACTAATGGGCAATTAAGCATATCTGTGAATTCCTGCCATTAGTGAATGAGTTACTTTTTACTAACTCATTTAATCGCTTATGGTTTTCCCAATGCTTGAGGTATGATTAATAGTTTTCTGCACAATTCTCCATGCCCACCGACCATGTGTAGCAGCATATAAGCATAGGTGCAGAGTAGGTGTTACCAGCAGAATGTAGGTCAGCCAGAGGTCGGATGTTTAGTTGCCATGACGGCTGGTTAGCAAGGCAACTGGAGCCAGCTTAATTTCCATACCGACTGAGGCCACAATGAAGGTCCTGTCTTCTTGAGCTCTCTCCATGTCTGAGGTGTGGTGGACCACAGGTTAAACCATCACCAGTCATCTCTCTGTTTCTCTCTCTCTCTCTCTCTCTCTGTCTCTCTAGTGAGAGAACAGCTCTCTGGTCCTCTGGGATTATGGCGACTTTATCTATAAATCAACTCTAACTGAAAGCAGAAATTTGAAAGCAACATACAGACACTTTCCACAAAATGGAAAGACAATAGTAAACCAGAGTTAGTGGACTAAAGTTGTTATTCACAGTGCTGAGTCCAGAAAGCTTTAAACTGTCTACGTGGAAGCAGAATTTATGTTCTTCCAGCTTGCTTCACGGCTGGGACAGAAACGTGAGCACAGATGGATCAGCAAGTTTGAGAAGGAGAAAATTTGCAGTTGGTCTTTACCAGGGATGCAAACAACTGAGTAAAATAATTTGCTTTAATGTTGGTTTCGGGACAATACTGAAGGTTATGCTTAAATTGCCACATATCAATTTATTGGAACATTTAGTTAGATTGTGTTTCGGTTAAAATAATTGAAAAATCAGTTGTAGCATACTGTTATTGAATTCAATCAACTGGTCAATGTAACAAATAATCATGTGACTTGAAAATGAATGTAGGAATTGCAGCTTTGACAAACCATTATGGCAAGTACAAAATGCACAATTAATCATACTTTTTTCAAAAACTTCAGTATGTTAGGAAAGGGATTAGTCTGTGCAATTATATTCTGGTAAACTGAAAAGATAGGAAGTGGGATGTGTAAGTGGATTCCAGGGATAAAGCACCAGTCTGCAACGCTGCAATGTATAATTTGGTACAGTCAATTGCAGAATTTGGAGGCAGACAGTACAGCCTTCATCTTCTTTACAACTGTTATGAGCAGATGAGCGAGGATCATTTGACACCCCTCTTTTTAATCACTTTTCAATTGGTTGCAACAAATATTTAATTTGTTTTAGCAAGCAATTATCACATTGAAATTAAAATGCGGTACCAGTCAAAATTAAGTAACCAATTACAAGGTTTTCTTGCATGAAAGAAAGAGGAGTTTTATTACCTACTGTGACAACATTATGGTTTTAAGAAGTGTATTTTGTTCTGGTTTTTTCATGAAAACAGGTTGAGATGGAGGCGCTGAGTGGCTCAAGCCAAAAAAACTAAACAGATTGTGAGGCCTTGGGATTTTTTTAATGTTTGAACAATAGAAGCAACTTGAAGAGGTGAGGTCAAGCTACCACGAACCAGGAGTTTAGATTAGATTCCCTACAGTGTGGAAACATGCCCTTTGGCCCAACAAATCCACACTTATCCTCCAAAGAGTAACCCACCCAGGCTCATTTCCCTACGTTTACCCCTAATTAATGCACCTAACACTATGGGCATTTTTTTTTAGCATGGCCAATTCACCTGACTTGCACATCTTTTGGAATGTGGGAAAAAACCGGAGCACCCAAAGAAAACCCACGCAGACACGGGAGAATGTGCAAACTCCACACGGGCAGTTACCCAAGGCCAGAATCGAACCTGGATCCCTGGCACTGTGAGGCAGCAATTTTAGTTTAACTTTCACATTTTAGTAACATTTTAGCTGTTGGGGTTTGAAAGATGCTATACATTTCTCCCTACTGTAGCAAAATGCTTGAGTTCTCTCTCTCTCTCTTTCTAAGCTTTTTCTTGATGTTCTTTCCACATGGACTGGAGGATTGCACGTGAGACAATCTATTTTACTGAATTTGCCCTTGCCAAAGGTGTGCCTAAGGGACTCTGCTTTATTGAAACAGTTGCTATTTAGTTGCGAAGTAATCTATTATTCTATTAAGTTTTCCATTAGAGTTACATTATTCCAATTCTTCTTTCTTTTGTTTGCATTTTAATTGTAGTGTAAGAATGAAGTGTGTTTTGCTTCAAGCCTGGTAGTTTGACCAATTGAATTGCACCTGGAACACAACGCCTTCCACTTGCTGTTAAAAATAAGAAAAACTTGACATCTAGGCTATCTTCTTAATATATTTTGAGGGAGTTTAATCTGGTCCATAACATACTAACTGAAAAAAAACAAGATGGGACATCAAACACAAATACTAAGTTTAAAAATGAAGTAGTGTCTGGTGCAGACAAGAAGAATAAGGACTACTTAGCTTAATTCTTTGAGTCCTGGTGTGTTAGATTTGTAACAGAAGATCAAAGATGTTAATTGTTGACTAGTACTCTTGGCAGTGGTGATGTTTGTTCATATCTTCAGGTTATAGATGAATTGTGTTATAGATCAGACCAAACTCTTTCAAAACATGCCTGGACTCCTCACATTTTCTTATGTTAAAGGCAAGGGCCAGGCTTTGCATTCTAGATGCAATTTGATAAGTCAAACTATCAGGCTTGAAATAAATACACTTTATAGTTAAAATACAGACAAAACAAAAATAAAATAATTGGTTTAACTGTAACTCTATTGAAATACTTAACAAAATAATAAACTACTCATTATCTGTTCCAAAGTAGAAACATCCAACAAGAACACCTTGGCAAAGTCAGTAAAATAGATTGTCTCATATGTAATTCTAGAAGCAGGGAGAGACCACCAGTCTTTAACTGTAACAGAGAGAGGAAAAAGAGCTTCCATATCCAGCTTCAAGGTCCCAGCAACTGCGACTGAAAGCTAAACTAAAAGTCCTGATTCTGTGGGAGCTTGACCCCACCCATTCTGGCTGCTTCTATTGTTCCAACTTTTTTTTAAAAGTCCCAAGGTCTTATGAGCTGTTTACTGTATTGGCTTTGAGCAGACCACTCGGTACCTCTGTCTCAACCTCTCCTCATAAAGAAACCAGGACAAAATACATCTCACAAAGTCATTGTATTGTAAGAATTGTTGATCCCCCAGTTTACTTTTTTATCGAAGCTGTCTTCCAAGATGTTCAGAGAAATAAGGGGAGAAAAGTATTTCCAGTTCTTGTTACAAAATATAGATTTGTCTTCTTTCACTCTGATGTTCAAAAGCAGCTGCTGTTTGTAACTCCCAAGTCTGCATTTATTGTCCTTCTAAGCTAGACAATTGAAGACAACCTGTGATGTTCTAGATGATCACTTATCATACAAGGTTGAATCAAAAGAGGAAATGCAATTTACTTGACACTGACTCAATTTCTTGGATTCAATATCTGTTGGTAAAGTGGTAAATTTTGTGCGTGTGGTTTGTCCTTTTCTTAAAACCAGTTTAGACCATGAAATGGTTTCACAATTAAATGATGAAACTTAAAATCTGATAGACCACTGTCATGACACAATACAGAGACAGTTGTCCACGCATTGTAGCAATGCAGGAATAGCCATCAGAGTTCAGACAATGTACGGCACTAACATCTTCACCATTTAGACAATGCTCTAAGTTCTCCAATGGTTACACAACACATAACATTCCCAAACATTTAAACAATGTACAGTGCGAACATTCTTCATTGTTTAGACAAAGTTTATTCTGATACTCTTGCCATTTCACAAAGTAGAGAACTAATAACAAAGGATATAAAACAGAAGAGTTGTAAAAGTTTCATAGAAGAATCATATTGGACTCTGTACCTCTGATGCTGCCAGACCTGCAGTACTGAGCTTCTACAGTACTTTCTGTTTATATTACAGTGCTAACACTGTCCACAGTCCAGAGAATAGTAACCTTCTCCATGTTCAGGCACTGCACCTGATAATGCAACACAAACATTCCTGAGTTCAGATTTTAACTTCTTGCCTGCCTGAATACTAGCTTCACCTTGATGGACAGTTAAAATTTATTCTTGACTTTTAGCAGCACCAACAAGTTTGCTTTTTTTTATTGCTTGGCAGATTTCAAGGTATTTTAAATGGCAGTGTTTCGATTTCTTTCTTTTTAGGAGTAGGAAGGATGTACAACAGTGATAACCAGTCTTCCTTTGTAAACTGACACCAGTTATCCTGGGAGATGTCAGGGGGAGAAGAGAGTAGTCGATAATGTCAACCTTAATACCTTGGTGCAATCTTGGGGGGATTGGATCAACTCACCAATAACACCACCTTACCTTTGTTGAATCTACCATTGATTTCAATGGAATAAAATTGGGCAATGGTCTACCTTATCAAGGTACTGCCCAGAAAGTGCGATTGAACATTACAGAGATCTAATGACAAGAGAAGCAGCATTTGCATGGCAAGGCAGCTTATGAAAAATTGTTCATGTAAATAAAGGATTATTTCCATTTATATATCGATTTTATATAGTGGAGCATCAGTACTACAGTACAATTGGTGAGTCTTTCAGTAAAACAAATACTTTACCTCTGATGAAAAGCAAGATTGATAACCCTCTTCAAAGAAACTGGAATTTTATTTCCCTTTATTGTTTCATGGGATGCGGTACGGTCAGCATTTCTTACCCACCACTAATTGCCCTTGATTTGAGTGGTTTGCTATGCCTTTCTGAGGGCAGTTAAGAATTAATTGTATTACTGTGGGTCTGCAGTCACATGTAGGCCAGAATGTTTAAGGATGGATAATTTTCCTAAAGGGCCTTAGAGAAACAGATGGGTTTTACAACAATTAGCAGTTGTCTCATTGGCATCATCATTGAGAATGGACATATATTTCAGATTTGTTAAATGAATTTGATGCTTCACAAGATTTGAGCCTGTGTCTCCTGAGCATTGCCAAGCGATCTGTATCATTACTCAAGTGTCAAAGACAACTCTGCAGGAATTCCTCATGGTAGTGTCCTGGGCCCAAACACCTTCAGCTGATTCCTCAATAGTCTTCCCTCCATCATGTCGTTAGAAGTGGGGATGTTCATTGCGCCATTATCAATGTTCAACACCATTTGCGTCTCCTCGGGTACTGAAGTAGTCCATATCTAAATATGGCTGGAACTGAACAGCATCCAGGTTTGCACTAACAAATAGCAAGTAACATTTGCACTACGTCAGTGCCAGGCATGGCAATCTTAATGGAGAGGTAATCTAGCCATCGCTCCTTCAAATTCAACAGGGTCACCATTGCTGAATCCCACACTGTCAATGTCGTGGAGGTTACCATTGACCAGGAACTGAACTACAAACACCATGGCTATGACAATAGGTCAGAAGTTAGGGATCCTTCAGCAATAACTCATCTTCTGACTCTTCAAAGCCTGTCCACTACGTACAAGTCAGGAATGTGATGGAATATTCCCCAACAACATGCAATATGCTTTGTATGATCCATTGAAAATAACCTGCTTGATTGGCAACATACCCACAAACATTCACACCCTCCACCACTGACACTCAGTAGCAGCAGCTTGTACCATCTACAGAATGCACTGCAGAAATCCACCAAGTCTCTGAGACAGCACTATCTAAACCTATAACCATTACCTTCTAGAAGAAGACGGATAGAAGATACATGGGAACACCACCACATGCAAGTTTTCCTCCAAGCCACTGACCATCCTGACTTGGAAATATATCACTGTTTGTTCAATGTTGCTGACACAAAACACTCTCTGTAATGGCATTGTGAGTTAATTTAAACTGCAGCTAATAAAGCACCTTCACAATGATAATTTGGGATTGGCACTAAGTGTCCCAGCCAGCGATGCTCACATCCCATGAGTCAATAAAAAAGTAACATTACCAGTATGCTGTTTCTTGAACAGCTCCTAATTATTATAGGTTAAAGCAATTCTGAAAGTCTTATCTTCAAACTATTAAGCAATGTAATATAAACTTTTCAAATCTCATTAATTTATTCAGAGAGAAACCATTTGCTATACTGACACATAGCATGCAAGCTGTCAAAAGATTTTTCATAAATAACAGGTTTTCCATAAGGAATGTGCACAATAGCAGTAAAGCATTCTTCCTGTATAAGAAAAATGATCAAAGGATTAGATTATGTACTAAACTAACAATTGTACAATAATTTTCCATTTTAAAAAATGTGTGTGAATGGTGTCATGCTTTATCATCTCGATATTGATTAACTTTCATGGGAAACTCAATTTTCTCTCTCTTGCCTTCAAGAGAAAAGTTTACGCGGTTTCATGATATGAGAGACATCTATTAAGATCATTTTTTGTAGCAGGTAGTGCTGTCAATAAATACATTAGTGAGGTTGTACTTTGGCTTCTGTTCAATATACTTCTGGCCTGTGGTGGCAAACGGATTTTTTTTTCTGATGCTTGAAATAATAAATTATCATCATTGCTTCCATCCTCTTAATAATCACTTCTAATCCCAAATCACTTCACAACTAAACTTGTCTTCATTTTACCACCTATTACTCTTTCAAGTTTTTATGACACAATTTCTTACCTCAACAGTTTCTCATTAACACTGTAATTTGGTTTCCCTTGTTTAGGCATTATCCCTTGTGTTTATAATTATTGAAATCATTCCCTTATCTACACCATTTAATCCAGCCAGTGCCTCATCTTTAAACTTGCTTTTTGTCTGCAGTCCTTAGAGATGTGATCACTTTCCAGTTCTGTGGTTAACTCTCCATATTATTGTTTTACAATTCATTTTATCCAATTTCTGGCCTGGAAGTAACATCAGAAATGTCTATTGTGGCCACAGCATTCAAATCCACTTCCCCTCAAGTGCATGTCTATGCAGTTCAACAATGTTCTACCAAGATTTGCTTCGATTTTACTGTTCAAATGCAACCAATCCATCACCAATAATGATGTTACCTCCAAATTGTGCATGACCCACCTCAGGAATGTCAGAAGTATTATTCTTCGGCTGCTTTCCCCTGTTCATCAATGTATTTCCCTCAGTAACTCCATGTGTATACAGATTCCACCAATTCTCTGTTTCACAACAGTCCCTGTGGTGTCAGATTGCATAGGTGAAAGTGAGGACTGCAGATGCTGGAGGTTCGAGTCGAGAGTGTGGCGCTGGAAAAGCACAGCAAGTCAGGCAGCATCTAAGGAGCAGGAGAATTGACGTTTCAGGCAAAGGCCCTTCATTCCTGATGAAGGACTTTTGCCCGAAACATTGATTCTCCTGCTCCTCGGATGCTGCCTGACCTGCTGTGCTTTTCAAGTGCCACACTCTCATGTCAAATTGCATGTCTGACATAAACTCATAGTTGAGCTGTAATTTCCTCCAACTGAATTCTATGTCGCTCACTGCATCCCTTCTTGGATCCTCAAACAACTTGAAGCATGCACTATGCAACATTACTACTTAGTTCATGCCAACCTGAGCTTTTAATTCCTATATCTTATTCATCAGCATAATCATTGACTTTAATTTCTGTGACTTTGCCACCTCACTGTCCCTAACATTAAGACTCTTAGCCTTTACTCTAAGCTTGATTTCTTCAATATCATAATAATGAAAGCACAGAACCGCTGATGCTGGAAATCTGAAGGAAAAATAGAAAGTGCTGGAGAAACACAGACATCTGCGGCAAGGTGGCTCAGTGGCCTCACAGTGCCAAGGACCCAGTTTCGATTCCCATCTCAGGCGACTGTCTGTGTGGAGTTTGCACATTCTCCCCATGTCTGGGTGGGTTTCCTCTGGGTGCTCCGGTTTCCTCTCACAATCCAAAGATGCGCAGGTTAGGTGAATTAGCCACGCTAAATTGCCCATAGTGTAAGGTGCATTAGTCAGGGGTAAATATAGGATAGGGGAATGGGTCTGGGTGGGTTACTCTTCAGAGGGTCGGTGTGGACTTGTTGGACCGAAGGGCCTGTTTCCATACTGTAAGGAATCTAATCTGGAAGTGTGTGTAGAGAGAAAAACTTGGTTATTAGCTTTCAAGTCATACTCTCTAATTTACATTGGCTCTCCATTTCTCAATGAAATTAATTTAAAGCCTTCATTCCTCAACCACAAATCCTTCATAGCCTCATCTAATCCTATGTCAGTGCCTGTCATGACTGTGTAATTACGTGTGAAGAACACTAATCTGACCTTTTAAAATAGGCACAACTTCTAAAAAAAAAGCTGCCAGGTGTCACATGACTATCCCTGTTGATTCACTTGATCCAGAAAGACAGGCACTGAAATGTCATCTCAACATCAATCACAAAGGAACCACTTTGGAATTTCATTAACCCTTGGACAACACAATGGGCCCTCCTTGAGAACAAAACTTCTGAAATAAAAACAGGTGACCGGAAGCCTGCACAAGAGAATCCTGCATAATTGACTTTGCTTTGTGGGACAATACTTTCTCAAAAATTAACAGAGCAGGCATCTTAAATTTGATCTGCATAAAACTTTGTGACATGTCATTTTAAAATAGAACTGTGCAGGAAGATTTCTGAGACACCATCACAGACAGATTTCATAGTTCAGAGGAGAAAGGATTTGAGAAAAGAACCACAGTTCTGGCTAAAGTGTCGTAACTGTAGAACCAATGCAGAACAAGAAACCATACACTCCCAAAGGCTGCTCTACCAATGCAATCAGCCTCTAACTATTCAACTATAGAAGCTATCACAGTTGCTGAATTCTGACTTCAAGTTTTTAATTCCTTTGGAAAGAGAATCTATAAGCAAGTAAAAGATCTATAATGGCAATGGACTAAGATTAAGTTCATCTCTCTAAGTATCTGTTATCTGTACCTACTTTCCATCTTTGTTTGTGCATTTTATCTAGTAATTGTATCTTATTTCTGAGTAACTTTGGCAATAATTGTGTGGTAAATTAACCTTTCATCTGATTTAAAGCTAAGACCTTGCTGCTGGTCATTATTAAAAATGGGACAATCAAAAAATTAAAAGGGAACTAAATGAAGGATGAGATTTCCAGTTCAAGGACCACACTGCAGACATACCAGTTATGGTTGTGACAGCGCACTTTCCTTCTACTCGCAAACTTGTCTTCTCCCTTCATACCACTGTTGGAAGAATTTTCAATCAGAATTCAAAATTAACAGGGATGGACAGGAATGTGAAATTTCTAAAATGAATAGATCAGCAATGATCTTGTTGAATGCTGGAGCAGGCTCGAGGGGACAAATGGCCTACTCCTGCTTCTAATTCTTATTAAAAGTATGTTCAAAATTTGTTCTCTCTCTGGCTGCAATTACGAATGGAACCAGGTGACAGCAGTCACATCCAGCTGGACAACAGTGAAAAGGTCATTTTCTAATTGGGGGACGATTACAGTACAGCAGGAGGCCACTCAGTCGGTGGTGTCCATGCCAGCTCTCTGGAAGAACTATTGCAGCTGTTCCCACTCTCTTTTTCTTCATTGTAATTCTACAATGTTTTTTGTTCAGATTATTACTGTATTTTTTAACCAGCTGAGTTTAAATCAGTATATGTTTCATTCACATGTGATGATGTGAACATTGTTGGCGAGGCCCGCATTTATTGTCCTTTTGTAATGACTTGTTTAAAGACATTAAAATAACTGTACAGATTCATTTACTCGTTGGTTGACCGATACATAAGACAATTCGGGGTATTCCATACTAAATCTGCATTAAACCTATTTTGCAGTTGTTGGCCTACAAAATACATAGTGTAAATGAATAATGAATGTGTGCATAATATTACTTCATGAGAATAGTAGAGAACTGATCTTTCCGCAGCTAGCTTTTAAATTCAGAAATAGGGGTACTTGGTAATAAAAGACATTGATTTTTAATGTAAGTGTGAGTTATCCCCAAATCTCTTCAGTTTATTATGCTTGTGAAGTTTTGAACGCAATATATTATTTATTTCTTAACAATGTTTTGCAGAAGCGAGAAATCAAAACGCTCAGTTTGTTGGCCTATGGAGTAGAATTAAAGTTGTATTTTAAAAGTCTGCACATGGTCATAGTATGAACACATTTTCTCTCAATACATTCCAGCAAAGATTTTGGTTGTGAGAAGTACTCATGGTTTGCATTCATTTTGGGTTGTTTTGAAGAGATCATAGTTGTAAAGTAGCATTAGAAACTAACTGGAAGTATTGGATTTTGCCATTGTGATGATGGCAAAATGGTTAGTGTTCGCTATCATTAGACCTGTGAAAATAGCATCAATTTCTGACATCTACAGATGTGCAAATAAACATGGAAATCCAGAGATTATTATCTGTGATTCCCCACTCATGCACAAGATGCACTATTTAAGTAGAAAACTAAGAAATCCTAATTTATAATCGTAACAAGTGCTGAAAAATAATCAACTATAATGATAAGGATGCCTCCTACACCTCCAACAGTTCAGATCCTGACACGTCAATAGGTATTTTTGCTAGATTTATGTGAATATCAGCTGGTGAGCACATCATGCCATGTCTCTGCAGCTGGCACAAGAAGGTAGATGCTAGGCCATTGGCACCCTGAGGACAGGTAGAGACCTGGCAGCTGCTCACCGCAGGCAGGCGAGAAGTCCATGGCATCAGCAACTTGTGACTTCACTGGCACACGCACGTAAACACAGGAGCAGTAGGCAGCATGGTCAGAAGCACTGGCAAACAGACTGCGAGGTTGCAGGATTGCACCAACATAATCTGCACCACACTGCCTCTGGCAAGAGAGCGTCTGACTGCCTCCTACCTGACAGGTTGTCAGCTGCCATCCTGAAACAGATGCGGCACAGTTGGTGTTTCCTGGATAAACACACAGAGATGCACTCTATTGCTGCTCAGCACCAATAGCTAGGCAACAGGGCCAAGTGCCCCTTTTTCACAAGGAGAGAAGGTGGTGCAGTAGGCATCCAGATTGAGGAAGTATCATAAACAGGGCCCCCAATATTCTTCCCTCAGGACACTTCAGACTTGGTTGGGCCTTGTACCTCTATCCTGCCTGCCAACCTAAGCTTTGTGGTAGATAAAGTACCTTTGGGCAGGATATGTTTGGCATTTCTGAGCTCTGTGGCCATAAAAGCCTCTGGGATCACCTGCCCAAAACTCCCAGACCATTGGAGCGGGTTCCCTCCATCCAAGCTGTGAACCCTGCAATTGGACTGAAATGTAGTCAGGGGAAGGACGAAGAAAACCTTCTGAGGACACAACGAGACCAAGATGTCCTCATGCACCAGTCACTGAAAGTAAGCGTGCAGGTTCAGGAGGAGGGAAATTATGTTGGTTTTTATACTGCAAGGATTCGAGTACAGGAACAAGGCCATCTTGTTGCATTTACACAGAACATTGGCAAGGCTGTACTTGGAATATTAAGTGCAGTTTTGGGCTATTTATCTGTTGAAAGATGTTCTTGCTATTAGAGGGAATACAGTGAAGATTTACACAACTGATTCCTGGGATAGCTGGACTGACATATGAGGAGAGATTGAGTCTGTTAAGAGTTGGTTAACTGAAGTTTAGAAGAATGAGGGGGAGTTTCATAGAAACCTGTAAAATTCCAATAGGATTAGACTGGTTCATGATGATAGGGGAGTCCAGAACTTGGAGTCATAGTCTGAGGATAAGGGGTAAACCTTTTAGGTGTGAGATGAAGAGAAATTTCTTCACCCAAGAGAGTGGTGAACTTGTGGAACACACAAGATAGTGACTGAGTCCAAAGCATTGTCTTTTCAAGAAGGAGATAGATATAGTTCTTGGGGCTAAAGGGATCAAGGGATATTGGAGGGGAGGTGGTGTCTTGTGTTGTATGTATGTGGAGTGGGATTAGGGTATTGAGCTCAGCGATCAGCCATGATCATATTGAATTGCGAATCAGGCTGGAGGGGTAAAATGGCCTACTCCTATTCCTATCTTTCATGTTTCTCTGTTAACAGATTGCTTGTGCAATACAGCATTACTGGCATTTCTTCCTGATGTGTGATGTATTAATGCCTAAGGTTCACATATGGTGGAATGTGCTCACCAGTGTCTTTCTTTAGTATTGTGTGGGTGTCTGGGTAAAGCAGTCACCTTCTGAAGGGCATCATATTGCTTGACAGTAAAGCCCTTCCCTTTCAGAATGAAACTCTGACCCCATCCACTCCACGTGTAGGGACAGCCATTTTCAACACCATTAAGCACTCGGTATTCCCATTACAATGAAAAGGGACAACAGTCATGCTACACAGAGAGAGTCTCAGGTTCATCCTCCAACCCTTGGTGAACTCCCAAATGTACTCATTCCCTACCTGGTAGCTCATCTTTCCAACCCCAACAGCTTTGAGCTTCCCCATCTTCTCACCCAACCTGTCTATTGAACAATTACCCAACCCCTCCCTCTCAGCCGTATTGAGTCAACATGCATATTGGAGTTGCTGCTCTTCATAATTGTCTCCCCACCCTGACTTTGATGGAAAGTCCAGAATAATGAGTGGCTAGATCACTGACTGATCTCAATACAGCTCCCTGACTGATCTGCTGTAGGACTGACCGTCGTGTGAACCGCCCAACCCTGACCACCCAAAGAGGCAGACTGACTGTGCTGAATGCCCTGGACTGATATCAGATCCTGCACTGAGATCCCCTCACTGACATGATTGATGGCTACTCCTCTCAGACCTCGAGACATGGCCATCTGGTTGCTGGTCTGTAGTGTGTTTGCCGCATATTCGACTGGCCCATGGTGTAGGTGTGAGCTCAGCACAGTGAGGAACAGCGTCCTCACTGCTGGCGACTGACAACCATCACAAACTTGTGTCTACATGAAAGGCAAGGTAGAAGAACTGTGAGGTTTTAAGCTTTGGCTTTGGGGTAAAATGTAAAAAGGCAAGGCCGAAACACTGTGAACATCAAAGTAGGCACGACGTTAGTGAGTACTATTAGGAAGATCCCCCAGATGCAGCCTGGTCAAGCCCATGGGTGCCTGCCCCTGTGCACAAAA
Source organism: Chiloscyllium plagiosum (assembly GCF_004010195.1). Taxonomy (NCBI): domain Eukaryota; kingdom Metazoa; phylum Chordata; class Chondrichthyes; order Orectolobiformes; family Hemiscylliidae; genus Chiloscyllium; species Chiloscyllium plagiosum. Next base: position 35,343,967 of record NC_057723.1, read on the forward strand.
TGTCCTGGCAGCAGCATTGCATTGAAATGTGCCAGTGTGCCCCAAAACACAACACTGAGCAGTGGTTTACTGCGGGTGTGCCTGTGCCACAACATGGTGAGAAGTGTAATGTGAAACTTTTAGGAAGCAGCAGTATTTTACCTGAGCATTGAAGCCAGGTCTCTGTTCTGATCTCCCTAAGAGCCTCGAATCCGATTTTTAAAGGCAGTATCTGCTGATCTGTGACACCCCTGCTCATTGCCCATGCACAACCTTCCAGAGCCACATATGTGTAAACTTTTGATACTGCATACACAGTATGAAAAATGTGGGAGTGCTGCTAAATTCTTTGTCTCACTGAAGTGTGCCTTGATACTGACAAAGTTGGGAACCAGTGGTATCGAAGTGCAGAGCTATACTGTAAGTGGATTGGAGTTATGCCGTGATGATGTGAGGAGACTGGTGGATGTCAGGTGCTGGAACGGTGGACAGGGAGATATGTGGCATCACATCACTAACTATGGAGCATATCCTGAGATGCTGCTGACTGGTGACCCAGGTGGACTATGCGGTGAGCTCTAGTCGCCAGGTAACCATTCTGACCATCATGTCAGGAATTATCGCTGTCTAGTTTCTATCTAGTAGGTGGGAGAATGGGAAACTACATATTAATGAGTGTGATGAGGTAATAATGAGATGCTGATGCCTGTAAATAGGCCTCTTACTACACACTAATGAGAACCTCATCTCACTGTTTGAGACTTCCGGCTGAAAACTGGGGCAATTTGCTGTCGACATCATCAAGTTGCTTGTTGGCCACCTCACACAATCTTCTCAATATTCCCACCATGGCCTGCAGGTTCAGGAGGTGGGATGCAGAAAGGTAAATTGGAAGGTTCCATAACGCTGAAAAGAAAATTAAAACATATTCTGAAATCCTGAACTCATTAGCACTACACTGTGCAATTTGTTTTCATTAGGTTAATCAGACCCATTGCCGCAGTGGAATACGTGCCTCTATATCTGGTAACATCCCAGCTCCAGTGACTAGATCTCTTTCTTCCACACCATTATCTATGGAAAATCTTTGTCCCATGATCACAGGACATTTAATAAGTGCTCGTTATTTTCCCAGGATGATCAATTATTTTGTTGTTTTATGATGTGCTAAATCATGTTACTGCAATGTCATTTTGAGCCCAAAGAAAAGCTCAATGGAGGTCACTTTCTTTCCCATTATTAACAATGTCTTTCACCTGTGCCATGTTTTCAAAATTTTTGCTTACACAGATTTTGTAAAATGGACACTTTTGTTTTCCTGTAGGTGGTGATGTGAAAGACAAATTGGTTTAAAGCCGTCCTGCCTCATTCCATTAATAACTGTGATTACATGTTTGACTTCAACCGTAATGTGTACATGAATAATTATCTTCTTTTGATTAATGAGAGAGAGCAAACTTGCAAAAGAACGTCAGACAAAATTAAATCAAGTTCAGAAAAGAAAAGGGGCAGAGACAGCTCTTTTCAACCATCCCATCACTCAGGAGAAAAGTATTAGGACAGATTTAATTGTACTAGTAAGGAAACGGAAGCCGGCATTTATGTGACTTTCACAATTCCTAGAACATTATTGTCAGGACATTGCTGTTAATTGCATGGCAACCTCTACTACAGGGTATCTGGCGTCTGCGTGAATAGAGCAAGCAATTGTGTATACAGTTAGCCAATCAGATTGAAGAATCGTTATTGGACTGTGCAATGTCAAGTGTCAGTTACAATTGTGAAGTTGATGTCAAGCAAGATTCAGAACTCCGAATACTGAGAGAAAGAAAGATTGAGTTCAAACACAATTTAAAAAGAGATTTTAAAAAGTATTAATTTCTTCAACATTTACAATTTTAAGGAATGAGACGACATCTTTAATTCTCAGGACCAACAAAGAAATTTGGTGCTAATTAAAAGATTTTCCAGCATTCAAAACGTTAGAGTAAAATGGATAAACCCAATCTTTTTCAGATACTTCTAATCAACCTGTTCAAATTTGCTGTTACTCATCTTTTGAGCATAGAGGATTTGAACCCATGCCTTCCACAGTTGGTATTCAGCCACAGCACCGCAAGGGACCCCAAGGTTTTTTATACCCAGATAAACCCAGACTAATGCAGAGCCACATGTCATCTATTAGATTTGTTAAGGAAATAGTACCAGGACATGTCGAAAATCATAATACAATCAGACAGAACCATCATAGTTTTCTGAAAGAGGAATTAATGTTTCACAAATTTACCAGAGTTCTTTAAGAATGCAACAAAAAGCGTGGATAAAGGTGAGTCGGTAATTGTAGGGTGAACTATGTAGGCAATGACCAGTCAGTTGGAAAATATGGTGAGATCTGAAAAAATAAAATTCTTGACATTGAGAAAAGTCCATGCAATTTTCCAGCCAAGGTTTTAACAGTGAGGTGAGAGGTCAAGCTTATTGGCCTTGGAGTTTTGGGCAGGTGACCCCAGACCAGTTATGGCTAGGAATCATAGCCAGGCTGAGACTGTCCTCCTCAGATGCAGGCTTGCCCTACTCAGCATGGACTCTCATCCAGGATTGGGGTTTGTAGGCATGGAGGAGTTGGAGGGACCAAGCACTTCTAGAATATACTGGGAGGAGTCGTCTGGATGAGCTGTATATGTTGTTCCTCCTCTGGCTAGGTGCCTACTGACACAACCCCATCTCAATGAAAGGGAATGTCATCAAGGTCCCTCTTCCCTTCTGTTTCCTTGTTGTTGATGCCGGCCAGAGAGATAGAGTGCAAGTCTGTAAGGATATCCAACAGACACAGAGTGTGCTGGGTATGGTTCCTCATCGCAGCTACCTGCCTGTACTTGGAGACAGCCAGAGTTTCACATGTCAGAGGCGGTACAGTACAAACAGCACTGGTGGAATCCTGCAACGTATCAGTCAGTTTCCTGAGTGCATTCAGCAAGCCTGCCTGCTGCTCCTGTGTGCAGTGGCGCACTTGTATGAAATTGTTAATGACCAATCCTGGGGTCCTTCTCCCCAGCCTGGGCTGGGCTGGTGCCTAGTCTCTGGCAGTCAGCTGAGTGCTAGTGACTCAGGTCATTTCTTCCTTAGCCAGCTGCGGACACTTGTCAGCAATGTACATGCCACAATGTGCCCAGCGAGTACTTGAGCTGGTGGAGGGTGCAGGAGGTAACCTTGTCAGTGCTTCCTCTGAGGGATCCATGGCATCTTGGCCAGAGGGGCAGAAAGAGATAATCTCCTGAGGGGCTGCTCTTTTTGGGGGTGGGGATGGTGCCAAGGCTACCAATGCCTGCAGGAGACAACAATGTGATTGAATTGTTCACTAGGGGTGGAGTTTTGGGAATATTGGGAACACAGCCACAGTGCTGCTAGGCATTCTCTTCTGTTGGTTTGGGGGGACAAAAATTGGGCCTCACCCACATTGGTTCTCTGTGCCTACTGCAGGTTCTTCACTAAAGAGACAAAAGGAAGAACTGATTGTGATAGAAGTGACTGGCACAGCTGGTGAAGGGACAGGGAGGAGGTAGCAAGGTGCCTGAGTGAGCAAGTAGGAAACGTAGATGTCACGCAGGGGTAGTAGTCTGGGGAGTTGGGGTGGGTGACAGTGATTGTAGGTTAATGTTTCATGCCACTGTAAGAGTGATTCAACAGGTCTTCGTTGGAGGTGGATGCAATGGCTGAATCAGAGTGAATGTGAGGTAGCAGAGTGAAGATGGTGGCATTTATCCTAGGCAGATCACAGAAGGTCTTCCTTCACTGCTGGCCGTTCCTCCACATCATGGAAATTGTACTGAACTAGGTTGCAACTTCAGACCAGGCTGGCAGTATCTGGCACCACGGTCTCTTTGGATGATCCTCTCTCCCAGCCCACATTCACACGATTTCCAGGTCCCTGTCAGCAAATTGATGTATTAACTTGTCTCTACTAGCCATCCCTGGGGTAACTAATCCCATGTTTCAATAGGCCAACGATGATTGAGCCTGGTGTGCAGCTGAGAAGTAAATATTCTTCTGGTGGTGCGAATCTGGGAATGTTCCAGCCGTACTGAGCCATTCCATTGCGCAAGAGCAGTGCCATGGAGACGTGGTGTGTACATAATGAGGTCAGCAGCAGCGAATTGTATGAGGAAGCCCACTAGAGCTTACAGGGGGAAACACAACATGAAACTACTTTAAATTGATATGTGGCCAATTTATGGTAAAATTCAACCCATTATATCCATTGGCTGAAAGTTTTACAATTTATTTAAGCAAGGTGTAGCCATGTTCAAATAGTTTCGAAGGATCCTCCACATCCTGGGAAAAGCTAGAGAGTCTCCTTAGTGTTTCAGCTCCTGTGGAAGACCAAAATGTAACAACAGACACACGACACACCTTTTCAGCATGGGTGATTGTTTAACATTTGGAGTACTTGGAACAGAGTGAGATAGACTTTTGTTTTACATTATATTCCTATTTTTAAAATTACGTTGTTTTTAATTAGTGGCTGTGTACTAACACATTTTATTGTAGCCGTGGTACAAGGTGAACTGTGCTTTTTTAGCTCCTTAAGCCACTATCCTTAAAACATGGGCACTCATCAGCTGAAGACTTAAATCCATTGGACAGCATTTTTAGGATCTTTCGGGTAATTTTTTTGTTGCCATTAATTAAATTATATTCTCAATGTTCAAAGTCTGGAATCGTATTAGTGAATATAAAATAAAACAAACAAATACTTTTTCTCTGGAGTTTCTTGTGGGATGGTACGGGGGCAGGAAGATCCAATTCTTGTGTTTGACAGGGTCACTAGCCTGGTCTAATCCGGCAGTAGCAATAATGCATAACACTGCAATAGATTCTATGCCATCTGCACATCCCCTATAATGGCACAACCAAGGTACAAGTGATTACTGTGCATATGTGTTGCCTTTGGACTCCCAGTAATGCCCAGTTTCTTGTCATTACTCATTCTCTGGGTCTTACTGAATTGAACCCTGAAAAGAAATGAATCTAATATCTGGAGACTTCAAATGATTGTTTTGATGACCAACTGAACAGACACAGATTATAGGAACCACTATCAGTTTTAGTATTTCACAATGAAACATTGCTCCTTACAGACTGGCAGACTGTCCATAAAATATCTGTTATGGCTCTGTATTTCTGAGAGAAGTAAAATTAGATCTTTTTTTTCTGAATATTCATTTCATTGTTTTGCTGCTTAGTTCCTGGAAACTATGGGCTGGATTTTGTGACAGTCACCAACAAGGCTCAGGATGTTGGGGATCTGGCGTGTTATCCTTGTTGGTCCTCTGAACTCAATGCTGTGCTGGCATGCTGTTATGGACCAGGCCAGACCCCCCCCCCCACAAAAACATTTCAAGACAGTAACCCAGACCCTAACTTTGCTAGTTATTTTAAGCAGGTGTAACGTGGATATTCCAGGAGGGATGCAGCTGGTCAAACCACTTAGTTTTAAATAAAACCGAATCTATTTACAAGATTACCAAATGAAACACAAACAAAAGAGAACAGCATACTGAATAACTTAACCTATCCAAAAACTCAACAGATTGTCCCAACTTAATGATGCAGTTCCAAATACTTGCAATAATCCCCATTAACACCCCTAGGCACAAAAGGTAAAATCAAACACATGTTCTTACAGGAGAGATGTCAGAGAGAGAGGAGGATCAGCATGCACCTGCTTATTTGGGTCCAGCGGCTGCTTTCAGTAAATAGCCAGACTGACCAAACCAAATCAGAGGAAAGCTGAGCTGGAAGAACTGGACACTCCCCTTTCATTGTACAAGTGTTTTCTTTAAACTTAAAAAAGTTTTGCTTGAGGCAGTGTCTGTTAGCTATAAACAAGTTGGCCCTAAAACTCATCCAAGCCCAGCCTTTTTTGAACCTGCATTTTTACAACCTCCTGAAAAAAAAACAAGGACAACATGACCTTGTTCAAGGAGCAGCTTCATCACTATGTTCATGGATATAGTTGGCTTGCTACTGGATGACTGGGAGGCACTCTGATATTGAAAGACCTTCATTACATGATGTCTGTGCAGGAGCTGGTGTTGTTCTTAAAGGGCAGCCAATCTGAGTTAATGCTGGTAATCATTTTGAAGGCTTTTCAATTAAGCCCACCTCCAGCCTCTGAATATATATTACTCTGGAACAAAAATACTTTCCAATTTCCAGGGAGATGGTCTCTGCTGGCACAGTGATATCAATAGGTTCATCTGAGGTCAGAGATGCCACAGTCCAGCTGGCACTCTCCCTCCTGCTCTATGATTGGCTGATTCCCAAAATGCCACACCCTTTGTGGCATCTGCTTTTGTGTCCTCTCTTTCAGGATTCAGATCTGAGGTGCCACTTCAAGGACTGATCCCTCTGCAGCTCAGTTAGGATTTGCTGTTCAAAGTTTGTAGCCAGCACTTCTGCATTCTGAATTTCCCGGCTGAGATGGTACTCCGCAGTTCAACAAGTTTTTACAGAGTGGAAACTTCTCCAAGATCACCCTGATGACTCACATTCCCCCTGAAAGTGAAAAGGACTCTCACGGTGAGTCAAGGAAGCTACAGCTTTTGCTGGACACCTTACCAAAAACATCAGAGACCTGTGAGTTTTAGTAATCAGTGAGGTATGATTAAATTGTGTAGAATTATATTTAAATTGTATGCAAGTGGTCGACTTAACATATCAATGAGCTTCCTGCTGATGGTGAGGCTTATATTACCTTCCTTCCTGCCACTGAATGAACTGTTTGAAACTTTTGCACTGTTGTGAGTCTCTCACACACAGCAGTTATTCACTGCTGACTCTCTTGCTGCTTCAGCAAAACCCAGCCCCATTAGCTCCTACTCTACTTCTCCGGGTTTGGCATTTAATAAAACCTTCCAGCACAAATCACTAATTAATCAGATTTCATCAGAATGCTTGCTTTTTTTAGTGAAGCAGAAATATTGCATACACAATCTTTTATGCCAATAGCAATATTTATCCGAGCTTTTTCTCATATTCCTTACCAATTTTGGAGTTGTTTTGCTCAGTTCCAATCAACAGAGAAAGAAAAGATTCTTCTGTGAATTTTTCTTCTGTTAAAACCAAGTGGATAATAGTTAATTACTGACAAACTAAACATGGGTAACAAAATTAGCTAAGGAAAAAATTACAGTGATCAGGATTTACAAATGACCATTTGATTGATGTAGGTAATCCAGTGTTATGCTGACGAATGCTAACATAAGTGCACTTTATTTAACAAATAAAATCTGTCTTACATATAGTTTTTGGTGGAAAGTAGTTATCTTTTTAGTTTTGCTTTGTGGTGTTGAAGTGCAAATACTCAACGTCTTTATGAAGTTTTTCTTTATTCCATTGAATTCTTTAGCAATCAGCTTTGGTTCAGTGGTAGCATCTCAAATGTGGCAGAAAGTTGCAAGCTGATTTTTACCTACAGAATATGAGGCACAGAGGCTGGATGAGACATTTAAGCTTTAAAAACCTTAATCACCATCCCCAGTCTTCTGCAGAAAACTCGCTTCCTTCCTTTCACTATCTCTATCTTTCATAAATCTTTCCTGCTTTCAGGAAAACTGGATTTCTTCACGGAGACATACTTCTTCCCCAAGTCCCCAAGCTTACTCTCTTGCCTTTGCATGGACCACTCCAGCTGATCAAACAGCCTTTAACAAAGAGATCTTCTCCCCCTCTCCAAAACCTACCCCTACCCTCACCATCATCAAAGACTCATTTCACAATGTGACGTACACCAAACATTTAGACAGTAGTCAGGAGGCTGTGACCAGAGACCTGGAAGAATGGTCCTTCACAGTCAGCAAAGAAAGATGATTAGGTGACTCTATGGAGGCTAGGAGCTGGTCTTTTGGATTCCTGATATACCTCAGAGGTACTAATTCCTGTTCTTGCTGCTCATAACCCATAATAAAAAAAAACCTCCTGTTTAAATGCAATTAAATTTTATTCCCCTTTCTCCCAGATTTAGCTAGCCAAGTCCACCTACCTGACACTCACATTTGACACACTGCATCAAATTCAACGTCTGCTTTTGAATAAAGATCTTGCCCTCCTGCCGCCTAAGACTTAATATCTCACAAAAAATGAAATGAATGCCAGCAGGTTTGACGTGATATCACACAAAAGAAATATTTACCTTTCCAAAAGGTATTCAATGAGGTACCACTTTCAAAAAATAATATCCAAGTGACAGACAAGTGCTTTGATGGTACCGAGAATAGGGATGAAGGCAGGCTGTAACTAATGGAGAGCTGCAAAGATCAGTGTTGGACCACTGCTATTTATATTCGATTACCAACTGTAGTAAAAACCCATCTGGTTCATTAATGTCCTTTAACAAAGGAAATCTGCCTTTGTGACTCCAAACCCACAACAATGTGGTTAATTCTTAACTGTCCTTTGAAATGGCTTAGCAAGTCAGTTGTATCAAACCGTTGCACAATCCACATGAAGGAATTAAGCAAGACAGACTAGGAGGCATCGACCTAGACATGGAAATAACAACAACAAACTTAACTCTGTCAATCCAAAGATGTCCTCCTTTCTAGCATCAGAATTGGAAGAGTTGATCGACCAAATAGGCAAGCATCAGCCTGACCTAGTCGTACTCATGGCATCATACCTTACAATGTCCCAGGTATCTCTCTAGCCATTCTTTGGTGTGTTCTGCCTCATTGGCAGGAAATGGTGACCAGAGGCATAGTTGTGTAAAGTCAGGAGCACGTTGTCATGGGAGTTCTCAACATTTACTCTGACCCTTTGAAGTCTCCTGGAATCACAGTCGCAAGTAAATCTCATGCTGATCACCATACAGCCACCAACACCCTGCAACCACCGCTGGCCACTCAGCTGATGAACCAATACTCCCCCATGTGAACACCATTCGGAAGTAACATCAAGGTGGCTGGGGAACCGAGTGCACTCTGGATGGGGGCTTCAGTGTCTATTATTAAGAGAGTTTTGGTAGCACAATTACTGACTGAGCTGCCTGAGTAGTAAAGGACATAGCTGCTAGACTGGTCTGTGGCAGATTGTGAGGGAATTGAGAGGGAAAAACCTACTTGACCTTGCCTCACTAATCTAACTGCTACAGATGCAGCTGTCTGTGACAGTATCAGTAGGAGTGACCACCATGTAGTCTTGTGGAGATGAAGTCTTGCTTTCACATTGTAGATTGGTCTCCCAGATGCTGTGTGGCACTATTATTGTGCTAAATTGGATAGATTTCAAATAGATCCAACAATTCAATACTAGGCATCCAAAAGACTCTGTGGGTCATCATCAGCAGCAGAATTACTTCAGCACTATCTGCAACCTCACGGCCCTGCATACCTCTCTCTCTATAATTCAGGACAGGAGATCAGCTTTAATTCAGTGAAGATTCCAGGCATTTGTATTGGGAGCACACCCAAAAAAATGAGGTGCCAACCTGTTTTAGCTATAACAGATAACAAATTGCCTACCAGTGCAAGTTACATGTGCTAAAGAGAGCTAAGCGATCTTATATCCAATAGATCAGATCTAAGCTGGGCGGCACGGTGGCACAGTGGTTAGCACTGCTGCTTCACAGCGCCAGAGACCCGGGTTCAGTTCCCGCCTCAGGCGACTGACTGTGTGGAGTTTGCACGTTCTCCCCGTGTCTGCGTGGGTTTCCTCCGGGTGCTCCGGTTTCCTCCCACAGTCCAAAGATGTGCAGGGTCAGGTGAATTGGCCATACTAAATTGCCAGTAGTGTTAGGTAAGGGGTAAATGTAGGGGTAGGGGTAGGGGGTGGGTTTCGCTTCGGCGGGTCGGTGTGGACTTGTTGGGCCGAAGGGCCTGTTTCCACACTGTAATCTAATCTAATCTAATCTAAAAAGCTCTGCAGTCCTTCCATATCCAATCATGAATGGTGGTAAAAAATTCAACACCTCATTGGAAGAGGAGGTTTCAGGAATATCTCCATGCTAAATGATGAGATATACACCTCAGGCAAGACTCCCCAATTCATTGCTGTACCAGACAAGACACGCCAAATTGTTAAGCTCCCAGGTGAGGAGGAGTGGACTGGCTCCCTTTCATTATCCACTCACCCTCTCAGTTGGTCGCAGGAAGTTTAATTTGAAAAAAATTCTTCCTTTATGGACACCTTTCTCTCAGACCCGAATGAACTTCTTCAGCCAGAAGGTGCTGAATAGGTAGACCTCATTGTCACAGATGGCTCTGGAGGCCAAGTCATTGAGTGTACTTAAGACAGAGATAGATACATTCTTACGTGGAGATGACAAGAGGATGAGGATGAGAAAGTTATCAGTCCTGATTGAATGGTGGAGCAGTCTCAATAGTATGAATGACCTAATTCTCTTCCTACCTCTTATGGTCTAGTGCTCTTATGGCTAGTTCTGGAGTGCAAATGCTCTATACTGTAGCCAGAATACCATCAGGACCGATAGCCTTTGCAGTATGCAGTGTCTCAACTGTTCCTTGATTAAACATAGAATGAATCAAATTGGTTGGAGACTGGTATCAGTCATGCTGGGGACCTCAGGAGGATGCCAACATTGATCATCCATTTGGAGTCTCTGGCTGAAGATGTGTACAACTGCCTCAGCCTTACCATTGCACTGATTTTGGAGACTACTTGTGATAAAAGTGGGTGGGAATCCAAGGGCATTTTTATCTTTTAATTCCAACATGTTTTTTTTAAAGAGTACTACTGCAGAAACATTTTTTAGGCTGCTGTGGAGTAGAGTATATCTCAAATGCTGTGGAAGTGATATCTTAAAAACAGCCAGTAAGCAGCCCTGCACCACAGGTAAAGAAAAGGAAGATCGAACCCTCTGAATGCTGCAAAAGGAATCATGAAAAAGGATTTTCAATCAGCTAAGTGGACCAAGAAACTTGAAAGTCAAATGTTCAACTGTCAATGTCAGTGTTACTGGTGCAAACAAATAATGGATGCAATATCATTTTGTCTGCTTTTTACAAAAAAATTCAGAGGCTAAGATGTATAACTGTTTTTTATTTACTTTTATCTTTTTGGATTCCCTTCTCATTTCCAATCTGAGTTTATGTGTATTGCATTAGTATTTCTTCTCAAAAGTGAAACTCACTCTTGTTCTTTCAAGAAAGCCTGGCTAACTTGGCTCCTTTTAAAGCATAGATTCCCTGGATTTTAGAGGAATAGAGGTGATCTGAATGCAACATGCAAGATTCTGAAGGAGCTTGACATTGTTTCCCTTCGCTGGGGAGTGGAACACACAGGGTTAGGATAAGGGGCCGATCATTTAAGACTGAGATTTGATTCTTGATTTGAATTGATTTGATTTATTATTGTCACAAGTACCTAGGTATAGTAAAAAATATTGTTTTGCATGAAGTACAGGCAGATCATGCCATACATAGTGTATAAGGGTAATCAAACAGAGCGAGAAATACACTGCTTCGACTGCAGAGAAGTACACAAAGAGTGAGATCAATATTAAATTTGAAATTTGAGAGGTTCATTCAGAAGTCTAATAACAGTAGGGAAGAATCTGTTCTTGAATCTGTTGGTATGTATGTTTAAGTGTTTGTATCTCCTGCCCAACAGAAGAGGTTGGAATAGATTATAACCGAGGTGGGAGAGGTCTTTGATTACGTTGCTGCCTTTCCAAAGCAGCAGGAATATAGATGGAGTCAATGGATGGAAGGTTGGCTTGTGTGATGAACTGGACTGTGTTCATTGTTTACAGTTTCTTCACTGAGAAGGGAGTGAACCTATAGAATTGTCTAGCTCAGTGAGCAATGGATGCTGTATTTTTGAATATAATAAAGGTTGAGATTGACGGATTTTAGAGTCCTCTGGGAAATGATGGATGTGAGAAGTAGTTGGGGAAGCAGAGCTGAGGGCATCATCCATGATTCGGTTGAATGACAAAGCAGGGTCAATAGGCCACATGGTCTATCTTGCTGCTGTTTCTTATTTTTCTAATGACAGGCTTGTTTTAACCTCCCTGCACCCTATTTGCAGCATGTTGGTTAGGGCAATGGGAAGGGTTGATGTGGTGTTAAATTAGCATTTGGTGATCTTTTCATTACACACAGCGAAGTCCCATAAACATGAAATAAAGTGGTGTTCAGATTTCCTTACCTTACAGGAGTTCAATGCAATAAAAGCTTATTTAATTGCCTGTGAAAGTCTTTATGATGTTTCAAGGATGTGAAATGTTTTTTACGAATATAATTTCTTCTTGCTTTATTTAATTTCTTGTTTCATTCTGTGTTGATGAACTTTCTAATGGCTCACAACTTACTGAGTAAGTCCAAATACTGATTGAGCTGAGCTGAGCTTTTATGGCAGTAGTCGTGTTATAATTAGCTCAGTAACCTTTATTTAGGGAGACAAAACATGGCCAGTGTTCCTTTTTCTAGTTACATCTCAATCACCTTCATGCTAAACCATTTAGGCTGTGTTTTTCTAACTTCTCATAGCTAATTCCCTTTTGAAGTAGAATCGAGAGTGCCCAGTCTTAACTTTACTTTCAGCTTATAACATTCTTTGTGCAAGAAACTTGCCATGAGATCTGACAAGTATATTTTATAGCTCTAACATAACATCCACTCTTTTAAATCCAATCTTCTATTTTTTGCAGTGCTTTGTGCACTTTAACTGCCTCACCATCTTCCCTTCTAATCAAAAGGAATGATTCCACCATCAGTCTAGTAAGTTCTGATGCCACCCTGCATTGTCACGTGGACATTACAAAAGTTATCTTTAGCTCCTTTTCTGAATTTCATTTACACAGTGCCAGCATTGCACATCATTTGATCCAAAATTCAGTATTCATTATTATTTCTTTAGGCTGAATTCCCGTTGCGTTTAATTTGATTAGAAGTTCTTTTGTGCTTTTTTTGCACTATCTTTCTGCAATGTAGTTTCTGTAGAGAGAAGTTTTGAGGATGATAACAGAAATGTATGGGTATACTCATGAGGAAAGATGAAAGGCTTTTGAATAAAGGAAGGAAGGTTGAAAGGTGGCCATCAAAATGATGGCTGGTTTTAATAAAATCAATACCGGGTTTCCACTTGCAGAGAAGTGCACAACTAGTTGCAATTATTTATAAGGTAGTCACAAAGAAATTTTAGCTTGTTTTAAACAAATGTTCAGAGTTTACCTTGGCTGATGAAATTAGTATTTGATATTTTCAGAGTTAGTGATTAACTGCTTTTTTTCTAGTATATTCAGTATGATAAAGAAATTCAATACAGCATTCAGGAATAAATTATTGACTGAAAAAGTGATGAGAATGTGGATCTCAATATAACACTGTTAAATGCAATACATGCAATTTGGAGCATATTAAATACACATATAAAGGAGGACAGAGTGAAAGGCTGTGATGATAGATTTAGATGATAAACAATGGGAGGAGGCTCAAATGGAGCATAAATGTTCATATAGTAAGGTCAACTAGTTGGTTTTTGTTCCATACTGACGTGACTTTAACTCCAACATGGCAATGCTTATGTTTTCTCCCACAGCACAAAAAAGGTGTTGATATCATGGGATTGAAGAATCCAACAGATTAAGTATTGTAGACAAGCATTACAATCTTCAGACATATAAGTAAAAACTGAAAGAACTGTGGATGCTGGAAATCGGAAGCAAAAACAAATTGTTGGCAAAGCTCAGCAGGACTGGCAGCATCTGCGGAGAGGAATCAGAGTTAACATTTTGGTCCTGTGACCCTTTCTCCATTCTGTTTTAGACATATAAGTGTGTGCGCTGATATTAAACTGTTAGTTTACAAAAGAAGAGCATGCTTCCAGTAGAGTGTCATGCTTCAAGTGATCTGAAGTAGGATAGAGTATGAGATCTTTAAACATCGAGTCACAGAGATGTACAGACCCTTCGGTCCAACCCGTCCATGCTGACCAAATATCCCAACCCAATCTAGTCCCACCTACCAACACCCGGCCCATATCCCTCCAAATCCTTCCTATTCATATACCGTTCCAAATGCCTTTCAAATGTTGCAATTGTACCAGCCTCCACCACTTCCTCTGGCAGCTCATTCCATACACGTACTACCCTCAGTGTGAAAAGGTTGCCCCTTCAGTCCCTTTTATATCTTACCCCTCTCACCCTAAACCTATACTGCTCTGCCCGCATCAATCCCTCCAAATCCTTCCTATTCATACACCGTTCCAAATGCCTTTCAAATGTTGCAATTGTACCAGCCTCCACCACTTCCTCTGGCAGCTCATTCCATACATGTACTACCCTCAGTGTGAAAAGGTTGCCCCTTCGGTCCCTTTTATATCTTACCCCTCTCACCCTAAACCTATACTGCTCTGCCCGCATCAATCCTCTTTGTTACTTCTTCAAAAAAACTCAATCAAGTTCGTGATACATGATTTTCCACGCACAAAGCCATGTTGACTATCCCTAATCAGTCCTTGCGTTTCCAAATACATGTACATCCTGTCCCTCAGGATTCCCTCCAACAATCTGCCTACTACCGACATCAGGCTCACTGGTGTATAGTTCCCTGCCTTGTTCTTACCACCTTTCTTAAAAAGTGGTACCACATCAGCCAAACTCCAGTCTTCCAGCACCTCACCTGTGACTATCAATGATACAAATATCTCAGCAAGAGGCCCAGCAATCACTTCTCTAGCTTCCCACAGAGTTCTCGGGTACACCTGATCAGGTCCTGAGGATTTATCCACCTTTATGCGTTTCAAGACATCTAGCACTTCCTCCTCTGTAATATGGACATTTTGCAAGATGTCACCATCTATTTCGCTACTTTCTGTATCTTCCATATCCTTTTCTACAGTAAATACTGATGCAAAATACTCGTTTAGTATCACACCCATTTTCTGCGGCTCCACACAAAGGCCGCCTTGCTGATCTTTGAGGGACGCTATTCTCTCCCTAGTTATCCTTTTGTCCTTAACGTATTTGTAAAAACCCTTTTATTTGCCAATGCTATTTCATGTCCCCTTTTTGCCCTCCTGATTTCCCTCTTAAGTATACTCCTACTGCCTTTATACTCTTCTTAGGATTCACTCGATCTATCCTGTCTATACCCGACATATGCTTCCTTCTTTTTTTTAACCAAACCCTTAATTTCTTTAGTCATCCAGCATTCCCTATACCTACCAGCCTTCCCTTTCACCCTGACAGGAATATACTTTCTCTGGATTCTTGTTATCTCATTTCTGAAGGCTTCCCATTTTCCAGCCATGCTCCTTGCATTGAAATAAATGCAGTTTACTTTATTAGTCCTACCTTGTCCCTGCCTCCCCTGACTGTTTGACTTGCTTCTGTTCTCAACTGTACCAGTCTCAGATTGATCTCTTTCCTTTACTAACTCCTGTGTTCCACGCACCCCCCCCCCCCCCCGACCTTATTAGTTTAAATCCTCCCGAGCAGCAAATCTCCCTTCCAATCTAGGTGCAAACAGTCCTTCTTGTACATGTCACTTCTATCCCAAAAGCGATTCCAATGGTCCAGAAATGTGAATCCTTCTCCCATACACCAGCTCCTTAGCCATGCATGCATCTGCTCTATTCTCCTATTGGTGCCCTCACTAGCTCCTAGCACCAGGAGTAATCCAGATATTACTACTCTCGAGGACCTCCTTTTTAAATTCCTGCCTAACTTTCTGTAATCTCCCTTCAGAATCTCAACCTTTTCCCTTCCTATGTCGTTGGTTCAAATGTGGACAATGACCTCTTGCTGGCCCCTCTCCCCCATGAGAACATTCTGCACCCTGTCTGAGACATCCTTGATCCTGGCAACAAGGAAGCAACACACCATTCTGATTTTTCACTGCTGGCCACAGAAACATCTGTGTGTACCTCGGATGAGAGAGTCCCCTGACACAATCGATCTCTTGGAACCCAACGTACCCTCACTGCATTCGAGCCAGTCTCAGTACCAGAAACTTGGCTGTTTGTGCTTCGTTTCCCTGAGAATCCATCATCCCCTACATTTTTCAAAACAGCATACTTGTTTGAAATGGGTATAGCCACAGAAGGCTCCTGCACTAGCTGCCTAACTCTCTTACCTTTCCTGGAGTTAAACCATCTATGTGACTGTATCTGAGACTTCCCCCTTCCTATGACTGCCATCCATCACATACTGTTGCTGTTGCACATTCCTCATTGCTTCTAACTGTCTATCCAACCGATCCATTTGATCTGATAGGATTCACAGCTAATGGCATTTATTGCAGATATAATCCACAGTAACCCTTAAACTCTCCCTAAACTCCCACACCTTACAAGAAGCACATATCACTGTACTAAAGGCCATTTTTGCTCCTTCACAATCTACAGACCCAGAAAGTAACACCATCTTATTCCTCTACAAACACTGCCCCAGGTTAACTTAATAGTTATGGATTATATTTTAAGTTTAATCAAGAGACATATCTCAAAAAAACATATAATCAAGAAAGAACACACTCTACTCACTACCTTCAGGGCATATGCTTGATTTAGTGATGACATCATGAGCATGTCACTTAGAGGCATTGTGATAGTCCATCTATTAACCGTAACACAACACATACATGTGAAGCAGTTGACATATCGTGACAGGTATGATTTTTCTCTTCTCAGACAATTTTAATGATAATAACCAGTGCTCTTGTGTGTTTACAATTATGCCTTAATGTAAGGGGATAAAGGTAGTAAGGATCTTGAGAAGACAATGGCCAATTGGTATTATCGCTGGACTGTTAATCCAGAGACCCAGGTAATGTTCTGGGGATCAAGGTCTGAATCAATGGTGGAATTTAAATTCAATAAAAATCTGGAATTAAGAGTCTAATGACAATGAATCCATTGTCGATTGTTGGAAAAAAACCTATCTGGTTCACTAATATCCTTTAGAGAAGAAAACTGCTGTCCTTACTTGATCTAGACTACAACTCACTCAGGATCCAGAGCAATGTTAGAATCATAGAATCCCTACAGTAAGTGAACAGGCCATTTGGCCCAACAAGTCCACACAGACCATCTGAAGAGTAATCCACTAGACTCATTCCCCTTCCTGATGATTCTACGTTTACCCCTGACTGATACATATCCCTGAATACTATGGGCAATTTAGCATGGCCAATTCACGGAACCTGCTTATCTTTGGATTGTTGCTTGACTCAATGTGGTTGACTCTTAACTGTCCTCTGGACAATGAGGGGTGGCAATAAATGCTGGCCCAAACAGCGACACCCTCATCCTGAGAATGGATAAAATGAATTGCTATTAATGTGAACCATAGTGTCAGTTCAGTGTGCATATTCTTCTGTTGCTTATTTTGTATATAGGTTTAGTAATGCTATATTTGCATATGATACATAGTTGGTGTTCCAGACATACTTCTGATATACACATAATATTCAAACTAATAATTGCCCTTTATGTTCACAAGGTGCTGTGCTGTTCAAAGCTTCATATCTTGCTGCTCTATTTTATGTTGCATATGCTTAATATAAAGCAGTGGTTTTCAGTTTCAATAAACATTTATACATTTAGGATAGTGGTTTGTTTAATGTTTTCAGCCTTTGATATATGTTTACTTTAATATGATAATGGTGGAGATTCACGATTTGGTTAAGGAAATATTTTCTTCTTCCTCCAGAAAAGAAATCGCAAATTAAACTTCCCAAAAGTACATAATTCCAAATTCCTTATCCATTTCAGATTGTGTTCAAAAAAGCAAAGTGGAGAATTTGATAGATGATGTACAAGAAAAAAAGGTACAACATGCAATGCAGCAGGCCTCTGGACTGCTTTTGACAGTCAGTGAGCAAATTTGCTCACTTGAGAGGTGGGGTTAAGTGGGAGCCTCTTATAATGTTGTCTGTATTCCTGAAAGACCAGCTATAGGAAGGATGTTGTGAAACGGTTCAGAAAAGATTTACAAGGATGTTACCAGGTTTGGATGGTTTGAGCTATACAAAGAGGCTGAATAGACTGGGGCTATTTTCCCTGGAGCATCAGAGGCTGAGGGGTCGGTCACCTTATAATGGTTTATAAAATCATGAGGGGCAAGGATAGGATGAATAGCCAAGGTCTTTTCCCTGGGGTGTGGGTGTCCAAAACTAGAGAGCTTAGGTGTAGGGTGAGAGGGGAAAGATTTGAAAGGGACCTAAGGGGCAACTTTTTCACGCAGAGGGTGGTACATGTATGGAATGAGCTGCCAGAGGAAGTGGTGGAGGCTGGTATAACGACAACATGAAAAAGGCATCTGGATGGGTACATGAATAGGAAGGATTTAGAGGATATGGACAAATGCTGGCAAATGGGACTAGATTAGTTTTGGATATCTGGTTGGCATGGATGAGTTGGACTGAAGGGTCTGTTTCCATGCTGTACAGCTCTATGACTCTATAAGAGAAAGGGGGTTTGCACACTGCTGAGCCATTGGTAGAAGGCTTTCAATATCAATATGTGCCATTAAAAATGTCAAAATATAAGAATATGTGTAGAGAATGCTCTCCCTAACCAGTTCTCAGCATTAATAGCAAAGAAAGATTTTAAATATTTAAGCTATGTTTCATCACAAAGTACTTTTTTAATGTTAAATTCATTATTACATTTTCAGTAAATTTAATCTGTTAATGTGGGCCAACAATTTCCACTTCCCTAAATATCAATGGAGAAAAATTCAATTTTGCATCATATTTATTTTTAATAGGTTCCTTTTGGCACATATAAGTATTCCAGTTCAATGACAAAATTTTACACACAGAAAGCAGTGATCTCATTGCACAATTTGTTTTAAGGAAATCTGAATCCTCGTACCACAGCATCTTCAACTTACAAACAGCATTATAGAATTTCCTGAAATATTATTGTGTCATTCGTTTTGCAAAATAATTGCATTGTGCTCAACATTCAGTAATATATGGACTTCAGAATGGCAACAAAGTCTCCTTGAATAAATTGAGTTTATGTCTTGTTTTAGCCATAATTCACAGACTGTTCTGGACAATGAGTATGTTATGAAATCTAATTAGCATTGTGTTGTTGATGCTGATTCTAATTCTATTCTTAAGATCGAACCAGTTTCTCAGTAGCGATTTTTGCTGGCATTTCACAGTTGTTGAAGAATCACTTTCTGTGCAATAGCAAGCTTGACACGACAGTCTTGACTTTATGTGGAACAATGTAACAGCTGCAGAATTGTATTGAAACTTATCAATCCTGGGTAATCATTTTTGCACGCAGTTTTATCAACTTCAATGATTAAAGATAATGCTGCACCTTTGGGGAAATAAAGTCTGTGTCATTAACAAACACATCAGAGCATTGGGCAGCCCCTCCCAGCAATAACATTGAGCTGAGTATGAATCTGGGCCGACAGTAAGATAGAACGTGTCAGACAACTGACAGCTACATAAACCAACTCCTTTTGTTGACGTGAAAGGGATGGAATGTCAATAGAAATTGGCAAAAAAATATCAAATGTGGATTTTGATGAAAACCTTTGCCTCTTTTTGTAAAATATTGCAAACTGGCACCTGTGATTTTATTTGACACAAATAAACCATTTAATTATTGATACTTTTGTGGGTGCTCTCTTCGTTGCAGAACTTCAAGCTTGAACTCTCCCATACAAATGTACTGAGTCAATTGTCCTGGGAAGAGGTGGGTTGGAGGAGGCTAATGAGTGGCTCCTCATTGATATTGTAATGGAGGCTCACAGTGCCTGTGAGGGCATTGCTCTCAGCTATGTGTACATTCTAGCTGTACTCAGGCAGAGGTTCACCTCTTGACATTTAACTCTGTCAAAGGTGCTATATAAATGAAAGTTGCTGTTGATGGGGTCTTGCACTGGAACTGAGGTGTAGTCAAAAAAACAAATCTACAGCTATTGCGCAACACCATGCACAAAGTTGCCCTTTGAAACAGCATGACGCTATATCATTATTTATATTTTCTCTTTGGATTGCTTGCTGGAGAACCTGAGCTTGCAGGCCAAGGATCGACCCAAGGCAAGTCAGGATGCAAGTCCCAAGATCAGGAAACCTCAAATGTTTTGGGATATATAGTGGGTCAATCATATAACCTGATCGGATGCCAAAGAATCTAACCAAAGCCACCTGCTACAAGAAGATGGAATATGATAAATTCCTTTTTTTTAATTGTATGGATGTCATGATTTTTGGTTGTCTACGTGTCTTTAGAATTTATAAACAAGGAACAAAAGTAGGTCATTCAGCCCTTCAAGTCTGCTCTGCCAATCAACAACACTATGGCCGATCTGATTTTATCCTCAACTTTATATTCCTACATATTCCCAATAATCTGTCCCCTTGATCATCAAAAATCTTTGTCCCTCCACCTTCAAAACATTTAAAGATTTCTCATCTCTCTCTTAAATTGGCAACCTTTTGGTTTTAAGTATGACTTTCTAGTTCTGGATTCTTCCACAAGAGGAAACATCCTTTTGGCATGCACCTAGTCAAGCCTCCTCAGGATCTTATGTTTCAATTAAATCACCTCTGATTCTTTTAAACTCCAGAATATATAAGTCTAGCTGTCTAGCTTTTCTTTATAAGGCAATCCATTCACTCTAGCCCAAGTAAACCTTCTCTGAATTGCTTCCAATACATTAACATCGTGCTGCAGGTACAATGACCAATGTGCTCCAGTTGCAGTCTCACCAATGCCGTGTTTAACTGAAGCGTAATTCCTACTCTTGCATTTAATTCTCCTCAATAAGACATAATGTTCCCTTAGCTGCCTTGATTACTTGCTGTACCTGCATTCTAATCTTCTGTGATTTATGCAGTAGGAGAACCAGATCTCTCCACACTGCATTTGGCATGAATAATCTGCAGTTGTATTATGGGAAGGAAATAAATAAGTGCAGTTTTTATATATTTAGGAAGTAATCAGCAGAGAATTTATTTCATGGGTGAGTATGGTGCATGCCACCTCAGAAATTTTGGTTTTTGCATGTCTTATTTCCAACATTTCCAGATTCAACATGTGGAAGAAAAAAAAGCAATAATTCATTATTTAACACACCAAAATAAGTGTCGCTGTAAGTTACAACTGCTTTCTAATTTTTGCAGCATCAGGAGCCAGTATTCAAGTGAGCATTAATATGAAACATGGCCTTTAAACTGTTTGAACACATGGAAGTTTGAGATTTTGCCATCTCTCATATTGTAATGAATTGTAGGGCTATGCACATGTTTGCCTCAAGCTTGCTGTTGAAATATGTTACCAATGTTGTTGGAGCAGGCTGATCCAAGTTATCATACTGAGACGGTGGAAGAGATTTTGTCAGGCTGTTGGCTTTTGTCAACCATGACTTGGAGAACAAGCGGCGATTTCCATTAGCTTCACAAGGGCAGCCCAATGGACCTAAACACTATCGGGCAATTGAGGTCCCTAGCTGTTGCCTCCAGTACCAAAGGAAGTGATGGCCACAGGCGAAATGGTGCCCACACAAGGCCCAGGATTGTGGAGGGACCTCAGGCTACAGGGAAGTGAAGATACGATAGAGGTAGGAGGAGAGTGAAGAGGTGGATTGAAGCATGGAGACAAGGGCGGAAGATGGCATTCAGTGCCCAATTCCTGATGAAGGAATTTTGCCCAAAATGGCGATTTTCCTGCTCCTTGGATGCTGCCTGACCTGCTGTACTTTTCCAGCACCACTCTAATCTTGAGTCAGTGACCAAAGCCTTGCCCAATGATTGGTCCCTTGAAATCAGTGACCCTTATTTCCATCCAGCCTCGGCCCAGATGCCAATAACAATCCCAGGTTTGCTGGAAGCTTATCTGCAGGAGACGCTGTGGCCTCCATTTAATCCTTGAGTCACCACTAACTTGCCGTGAGCTTGGAAATATCAGGAGTCAATTCAATGTGTGATGAGCCTAATTGAGATGCCATTGATAGCAGCCTAGTGTCTACCATGACTACCTGGTCAGGTCCACGCCCCCAAACAACCCACCCACCCGTCCTGGCACCTTCCCCTGCCACCGCAGGAATTGCAAAACCTGCGCCCACACCTCCTCCCTGACCTCCATCCAAGGCCCCAAAGGAGCCTTCCACATCCATCAAAGTTGCACTTGCACATCCACCAATGTCATTTATTGTATCCGTTGCTCCCGATGCGGTCTCCTCTACATTGGGGAGACCGGACGCCTCACAGCAGAGCGCTTTAGGGAACATCTCCAGGACACTCACACCAATCAACCCAACCACCCCATGGCCCAACATTTCAACTCCCCCTCCCACTCTGCCGAGGACATGCAGGTCTTGGGCCTCCTCCACAGCTGCTCCCTCGCCACACAACGCCTGGAGGAAAAATGTTCATCTTCCACCTCGGAACACTTCAACATCAGGGCATCAATGTAGACTTCACCAGTTTCCTCATTTCCCCTCCCCCCAACTTACCCAAGTTCCTAACTTCCAGCTCAGCACTAGCCTCATGACCTGTCCTACCTGTCAATCTCCCTTCTCACCTATCCGCTCCACCTCCCCTCTGACCTATCGCTTTCATTCCCACCTCCATCCACCCATTCTACTCTTTGCTGCCTTTCCCCACTCTTCTCTCTGACCTATTACCCCCATCCCCACCCCTATTCACCTATTGTACTCTTTGCTACCTTCTCCCCAGCCCCATCCATCCCATTTATCTCTCCACCCTAGAGGTTCCCTGCCTCCATTCCTGATGAAGGGCTTTTGCCCAAAACGTTGATTTCCTGCTCCTCAGATGCTGCCTGACCTGCTGTGCTTTTCCAGCACCACTCTAATCTAGACTCTGGTTTCCAGCATCTGCAGTCCTCACTTTTGCCTAGCATCTTGTGTCAGTCCCTTCTGCTATCTGATTAAAATAAGCAAAGGATTTTCCTATACTGGAAGATTGACATCAGCCTCACTGGCCATCATAGTTCCTGCTACAATAGGCTCCATAAAGTCAAGCCCATTGAGTTGACCTCATTGTAGATACTGTAAAGAGTTAATTGTATTTTAGGCATTCTTGTTGGATCATGCCATGGCATGTAGCTTTATGTCCGAAGTTCTTTAAACGATAATGTTTAATAATGGAGATAAGGAGAAACCACTTCAGCCAGAGAGTGGTGAATCAATGGACATCACTGCCACAGAAGGCTGTGGAGACCTGGTCATTGAATATATTTAAGACGGAGATAGACAGGTTCTTGATTGTCAAGGGGATCAAGGGTTACGGGGAGAAAGTGAGAGAATGAGGTTGAGAAACATATCAGCCATGATTGAATGGCGGGGCAGACTCAATGGACTGAATGGCCAAATTTCTGTTCCTATGTCTTATGGTCTTATGGTTCCTGTAATCACCACCTTACCCCAAACTGAACCAACACCCATAACTAATTCTGTTCCTTTAGTTTTGACTCTGCACCTATTTTGCTTGCCACTGCAGTTTAAGACATTGACCAGTCCCCTAATAGATAAAACAAAATTACGAATAATACCAGCCATGTTGCTAGTTGACTGCCTTTAGAGTAGGTTATATCAGCTGGCTTTATCAACTTGTCAAGTATTGAGATGATTGAGTGGAATTGAAGCCAAACACAGATGACTGGATCGTCTCTCACTTGCATTCTTTAACTGTACAAATATGAAAGTTTCTGAGACAGACAAAAGATTTACTAAATTAGTTTGGAAACACTTCAGTACACACTGTTTATATTGTAGATAGACTGTTAGACTGTTACAAATGAGGTCTTGCTGTAAGTAGTTCTTGGGTTAATGATTGCGGCTGACAGCAGCTTCATTTTATGGGAATCAACTCACTGATAAAATGAAGCATGAGAATAGTATTCCATTGGGATCTGGACAAGGCATTCATAACTATAGCATGAATACTGCTTCTCTTGCCCAAAAGGTAGAACAAACAAGCACGTGGTGAAATAAGACCTCATACAATAACAAAGCTGCTTTATTTTACAGGACGGTGACTGGGATATTGGAGCCACCCACTGTGGGCAGACTGAGCCCTGTCTAATTGTTAAGTATTGCATTCTATAATAAAATTAAGACTCTTGTGCGAATTTTATTCTAAATTCTGGATGTCACATGTACTGCTGGATCGCCAACAAAATGGGCAGAAAGCAGAAGCTGATCCGATAGAGGGATAACAAGGTCCTTTCATTTAAAGATTTTAACATATGCTGAAGATGTAAGAGAATTCCTCATCATGCTTCCAGCATGAAAACCTGAAATCTTTTCTACTTTCCTTCCCCATCGCCATTGATTCAGAATTATACATGTCACCACCCCCAAGCCCCCATTATTAGTTAATGCTGTGGCATTCTTGTCCCCCAGCATTTCACTTTCACCTCACAATTAACCTGATTGCAATTCCCTCATGATTTGCAGAGGAGTCCCACTTCAAAAATAGAAGCAAAGCCCAGGACTTATAATCCAGAGGTCTGCTCACCACTTTGTAAAATGGCCCCTGACATATTTGCAGTGTGACTATTTTTGGATAGGTACTATATAGCATTTGTGCAGGAGAGATTGTGTCACATTTAGATAGGGTGATTCTTTCAGAGTTAAAAGTACAGACTGCACCTCCAAAATCCGAATGCACTTCCAGAATGTAAGTGTTTGGCAACTTGGTCAGTGGGATTTTAATTAGGCTCAGGAAGTGAAGAGCTCAGTCTTTACTTCCGGGTGGCAGTTTGGAATTCTGTTCACAACCAACCTGCTTGATGGAATTAAAATCAAACAGTTAAGCACTTCATCTATTAATGAATCCTAGTAAATTGGAAGCAAAATTCTTGTGAATAATTGTTGGATCTCTTGAGAACAGCTGATGCCTCTTTCCACTTGATATAAAACCATACAGTTTTAAGAAAACCTATTTTAAACATATAATTCTGAGTAATATTCTACCTTTTGGACAGAGTCTTCCATTACACAGTCAATGTTTATTGACAGATTAGATTAGATTTAGATTAGATTAGATTACATTACAGTGTGGAAACAGGCCCTTCGGGCCAACAAGTCCACACCGACCCGCCGACACGGGGAGAACATGCAAACTCCACACAGTCAGTCGCCTGAGGGGGGAATTGAACCCGGGTCTCTGGCGCTGTGAGGCAGCAGTGCTAACCACCGTGCCACCGTGCCGCCCACAAGGGATGTGTAAGGGAGTGTCACTTCCACTTGAGGCACATTAGCTTCTCTCACACAATTACATGTTTCTCAAGTCTCAGCTCGTTACATATGCATGTATCTGGAATAAATCTTCTGGTAGGGACAGACAGGAAGTTGATTCAAAGGAATCAAAAGTTCTGGCACCATGTAGAAAGGGCAACAGTTGAGCTCTCAGAGTGGAAGCCTGCAGGTAAACATTTCTAGCCCAGGACCCATCCCTGATCATCCTGCCTCCTCTGGCCAACCCGACTACCAGCCTCCTTTAGCTGTGCCCATTACAATCCAGCCTCTCTACTTCGGTCTCCATCCATGCCCCATGCAACTTTGACTCTTAGCTCAAGCTTGACATATTTGAATACTCCTCATAGAGTACAAAGTAACAATCCTCACTCCAAAGTCCGGTAAGTTTGGTGCCTCACCTGCTGTATGTAGTTGTGGATAGGTAGATAAGTATTGTTTATGGAGAACTTGATTGGGGGAAAAAAACTTAATTCTGGAAAGCTGGCCTTTTATTGAGCATACATGGTGTGCAATGGATGCAAAAGGGTTCCCTAATGCCTGTCATTCGGTCAGGCCTGACCTGCCTTTAAAGTTTCAAGGAATTGATTGCAAACTTGTATCTCGCTTTCAGGAACCTGAGTATTGGCCTTTTTGCACTATTAATCCGACAATTACCTTGCTGCCTGGCCTTGGGCACAGCAGAAGACTCTGTTCTCAGGTTTCAGATTCAGCACGATTACAGCTTTCTCCTAGACATTCAGTACTCATCACCAGTTTGTTCGAGGCCCAACCTAAGATCTTCAATGAACAGTGCGCTCTCCCACAGGCAAGCTCTTGGCCTCTACCTTCGCAACAGCAGCTCCAAATCAGAACTGTTCTGATCCACAATTTCATTTTATCATTTGCACATTCTTCACTTAAACTTAAATCCTCCTTTCAGGTGTGAAGGATTACAGGCTTCGACAGTTCAAACCCTTCATTTCTTTCTGGTCCCATTTCTTTTACTAATTCCACCCATTCCTCTACATTCACGACCTTCCCTTCTCCAACCCTGAATGGCCAGGCCTTAGTGAATGTCTCAAGCTCATTCCCTTACCATGTACTAAAATGAATTTTGAGCTCAGTCTTGGGTGAGTTCTTCCTCCATCATCTTTGCCTTCATGCCCATTTCTTCAGCCAAGAGTATTCTTCTATACAGTGGACCTTTTACTCATCTCCACTATTCTCTCCCTATATAGACACCTCCCTCTGGTCTGTTGCCTTCCTAGATTTCTTTCATGTAAACATCTGATATGACATCCGCCATCTCCATTTCTGTCCTCCCCAGCCCACCTCAACCCATTTCCCTTTGAAGTCATAGAACCCTGTTCTCTTACATACAACCCCAACAATTTTCAGACCTGCCAGGGCTGTTGTTTTTAGGAATGCCAATTGCTACGGAGCTTCACTTGTTTTATTTTCTTGTTTTCAGTCAGCAACCAATCAGGATCAGGACACACTATAATTGTGTTTTTTTTTTAATCAAAACTATTCAGAGATGTTATTACAAACCCTAGAGCAGGTAGGCCTTGAAGCCAGACACAACCACTGAGCCAAAATAAGCCCCTTCCCTATTCATTTTTCTACTTGCACCTTTGGTTGTCAGGAGAAAGTGAGGTCTGCAGATGCTGGAGATCAGAGCTGAAAATGTGTTGCTGGAACAGCACAGCAGGTCAGGCAGCATCCAGGGAACAGGAGAATCGACGTTTCGGGCATAAGCCCTTCCTGAAGAAGGGCTTATGCCCGAAACGTCGATTCTCCTGTTCCCTGGATGCTGCCTGACCTGCTGCGCTGTTCCAGCAACACATTTTCACCTTTGGTTGTCAGTTTGACTTCGTACCCTGAAGTGTTTTAGCATATAATACAGTATACACTGTTATCTACTCTATCACAGGGCTTTTCTACACATGCCCTCACAAGAACTTCCCTCAAATCCATCAGATTGATAGTGTGAAGACTTAAGAAGGTGTTTAGCATGCTTCCCTTCATTGCTCAGACCTTCCTTGTAAAGGAGTTGGGATGTCATGTTGAAGACATTGGTGAGGCTTCTTCTGGAGTACTGTGTCCAGTTCTGGTCACCGTGCTGGAGGAAGGATATTATTAAATTGGAGAAGGTTCACAAAAGATTTACCAGGATGTTACCAGGACTAGAGGGTTTGAGTTATAAGGAGAGGCTGGGACATTTTTCACTGAAGCGTAGGAAGTTGAGGGGTAACCTTCAAGAGGTTTATAACATCAGGAGGGACATAAATAAGGTGAATAGCAAGAGTTTTTATTCCCCTCAGGTGGGGGTTTGAAAGTGAGAATAGAAAGATTTAAAAAGGTCCTGAAGCACAACCTTTTTATACAGCGAGAGCGGTTCATATGTGGAATAAACTGCCAGAGGAAGTGGTGGATGCAGGTACCAACATTTAAAGGCATTTGAATAGTGACTTGAATTAGAAAGGTTTGGAGTGATATAGGCCAAACACAGGCAAGTGGGACTACTTTACTTTTGGAATATGGTTGGCATGGACTGATTGGACTGAACAGTCTGTTTCCATGCTGTATGACTCTATGACTAATGTAAGCATATTAATAATTGAGTCTGCAATTTCTTCTAGGCAAATTTCTACAAACGGTAATGTATGGATGCAAAGAGGAATACAAGCATTTTAGTAATGATACAAGCCAGGAACTGCAATGGCACTGTGTATGTTTGTGATTTTCTTGCTTTGTCTTTCTAGACTTTCTTATTCTCCTCAAAAAAATAAACTGTACATTTTGCATATCAAATCCACTGCCCTTTCTAATCCCAACTCTGATATTTCATAAGTGATGAAAACATCCTCACACGTATCATGGGCAATTCATCGACACTGCCTTTATGAAGCCTATCTTGCATCTCTAAACTGCAATTGGTGTACTGTTAAATTCAGTAAATTCCACATATTCTTTTCACTTACAATGGGACGGGTTGCCCGCTGTGCTAGTTAAATTTTGTTATAGTGCCCTGACTCACTGGATCCTCTGGTGGATCAGAAGCCAAATTGCCCACTATTTGCCTTTGCATAGTTCTTGATGTCAGAATAGGGCCAAAAGGGTTAGTCATTCAAGATCAACAGACACCTACTCTGGAAAACCAGAAAATTGTTAGCATGTGAAACACAGCATCAAAGGGAGCAGTTAAGGTGAATACATTAATGTATTTAAGAGGAAGAACGATAAGCTCATAAGATCACCAGGATGATCTTTCATTTAACCTCCAGATACTCTAATGCTAACCAGACAGACTCCAAACAAGACCTGATGCCTAGGATACATGTCTGACTAGAGGTGTCACACCCTTTATAGTGATAACACCTTAAGTTGCTTTGAGCAGTGCCTTGAAAGAAATTCTAGGATTTTCATATTAATCAGCCAAAACCTGCGTCTCCATTCTAACTGATTAAAGATCTAGGAGCCATCTTAGGTGTGTTCAATTTGTTCGCATGAGTTGTATGACTCTTTGATTTTTTTTCTGATAAATTCTGTGTCTCAGGATTTCCTCTCTCACTAGCACACTAGCAGCGCTCCGAAAGCTAATGTTTTCAAATAAACCCATTGGACTGGAATCTGGTGTTGTGTGATTTTTGACCTTGTCCAACCCAGTCCACCACAGGCACTTCCACATCATGGCTACCCATTTCAGCTGGGTTGGTGACTAAGGTATTGCTTTGTGATGTTTAACTTTGTTATTACCCTTGGGGGAGTGTGTGTGTGTGAGTCAGTCATTGGAGCAATATGCATTCGGATGAGGTATAGGACTACATCTGTAGACTTTAAGATGCCTACAGGTGAACAGAGAATTTACAAAATAGGCAGCCTATTAAAAATAACAAAGTCTGTACTCTGTGAAATAAACCACATCTCTTACCAATGACAGTGAGTTACTAGCATTGCTTTCAAAATGTTTGTTGCATAATTCATGAGCACTGTCAGCACTTGTAAATTATAATGGTATTTCACGAGTAGTATATTCAATAAACATTTGCATTTTTATTTGTTTTAACACTTACAAAAAGTGAGTGATTTTTTTGAAAATCATGTTGGATTATTTTTATATAGTGTGTTTATTTGTAAAATATAAGATACTGATTTTACTGCTTCACGCTAAATTTTTAACTGATAATATGCTTGTGTTTCTGAAGGAACATTTTGTGAATGGACGAATAAACTTCTGAAAAAAATCTCTAATCTGACAGTTTAAGTGTGCAAGTCTGTGGAAAAATTCACCATTGCCAAACACTTGGACTGCAATACTTTCATTTCTGGACCTAATTGCCTTTTTTGACCAGGTTAGCTTGAGTAGACTATTTCAGGGTCAATATCTCATTTAGTGCCGCTTTCAAAAGCTTAAGTGCCAGCATCACAGAATCCTTCCACAACCAACACATTTTGTGAAAACAATGGGTTTGAAGGGGAGCAGAAAATCCTCAAAATGGGAAAATAACCAATTCACAAATTGGAAATATGCTATCTATTTGATTTTTTTCTTTCAGAAAGTAAATGTCATTTTCAAGTGTGTGTCCTGACTCAAACATTATTTTCACAAAAATAAATTCAATTTAATTGGGTGTTGAAACAAACTAAAAATGTAAATATTTATATTAAATAGGAGACTTGAGAAATAGCATTATAAATTACTCATGCTGACATTACTCATGAATAATGCAGTTAGTGCTTTGGAAATCTCACCAGTAAAACATCCATTGATAAGAGATTATATTTATCAATCCCATGTCTTTACAATCATGTTAAAAAAAAGAGGAACTTACATGACTCTAAAGTTAAAAGAATATTACGTGGCAAACTTATGTCCTGGAGCTAAGTGGACACAAACTAAGACAAATAGGATTGAAATAAAAATGTTTTCATTGTTCTCAGTAAAGCAAGCACAAATTCCATGTACATTTAATGAAAACAATCATTACTATTAATCAGTCAAATAGTCAATGAAATAGAAGATAGTGGACAATTACTGTAATAGGAAAATGCTTTTAGCTATGTTAAGAGACAGAGGACTACAATACTCAAGACTGTCGCAAGCTGTGGAAAGCTTCTACAGAATAGATTAGAAGAGACATTATGGATATGGCATAAATATTTAAAGACTTTGCATCAAGCCACATTCTTGATAACAATGCTAATCTTAACAGCAGTCATGCTGTTAAGGATAATTTTTTAAATACTTAAATAGATAAATAAATAGTCTTAGAATTAGAATAAAGAAATGAGAACAGCAGTACGCACATAGCCCCTTGAGTTGCTCTGTTATTGAATAAAATCATGGCTCTTATTTGACTTGAATTCCATTGTCGTGCTTTATCTCAAGCCTCTTGATTCGCTGAGACCTCAAAAATGATCGATCTTTACCTGGAAGGTACTAATTGATTGAGCTTTGATAACCCTCTGGCATTGAGAATTGTACGTATTCACAACGATGGAGTGAATACATTTTCCTGTCACTTTAGTTAAAAATGGCTGTTCCCTTATCCTGAGGCTATAACTTCATGTTCTAGGTTCTTCACCCTGACGAACCTATCTCAGCACCTGTTCTGTTCAGCTCTATCAGAATTTTATATATTTCAATAAGATCAATTCTTATTCTTATAACTTGCAAAGAATTTGCTCCCAATTTACTGAGTCTTTCTTATAGGAAAGCCCTTTCATCCCAGGCAACAGCCTTGGTTCACTTGTTTTCATGTAAGTATTTTCCTTGAATACAGAGGTCAAAATTGTAAACGTACTCCCAAGTGTAGCCTCACAAAAGCCTGGTGTAATTGCAGGAAAGAGTCTCTTACACTTGTACTATAAAGTTCATGTAATAAAGGCCAATATGCCAATTATCTTTCCAATTGCTTACTGCACCTGCATGTTAATATTCAGTGTTTCTGTACAAGGACACCCAAACGTGCACACCAGCTCTCACAATCTAATGTTTTTGTTTTCCTGGATAGTTTATTCACATATTCTCCCTTGTTATAATTTTTTAGTCATTCTTTGCTGGCATCTAATACTCTCTCAATCCTCAGCCTTATGACTTTTCTTGTCAATAGCATAAACCGCTTATAAAATCTAATACTGTCTTCAACCTGTTTAATTGATCACAAATGAATCACTTACCCATCGAGATTTTATTTTGCAATTGAAAGTATTTCTGAGAAGTGGTTAATATTTATTGAAGTGTTTGTTAATGCTTATCGATATCCAAATTTTCCAAATCTGCTTCAGCCAAATTGCCCCTCAGTGAAGAAATGTGCTTTACTTAAATTTTTAATCTGTGCTAGTGCTTCCAAATAAACCTGTTGGACTATAACCTGATGCTGTGTGATTTTTAACTTTGTACACCCCAGTCCAAATTATTACTTAACTTTGTATAATAGTTCAGGATTTTTGTGCTTCACTGTCATACTCAAAGTGAAATTTTATATTATGATTACTGTTCCCCAGAAGATCCTTTCCTATTAAGATTAATCAACTCTGTTTAGATACATAAGGCAAGCTCTAAAATAGCCACTTTTCTGGTTGGTCCTGTGATTTACAGTTCCAGGAAATTGTCTAATTCTTCATATGACCTTTAATAGTTGTCTTTGTCCAGTTTTATTTATGAAGAATATGTTCCTGCATGATTATGACACTCCTTTGTGCGAGCCTCCTTTTGTTTATTGAATGTTTTTCTGTCCCACACTACAACTATTGTTAAAATTGATAAACAAGTTCCATTAATGTTTTCTGACCATTATTATTACACATCTCCAGCTATTCTGCATCTATCTCCTCTTCTTTGGAGCTAAGCTTAATCTTCATTACAACCCTATGTCAACATCTGTCCTCTGCTATCATGCTTCGCTTGTCTTTACCCAAATTATTCCACTTCCTTCTAGTTTTCATTTTCCCCTTTTAAATTTCTAGACGTCATCTTGCCTAAATGCTTCCCCCCGAAGTTACCATTTTAAAGGTCTATCTACATCCATAATTTTTGATTCTCCACAAAACTGATCCTAGCCCAGTTTAAGTTGCGCTAATCCCAATGGACCAGATCTCTCTTTTTTTCCAGTGCTGATTCCAGTATCCAATAAATTAAAATTCCTCTCTCCTAAATCACTCTTCAAGCCACACATTCTTTATGCCCTATGCCAATTTGAACATGACTTCGATGGAAATCAAGGGACTTTTGAGGTTCTGTTTCATACGTGGATCCCAGTAAAGTGATTGGCACAGTTGTTGGCAATGCTGCCTCACAGCAACAGGGATCCCAGTTTGATTCCAACCTGATTCCAACCTTGAGTGACTGTACAAACTCCACACAGACATTCTTCCCATGTCACTGTGGCTTTTCTCCCAGTGCTCCTGTTCCTCCCACAGTGCAAAGATATTCAGGTTTGTTGGATTGACTATGCTAAAATGCCCCATAGTGTCCAAGAATGTTCGGATAGGTGGGTTGGCAATAGTAAATGTGTGATTACAGGGATAGGATGGATGGCTGGGGCTGGGGATGGGATGCACTTCAGAGGGTCAGTGCAGTCCCAATGAACCAAAAGACCTCTTTCTGCACTGTAGGGATTCTATTCTACGATCTCAAATTCCTACCTCAATCTATGATTTTGACCCCTCGTTGGACTGGATTTCTCCTTTCCGGCACCACAATTTTATCCAGTCATGAGATGTTCTACATTCTGGCACTGGGGAGGTAACTGAATCTTATTGTATTCTGCACAGCGAAACAGTTCATGCGTACAAAGAGCCATATTTACACCTTACGAGAACAGAAGACTATATCACAAAACATTGAGGCTTTTACAATATACTACAGCAGTGGATGGTTGGAGAATGCAGAATCTATCTGCATGACTATTTCTCTTAACCTCTGCCATCACTTGAATGATATCCCATACCAGATTGCTGCTGTACCAGTTTGAAATGGATAAGAGCCAGGGCACCTTCAAGTCTGTAACTGAAATTCACTTAAGTGCTTGAGTTCCAAACACATCTTCCTAATCCTTATCACTAACCAGATCTTCACAGTCCCTAAATGAAAATGTATGACTGCCTTCTCGATCAGTATTTTTATTTTCCCTCTGCTGATGCCCTATCATAAACTATAGCTAATGCTCTCCACCAACTCCCAAGATTTAATTGTGGTGCACCAACTATGCAGTTATCTACTTTTATCAGCTTGGCTTATTTAATTAAATATATGTATGTAATAAACATACCTTAACTTTTAAACATTAAATTGTTTGATCTAGTTGAAGTTGTGATTGAATTACCATTAAATATTTCCCTGCAAGACAAAACACTACAAAAAGCATTAGGCCCTTGACCCTCTGCACCGCATTCCCATTCTCATCAAATTCCCAACTTCTACACAGTTTGCAGTGCACACCATGTTCCTTAATATTTGTTAAATAGGTTGGACAATGTGCAGACCCCTGCCATGTATCTTTAACTGTTAAATAGAATTAGGGAAGGTTACCTCAGATTGGAATGATCTCACTGTGATTCCAGTTGTAAAGAAACTGTGATAAGGCAGATCTGGAACTACTTGATTTTCACTTTGAGTGTTTCTCGAAATACACGATAGAATTTTCCCAAGGGCGTCAAGTCCCAACAAAAGCTAGGGGTGGTGTTTGGATGCAGTCACAAACCTGCATTGTGTGAGGAATAGTTACCTTGCAGAGACTTTTACCAAGTTTCCCAGTTATTGGCTAGAAGGTTAAAGTGGGCTCCAAAAGTCTCCAACAGAGGTGCCGCCCCCTGGAAAATCCCAGCTAGCCTGAACTTTCAGGACCCTCGCTTTGACCCTGTCAGCCAGCAGATATTTATTCTGCTGATCACCCCACCTCCCATCCTATCTCGGAAGGAAAAACCCAGGAATGGGCTGAAACAATCAAAATGGCTGGCACAACCCCCACCCCCCAGTCCCCACTGCCTGAGCAGCAAACGTCCTGCACCTAGTCTCAGATATACTACTAATGAAAGAGAGAGGAATCTATACAGTTAATCTAATTTTGTGCAGAACTCAGCAAGCAAGTTTATTCAGAATAAGTAGCAACGCGCCTCTGCAACATCTCCAGTTTTCCGCTTGGGCAAGCCCCCTGTGATGTTGCTTACAATATCTGATGAATACAATACTGAGAAACTACAAAAGAACGTGGCTTTTAAAACAACTCACCATCTTTCTAATCCACATGCAGTGGGGAGCATTTTGATTCTAAATCAGCTGCTGGGTAAAGAGTAAGATGACCTTAACAATAGAGCTTTCAGTCTTACCGGTGTCCATTCCAGTTCAAATACTCCAGCTTGAACAGGGAATCCCCAGGGTCTGCCTTGCCAGGTGAAGGTAGCTAGGCAAAAGTGAGGACCGCAGATGCTGGAAACCAGAGTCTAGATTAGAGTGGTGCTGGAAAAGCACAGCAGGTCAGGCAGCATCTGAGGAGCAGGAAAATCGACGTTTCGGGCAAAAGCCCTTCATCAGGAATGGAGGCAGGGAGCCTCCAGGGTGGAGAGATAAATGGTGAGGCGGGACTGGGGAGAAGGTAGCAAAGAGTACCTGGGGGTGCCAGGTGAAGGCAGCTGCCAGCAGAATTCAGAGACTCTTCAAGGGAAATTGAAGTCTTTCCTTTCTGGGCCAAGATAATATCTCTGGGCCACAAAGGGTGAGACTTAGCTGCCCCTGCCCTGAACTCACTCTCCCAGTTCATGAAAGCACCCCCCACACCCTCTTTACAATGACATTGCTTTGTCAGTGAGTTATTCTTTAGTACCAGTTGACAGCATTTGGATATCCACATCTCTGCTTCCATTCACTAGCCAGTTACAGCCTGCTACCCTTTTTTTGTGGCTCGGCAACCAAGTGTTGAATATCTGAGGCCTGCAGGCTGGCTCAGCAATTTAATTAACCCATACATTTCATTTCCAAATTCAGGCATTTCCACAAATAAAGCAAAATTTCAATTAAGGCAGTGAGTGTTCTCAGGAAAGATCACATTCTCTGTATCTCAGAAGATATTGCAAACTGGCTTCAAAGAAGATGTATGTTTGCATTACACAAAGACAGAGAATTGTTTGAGGAGTCTGAAATTATGGTTACATTTTAGCTCCTTGTTTGTCATACTTTCTCTCATTATTATTTGAAGTTATTTCTTGATTACTATTTTCCTGGCTGAAGGAAAGAACGTAACAAAGTAGGAACTTTGTCATAAAAATGTAATCAAAATGACTTGAATAACATATTAATGGATTATGATTTACATCACACTTCTTTTATCATGATCATGAAATAAACACAAAATTAATGAGTATCTGATATCATCAGCTCATAACATGATTCTGTTGTATATGGCCCTAAAAGAATTAATACCAAACACTACTATATGATGGGGGACACTCAGGGACAGAACAGCTTAGGATCTTGTAGGAGTGAGATCTAACATTTGGTCCTCCTCCTAGACTCTGTAACCAAGTTTGTTGTGTCAATATAACTTGTAACTAGTTGCTAACATTCAATGAACGGTATCTTCTTCAATAAAAGTGACTCATTAGATCTAGTGGTTTTCCTATGCCACACCAGACCAAGTTCCCAACTCAAAGTTCCTAACTCAAACAGGATGCTCGCAGCAACATTTATCATGAGTAGCAGCTCATACAGTGTTGTGAGCTGGCAAAGCCCTGTAGCATGATGGGCAGTGGTGCAAGTTTGATTTGACTGCTCATGCAACGCATGATCTTCAGGGTCAGGTATAACTCACTGGTTCTTACAGCACAGTCAGCATCAGGGAAGAGATGGAGATTTTAAAAACCCTCATGGTAATCATCAACAAGGAAGAACCCTCCAGTGAATGGTGAAAATATTGCAGACCTGGTAAGCGAAGTGTTGCAACAGGAGTTATCAATTTGCTGGAAAAGAAGAACTGGTATCCTCAAGGCAGTTATTGGCTGCATCATGAGGCAATGGTGTGCAGCAGCAGTCCTGAGTCACAGCTCAGTCAGTGAGTGAACAAGCATTCGAGCCTTGGTAAAGAAATATAAAAATGGACCCAGTATTCCAGAAAACAAGACGTTAAAAATCAGTCGCAGCACAGATTTAGAGTCACCACCATATGAAGTGGATACCACAAGTTATGGCTGCAGAAAAGGAATATTAATCAAAATTGCAGACCCAAAGCCAGTATGAAATATGTTGGGCAGATGTAAAGCTTCATTGGACCTGGTCTAACAAGCAGAGAAAGTTTGGGAAAGTTCATTAAGGCTGAAGAAAAGGAGCAAAACCCTTCATTAGTGCTGTGATTAAGGTAGGAATTGTTTATTTAAACTGCAAGGAGTAGAAACAATCCAGAAAAACCATGGAAGAAATGAAGATCGTTATAAAAGCTGCAAACATCAGAAATCATCTTGTAAAAACCATGAAGGAAAGGAAACTCATTTTTAAAGGCACAAGTAGTGATTCACTGGATAAAATCAGACTTGAAGT
The DNA here is from genome assembly GCF_004010195.1 of Chiloscyllium plagiosum. Taxonomy (NCBI): domain Eukaryota; kingdom Metazoa; phylum Chordata; class Chondrichthyes; order Orectolobiformes; family Hemiscylliidae; genus Chiloscyllium; species Chiloscyllium plagiosum. The sequence goes on from NC_057723.1 coordinate 35,380,677, forward strand.
GATAAACATTCATTAAACCACATGCAGCAAGTCTTTGAGTGAAACTGTTAAAGCATCAGGAATCACTTAGTAAAGCTACAAATAGTGAGATTTATGCATTGAAGCCATCCTCCATTTTACCTGTAAGGGGCAGAAATCCTTGATTGTAGCTGTGTGAAGGATTCAATTTCCCATTCTAGCCCCACAAAACAGAAAACTCTTTCGTACAGTATCAGGAGCAGTAGAGCTACTGTTATCGTGATGTGGAAAAGGAAAATTATACTGTCATATGAAGAAGACATTGCATCAAAAATATTATTGCCAAGAACACTTAAGATGCATCAAATATAACATAGAGCTGGACATCTTGTACAAAACATTTTCTCTGATACAGAATAGTTTCCAAATTGGATACTAAATCAGAAACTAAACAATCAATACAGCTGATTGTGTTATACTTCATCTGGAGTGAAAACAGACAACCAATATTTATAGATTAACAAAACAATGTCTTATCTCTGGTCAGTCTCTGCAATTTCATTGCATACATAATCTTAAAATCGTATCAGTCTCTTAATGGAACATATATGCATTGTTGGTGTCTGTTCTTCTGGAGTCCACTACTCATTCCTAGGATTGTGCTGTTTTTTCAGGGAATGTTATTTCCCCATGTGGGTGTTGCTACCATGTTACCTATTCTTGCTGATCAGTTCCTGCTGCTGTGGAACAGTCTGGTTCTGATGATCATACAAGTAGTCAGATTACTTCTTCCCCTTCTTTAGAAGTATGTCGATACAATTGCAATGATATATCTGGCCATTCTCATTCACCATGTAAAATTAAAGTGACAGCTCTTCTATGCAGGTAAGTGGACTTTTATTGAGAGTGTTGAAGATTTCCACTATGTTCAGCTCCCCAAGCCTCAGCTGTGGCAATGAAAGCCATACGTTATTTCACCTTGATTTTGTCAATGACCTTTTGGGCTTCAATAATTTTTTGCTGTTAGAAGAGTAGCCTGCAGTAGTCTGCAATATGCCTTAATCTTTCGACTAGATTAATTACCATGTCACAGAGTCATAGAGCACGGAAACAGACCCTTCAGTCCAACACATTTGCACCAATCAGACATCCCAATCTGACCTATTCCCATTTGCCAGCATTTGGCCGATATCCCTCTAAACCCGTCCCGTTCATATAACCATCCAGATGCCTTTTAAATGTTGCAATTGTACCAGCCTCCACCACTTCTTCCAGGAGCTCCATCCTTACACATACCATCCTCTGTGTGAAAAAGTTCCCCGTTAGGTTACTTTTACATCTTTCCCCTCTATTCCTAAACCTATTCCCTCTAGTTCTGGACTCCCCTGCCCTTAGAAAAAGACCTTGGCTGTTCACCCTATCCATGCCCCTCATGACTTTATAAATCCCTACAGGGGAACCCTTAGCCCCCAACACTCCAAGGGAGAAAAGCCCTAGCCTATTCAGCCTCTCCCTATATGCCTTTAGTAAGTGCTTTCCTCCACTTAAGGATTACCTTAACCAGATGTCTGCTGGATTTGAATGATTTCTTAATGATCGTTTTGGCAATTTTACCTCCCACCTTAGCTTTTCCATTTGACTGGGCATAGTTTGGAAAAAATATATGATATTGAATTTCCCAAAATTTTATGAAGCAGATTAATTCTTTACTCATGAATTTAAGTCAATTTTCACTCATCCCAATGTCTGGAATACCACATCTACTGTATGCTTTCTGATATTCTATCATTATTGGCATTGACTAGTCTAAATCCCAATAGTCAGAATAGCAGTCAGTGACAAGATAGTTCCTGTGTGGGTGAAGAGATCTACTCTAATCTTCATCCATCATCTCTTTGAGATGTCATGTTTCATAAACAATCCTGTAGCTTACTTAGTTTGGTATTCATTACAAGCACTGGTTGATATGGCCTTTAATCTCATTGTTCATGTTTGGCCAGGAGAACACTTCTCTTGGTGTCCTCACAGTGCACTGAATTTCTTGGTGTAATGTATGGATCAGTATGAATTTATCATCTCTTTTTCCAACTTCTACAAGACTGCAAGAGATAGGAGCAGAAACAGACCATTCAGCATATTGAGTCTGCTCTTTCAATAAGATTATGGCTGATCTGATAATACTCAACTTCATTTTCCTGTCTTTTCCCAATAAGCTTGGCTTTCCTTACTGATTAAAACCAGTGCTGTAGAGATCTCTACAAATTCACCAACCTCTGAAAGAAGAAATTCCTCCTCATCTCTGTCTTAAATTGAGATATTTTATTTGGAGATATTTTCCTAGATTGTCTCTCAAAGGGAAACAATCTTTCTGCATCTACCCTGTCAAGTCCCATAAGAATCTGGTATGTTTCAATAAGGTCACCTCTCATTCTTCTAAACTCCAATGAGTACAGGCAAACCTAAACAGTCCCTCTATTGCTGGGATCAGCCAAGTGAACCTTTTCTAAAGCTCCTTAGATAAGGAGTACAAAACTGTGCACAGTATCCCAGCTGTGGTCTGACTAGTGCCGTGTGTAATTTTATACTGTATTCCCTTTGAAACAAAGGCAAAATTTCTTTTTGCTTTCCCTGTTTCCTGCTAACCTTGTATGTTGGCTTTCTGTGATTATGCATGAATATTCCCAAATCCCCCTATGCTATAGTCTTATGCATGCAGTCTCCATTTAAATAATTTTCAACTCCTCTATTATTCCTATCTCACATTTTTCCACCTGCCAAGTTTTTGCTCACTGACTTAACCTGCCTCTATCCTTCTGAAATTTTTTTTTCCCATTTTCATCACTTGCCTTTTTTGTGTCATCTGCAAAAATGGCTAATGCACATTCATTTCTCTTATCCAAGTCATGAATATATATTGTAAATAATTGCAGCGCCACCACTGATCCCTGTGGCACACCACTAGTTACAGGTTGCCATCCTGATAATGCTCCTTTATCCCAATATCTGTTTTCTATTAGCTAGCCAATCCTCTATCTATGCTAACATACTACCATGGGATCTTGTCTTGTTGCCAAACACGCGGTACCTTTTTAAACACCGTCTGAAAATCCAAACATATTACATCCACTGCCTCCCCTTTTTCTATCCTGCTTGTTACCTCCTCAAGAATTCTAGTAAATTTGCTTGGCATGATTTCATGAAGCTGTGCTTTGCTACTTGCATCCTTTATAATCAACTCTAACATTTTCCCAATAACAAGTGTTAATCTAACTGTTACAATCACCTTTTTATTGTCTCCTTCCCTTTTTAAATAAAGATGTTACATTAGCGGTTTTCCAATCCTCTGGCACTTTTCCAGAATCTGTGGATTCCTGCAAGATTACTGCTTCCTGTGTATGATGCCTCTTTTTCAATTGAACAAGATGCTATTGTGGGCTAACTTTTCACTTCTGTGTGACCAACATTCTTGTGTACTAAAACATGTGTCCTTGATACTGTCAGGCCATTCTTTCATCATGTGTCTTTAAAATCCTTGAGAATTGCACCTTGTGAATGGTTTGCTTGAGTTTAGAGAGAAATCTGAGATTCAGTGGCTGTGCCGTGTTCTCATTAAATCTGGAAGAACTCATACTCTGACTTAACATCCTCAACTTTTTACATGGAGAATACTGCTTTCAGTGACATTTTGGCAACGTACATCTGTTTCTCCGGTTGAATGCCACATTGAGATGATATCTGGTATTGTTCTGGTGACAGCTGGGGCTTTAAATAACTCGTGGACATTTGAACCCTGGAAGGTCCTGTCAGTGACAAGTATATCACTACTGATGAGTAGAAACTATTCATTTAACTCCCTGAAGTTGACACTTAGCTGATCTTTCTTTTGGGAAAATTCATCCCTGGATTGTTTTCTCTTTGGGACACTGAAAAGCTGATTTCGGCTTTGAAACTCTGACTGTAACTGACGGTTGGCACGTGCATTAGACTTTAATAATGTGTTTGAATCCAAACCAGAACACAAAATATTGTCCTCAATCAAAAAGATAATCAGCGAAAGCACTGACTGAGAAGAGTAGGGGCAGAATGGGTTATGATCAGGCAAAAGTGAGGACTGTAGATGCTGGAGATCAGAGTCGAGAGTGCGGTGCTGGAAAAGCACAGCAGGTCAGGCGGCATCCGAGGAGCAGGAGAATCGACATTCCGGGCAAAAGCCGTTGATCAGCCTAAAATCAAACTGTCGTTTCTCTTTCTAAGCGATGATTGACTTGCTTTTCATTTGATAAACTTTCTGGTTCCTATTTCCAGTATTTGTAACTTAATCAATTTATTTTAAAGTAAGCATAAAGCCTGGTCAACCTGTAATTTTGATTTTGTTTTGCCTTCCTTTTAATTCAGTTCTCAGTAACCAATTTGTCTCCTGCTATCATTAGGCATGTTGAATTGCAAACCACTTTTCTCATCCGATACATGTCAGATCTGCTACTGAAGTGAATACATACCACCCCATTTAGTCATGGTGCACTGTCGTTTGCAAAAATACTGAAACAGTGATATCAAAGCTAGTGTTCTTTTTTAAAGACTGGTTATCTTTCAATAGAATAGCAAATTTTATTGCGTCAAACTGAAATTCATTGACTGAAAGGAAAGCATGAGCCTGGGCAAAACCTGAGAAATTCCTGAGAAAACCCAACTTAATCAAGATCAGTCAGACTGAAACGTCCATCTGGTCTCTTTCTGTTAAGTGCAATTTAAAAAGAATAAGTAAAACATGAATCACAGCAAAGAAATGAATAAGACTTTCAGGCAAATCCAACATAGCACATAATTAAAGATAAGATTGAGATCAGAATTAATTATTTCTAAAGAGTTAAAAGGATCCTTGTAAGTGATCAGGAATCGTACATAAGTGGTTTTGGGAATTATTTAATTGTTTCATTTCTTTCTCCCACGTTCCAGAAGGAAGAGGGAAGACTGAACCAGTTAAATGAAACCAATTCAGTCTTGTTGATAGATAATAGGACTCAAGTTAGAATTAATGGTCTGCAAAATTCATTGTAACTGCAATCCACAAATGTTTGAAGGTTTGGATAAGTGATTTATGTGGAGAGAAACATTGGCACAGAACTGATGGTGTTGGAGATCTATTGTGTAACACTTTTGTGCTTTAAGTCAAAACATATGTCACTATTAAATGAATAAATTTATTATACAAGTTGATTTTCTGCTATTTTATGCATTTGGAATCAATGGGCTGAATTTTTGCTTCTCGGAGGTGATGAGAATGATAATGATCAAGACGTCTTCATCAACCTAGAATCAAAATATCCGATTTAATGAAATCCTTCCACTTTAGATAGTGCATTCAAAATCTTGCTGTTGAATGGTGAGAAGTTTATTTTCATGCATTTTTGTCTCACAATTAGCCCAACTTACTGCATTAATATTGCACTTCCTTGCAGTAATCAAATAACTCGATGTTGCAGAAACTCAGCTGGTGAAACAAAGGAGGTATTTGGTGATGTATCGCATGAATGTCCCAAGTAGCCCATGGAATGCCTGTGCCAACCATCAAGCTTCTTATTACATGAAATTGTTTCTTCTGCACCAGGCACTCATGTGGTCAATGGCCATAATTATAGAGCCATAGGCATGGAAACGGACCCTTCTGTCCAACCCATCCATGCCAACTAGATATCCAAAATGAATCTAATCCCATTTGCTAGAACTTGGCCCATTATCCCTCTGAACCCATCCTATTCATGTAACCATCCCTCCTGGACTCTTCATCTTTGTAACTCAAAGCACCAGCCTCCCAACATCATAATGCTTTCTGTCAGCGCAACTCAGCAATTCGGTCAGAGCTTCAATCATGTATTAAGGAGCTGAGGGGCAGTTGCAATAGGCAGCACTTGCAGCCTGTGGAGGTTGTCTTGTGCTGATACATCTTATATACCAATAGGTGGTATTTACTGCTGACATGGAGCCAGGCAGTGCCTGTGGTTTAGCTTCCTTTTTGCCACATGAGGTCCTTAGCACTCAGTTGGGGGCATGCAAGTGTACCCTGCTTTTTAATGCATGAGGGTGAGGGCAAACAGCTTGGAGTGGTGGGCTGGCAGCTTGTGGTGTGGGGTGGGGGGTGGGGGGGGCACTGAAAAGTATATGTATCAGTTAGAGAGAGGACAATGCTATGTCAGTGTCAGAGCTTTAGTGCAGGCCAGCAGCTTGCACAGCAAACACACTCCATGTGTTTGAAGAAACTGGTAATGTGTGAAAGGCAAAGTGAATGAATAGTCACTGAGGTGATGATGGACACCATTCAGTCCAGGGTTACTGCCACATTCAGTCAAGACTGTGTCTGACGGAAATCCAGTGGATTAGCCACTGTAACTTAAATGCTTGACCCGACACAAGTCTGGGGTTCTGTATATGTACAGTCGAGGGATTAGGCCACAGTCAGTTCTCTGGGTCAAGTGCAAACAGTCTGAGAAGTATGTATTGGTCAGTTAAGATGCCATATCAGACTGTGGTGAGGTGGAGATGGAGATGTGGGTCATGGTCATTCATAAATTGCTAATAATCAAAGAGTTTATTAGGAGGCATTCCACGACATTAAGGAGTAAGTTGGCCACTCAAGCCTGAAGATGTGGTCACTGAGGGAATGGCCAACAATATTCATGACTACTCAGATACTGGAGCAATCCACATACAATTGCAGCAAGGCCTGGACTGGTGAAAAGTAACATTTGTGTCACACAAGTGCCAGTGAATGATCATCTCCAACAAGAGAGAATCTAACTATCACCTTTTGATACTCAGTGGTGTTACGATCATTAAATCCTCCACTATCAACACCTTGGGATTTACCATTGACCAGTAATTAAATTGGACTGGTGCAAGTTTTAGCTCTGTGGCTGAGGTGGAGGGAGCCTTCTCTGACTTTCATCCTGTTGGCTTGAAGGACTGGATCAGATGCCCCCTGGTGTCTTTGCACCTTGAGGGTCCTGGCCTGCTGAGAGTCTCCTGCCTAGGTTCAACCTTACCCTCCTCAGTTTGTTCTGCTCCAGATTTTAGGATCGTAGGGCAGGGGAGACATGGAGGGACAGGGTGCCTTTGGAGTCCCCCGAGAAGAAGCTTCTGAGAGATTAGTGTGTCCCTCTTCCTCACCCCCCTATCCTTCTGAGAGGGAGGGACACCCGGAGTGAGGTTGAGGTGCTTCAGCCCCCTGTTGCCTTGCTATTGATGCTGAGCAGTGATGGATAAGGAGATGGTATATAGCTCAGAGCCACGCACCTGATAGCCCCTACGTATTCTGCCTGACCTGAGTCTCCAAGGCAGCTGCCACCCTGCTCATGTTACAGCCAGGTCCTCACATGCTAAAGCCACCAGAGTTGGAAGAATATTGAAGGACTCCTTTGATTTTCATTCCAGCCTCCACATGGCATTGGTACACCTGCCTGTTGTTAGTGTGCTAGTTTCTGGAGGTTAAGTATGTCTCTAATGGTTCAGAACTGGCGCATGTCCTTTCCATTGGCCTAAGCAACACCTGATCTCTGGTTCTTAACTAGCTTTCCTTTGAGGACTGGAGACCTCAGACATTTCTTCCCCAAACAACTCTGGAGACAGGTCAGCGATGTGTTCACTAGATTACCTCTCCACCCCACCCAGGTTTAATTTAGATTGAGTACCCACCAAGGTGAGACCCTCTATGCCACTGGGGGTTAGATTAGATTAGATTACTTATGGTTTGGAAACAGGCCCTTCGACCCAATAAATCCACACTGACCCGCCAAAGCGCAACCCACCCACACCCATTCCCCTACATTTACCCCTTCGCCTGACACTACGGGCAATTTAGCATGGCCAATTCACCTAACCTGCACATCTTTGGACTGTGGGAGGAAACCGGAGCACCCGGAGGAAACCCACGCAGACACGGGGAGAATGTGCAAACTCCACACAGTCAGTCGCCTGAGGTGGGAATTGAATCCGGGTCTCTAGCACTGTGAGGCAGCAGTGCTAACCACTGTGCCACCGTGCGGCCCACTGCCACCGTGCCGCCCACTGGGAGTTCAGATGGTGCATCGTCCACAGGTTCATCAGCTTCTTCCTCAGATGTGGAATTGTCATCATAGGATGTAGCCTCTACATTGTGAAGATTCTCTAGGTGCTGCTAGTACCTCCATGACCAGAGAGGGAATTAGAATCATCGAGTCATTCAGCACAGAAACAGACCCTTCAGCCTGACCAGACCAGGGCGAACATAATCCCAAGCTAAACTAGTCCCACCTTCCTGTTCCGGGCCCATATCCCTCCAAACCTTTCCTGTTCATGTACTGGTTCAAATGTCTTTTAAAAGTTGTAATTGTATCCAGATCCACCACTTCCTCAGGAAGTTCATTCAACACATGAACCATCCTCTGTGTAAAACATTTGCCCCTCATGTCTTCTTTAAATCTCTCTCCTCTCACTTTAAAAATGTGCTCCCTATTCTTGAAATCCTTCATCATCAGGAAAAGACAATTACCATTAACTCTATCTATTAATTCTTATTACTTTATAAACTTTCATATAGTCACCTCTCAACCTCCTATGCTCCAGTGAAAAAAGTCCCAGCCTATCCAGCCTTTCTTTATAACTCAAACCTTCCATACCTGGCACCATTCTGCTAAATCTCTTCTGAACCCTCTCCAGCTTAATAATATCCTTCCCGTAACTGGGCAACCAGAACTGGACACAGTATTCCAGACGAGGCCTCACCAATGTCCTGTACAGCCTCAACCTGACTTCCCAACTCCTATATTCAAAGGACTGAGCAATGAAGGTAAGCGTGTGAAACACCTTTTTAACTCCCCTGTCTATATGTGATGCAAACTTCAAAGAATTATGTACCTGCAGCCTTGGGTCCCTCTGTTCTACAACACTACCCTCCCATTAATTGCAGAAGCCCTACCCTTATTTGTTGTACCAAAATGCAATATCTCACATTTATCCAGATTGAACTCCATCTGCTATTTTGCAATCCATTGACCAATTTGATCAAGATCCTTTTATAGTCTTAGAAAACCTGCTACCAATTTTGATGTCGTCCACAAACGTACTAACCATGCCATGGAGTTATGCAGCACCAAAGAGGCACTTTGGTCTATCAAGTCTGTGCTGACCTACCAACACTATGCAGTTAATTGGAGAAAACGTATAATTGCTTGAGCAGACCAAGAGTTAGTACTGGTGGTAATGGTGCGCAACAAAGCACGGTGGAGCTGATTGGTTGCTCATTGGTGTCTCCCGTTCAGCAGTCCAGGTCTTCCCTAGGTCAACTACCTTGTCCTCAGGAGGGAGTGAGGAGCCTTGTGTGCAACCTGTGACACACCCGACCACGTTCCTACCCTCACCCGTGACCTGTCTTGGCCCTCCAGGTTGTGATTTTCCTGCAACGAGAGAAACAAAAGGGCTGAGTATGAAAGTAGTGGATACCAAAGCAGGTAGTGGTAATGCATGAGTAGGAGAGGTGTCGAGATGCCCCAGTGAATGAGTAGGAGGCAGAAAGGGCCTGTAGTTGCGGGGGAAGAAGTGAGTATGAGCCCTTGAGTGCATATGATGCTGCAAACTGTAGTCCATCACTCTCAGTGAGATGCACACTAGAGTGAGTGATGGTGTTGTGAGTGAGGTAGCAAAGAGAAGATAAAACCACTTCCCCTTAAGAAGTGCAGATGTCATTAACCTTCTTGTGGCATTGTTGGCCATCACTTTTCCCAGCAGAGATAGCACTAACCTGTACTGTTATCTCTGTTCAAGGCAGCAGAATCTGCTGGGGTGGCCTCTTGTTGCAGTGAACTGCCCTTCTCTCCATTATCCCTTTCAACCAGGAAGAGGGGAGCAAGCTATCTTTACCTTTGTGTCATATAGTCAGAGATTGGAGATGGGCAACACAATATGATAGGTAGTTCCTAGCAGTGTCTGAAGTTGGATCGAGTTGAACTTTAAATCTGATGCCAGAATATTAGGAGCAGGAAGTTCCTGACGGTGCTGAGCATCTCCTCCTCACTCATCATGTGATTTGCTAAGTAACACACCCATACTCTTCCATACATGGATAATGAGGTGAGAAGTAGATGATTGAGCTGATAACTCACCCACTGAAATTGGAATTATGCCATTAAAAACTTTTTTGTCGCTTTCTATCTTCCTAGCTTTTTCCTACCTTAAATGATGCTAGATATGCCCGGGTATGGCTGCAATTTTTGAAACACAAAGTAGAAAAGGCTGAAGTCTGTTTAATCAACTGAACATTTTCACTCAGAGTAGAATGTGGGCTAGAGTATGAGGTAAGAACAGATACCTTTGGGTGAAGAGCTGTTTAGAGTAAATATGAGGGGCAGCCAGTAGTTTAATGCATGTGCCTGAGGAATGTTTCTTTCTCAACAACAAAATTGCTGTTCTTCACATGCCAAATTTTTATCTCATCTGCCAGGCAGTTAGGTTGATTTGATTTCTTATGGTCAGTGATTTTATGGTTGAGGCACATGAAGATGAAATAGAAAGGCAGACTTGCTTCTGGGGAAATGAATAACAGTTGTCACTTTTAGATTTCACAGAGTGCAGAGAGACCTGAGGTCAGAAAGGTTATTTACAGCAAAGAAAAACAATAAATTACAATTATGTTGTTTAAAAATTGTACTTACTAAACTATAAATTGAAGAGGAATAATTTTCTCAAGCTTAGGGGCAAAAAAAACCCACTGCACTAAGAGAGGGAACCAATGCAGATGTTCACAGACTAGACTGAATACTGACAAGCAGCCAGGATGTATTATTACAGCATGACAGGTTCACAGGGCAAACTACGTGCTAAAGAGAGACAATGATTAATCATGTGATGGCACGTCAAAAATCTAGCATTATGTCTTCAATCTCTTGTGACCACTACATCCACCTAGATGTTGTAGTTGGCGACAAAATTGTACCTTAACATGGAGCCCAGGCAGGAGAAAGCCATTTTTCAAACTTTGTGCTGTAGCAGACAATCATACCTGTCAGGAGAGCATATCAGAAAGGTCAACATGAGCTAATATGATTTTAAAACTATTTTGATTATGGTGATGAAATTACAGGCAATGTAAAACAATGCTTTCAATAAGTACATTTGGCAAGGTTAAAAAATCCCCCAAAATTCTATAGAGGGTGACGCATTTTTGTGGAATTCAACATATTAAGCTTTATAAAGCACCTAAAAATAACTAATGGTGGCACAGGGGTTAGCACTATTGTCTCACAACGCTAGGGATTCGGGTTTGATTCCACCCTCAGGTGACTGTCTAAGTGGAGATTGTGCATTCTCCCCATGTCTGTGTGGGTTTTCTCCAGGTGCTCCAGTTTTCTCCCACAGTCCAAAGATGTGCAGGTTAGGTAGATTGGCTATGCTAAAGTGCCCATAGTGTTCAGGGCTATGCAGGCTAGTTGAATTACATGGGGAATGCAGGGGTCGGGGTTTGGGTCTTGGTGGGATGCTCTACCGAGGGTCAGTAAACTCTCAATGGGCCAAATGGCCTGCTTCCACACTGTAGGGATTCTATTCTAGGGAATTAGCAACTAGGAATGTCAAAGGGACATCCAAGTAGTCAATGCTGCGAAAAAGGGTAAGTGTTGCTGACAATGTAACATCTTTATGATTTCACCTTTAAGTTTTCTTAAGTTGTAACAGAAGTTTCAACAACTTCTTAGGCAACAGAGGAATTAGACTATTTTTTTCCTGTCTAAAGGTTATGAATATAGTCTTCATTTTGCAAGTGTTTTTTATAGTTTCCAGGTCAGTATTTCATTAACTAATAATGTGTTTGAACAATACTCTATCTTTCCCTAGAAGGTGACACATTTTTGTGGAATTCAACTGAAACATATTAAGCTTTATAAAGCACCTAAAAATAAATAATGGTGAAAAATAATTAGTTAACAGCAGAAGCAATGCACACCAAGGGAAAATTCTAATTTATTTTATTACTGTTAGTGAAAGATTTTTATGAGGTTTATATGTGTTTCCATTCAATGTCCCTTCTGCTATATAGCTGTGTAGTAGGATTTATGGCTTCTGTCAGATTTCTTGTGTCATACACCTGCACCTTCATTCACAGCCCTTCCTGCTATGGGATTTCAAAAGAGCTGGAGGTTAGAATTGTTACTTCCCTTTCTCTTATTCTCCAAGGACAGAAATCAAAGGAATGGTATTGTCAGTCTGGGAATTGGAAAGATTTAGAGTAATGGAAGGCCAGTAGTATTACTGGTTGTGTGATTTTAATAATGGTTTCTTTGGAGTTGCTTGATCTCAATGCAGCAACCACCCACTAGGGACTCATCTTGGGGAAACTGAAAGAGTAGTCCTTATGCAGCATGATGGATTGATATACAGTATTGATAAGATTCTTCTTCTTGATAAAAGGTTTACTGAGTTAACAAAGTTGGAATTTACAGAATAAAGCTCCACTCAGAAAGAAAAAGAATTAGCAAATGAAAGTTAACTGCAAGTTCTATTAAAGATCACCAGTGTTCGGAAGGTCCAGTTAAGCAGTACACTGCAGGTAATATATTGCAAACTCCTCAGTAAGTAAAGTTTAAACAAAGTCATTGATTCAAAGAACCTATATACAGAATACACACAGACAACAAATTTGCACTCTGCAAATTCTTGTGATCAATTCATACAGGTGAGGTGCAGAAAGATTTTGTTGCCTTCTGATTTTTTACTGTTACCTCTTGAATCTGCTAAATGTTTGCAAAGAAGATACTGGCTACTTGCCATGAGTATTCATTAAAATTACTGCATAACCAACTACAGCATTATTTGTTAATGCTCAAATTGCTAACAAGCAGTGATCTTAAAGCTTGACTTATATGGTTCTGATGTGTGGTTGATTTATTTTAATGGTGTGTTTCCACATTAAATAGAGATTAAATTATTCCAAACATCTTTTTTTACCATATGCCAAATTGTAGCAATGCATAGTCAAATGAAACTATCAATAGACAATAGACAATAGGTGCAGGAGTAGGCCATTCAGCCCTTCGAGCCTGCACCGCCATTCAACATGATCATGGCTGATCATTCCTAATCAGTATCCTGTTCCTGCCTTATCTCCATAACCCTTGATTCCACTATCTTTGA